>NC_086454.1:47845692-48161442 GCF_028390025.1 Pseudophryne corroboree
GAGATCCCACAGTGCCACTGGAGCACAAAAGGGGGTTGTATATGCAGTACTCCCTTGACAAACTTCTGGACTTCAGGAACTGAAGCCAATTCTTTCTGGAAGAAAATCGACAGGGCCGAAATTTGAACCTTAATGGACCCCAATTTGAGGCCCATAGACACTCCTGTTTGCAGGAAATGCAGGAATCGACCGAGTTTAAATTTCTTCGTGGGGCCTTCCTGGCCTCACACCACGCAACCTATTTTCGCCACATGTGGTGATAATGTTGTGCGGTCACCTCCTTCCTGGCTTTGACCAGGGTAGGAATGACCACTTCCGGAATGCCTTTTTCCCTTAGGATCCGGCGTTCAACCGCCATGCCGTCAAACGCAGCCGCGGTAAGTCTTGGAACAGACATGGTACTTGCTGAAGCAAGTCCCTTCTTAGCGGCAGAGGCCATGAGTCCTCTGTGAGCATCTCTTGAAGTTCCGGGTACCAAGTCCTTCTTGGCCAATCCGGAGCCACGAGTATAGTTCTTACTCCTCTACGTCTTATAATTCTCAGTACCTTAGGTATGAGAAGCAGAGGAGGGAACACATACACCGACTGGTACACCCACGGTGTTACCAGAACGTCCACAGCTATTGCCTGAGGGTCTCTTGACCTGGCGCAATACCTGTCCAGTTTTTTGTTCAGGTGGGACGCCATCATGTCCACCTTTGGTCTTTCCCAACGGTTCACAATCATGTGGAAGACTTCCCGATGAAGTCCCCACTCTCCCGGGTGGAGGTCGTGCTGAGGAAGTCTGCTTCCCAGTTGTCCACTCCCGGAATGAACACTGCTGACAGTGCTATCACATGATTTTCCGCCCAGCGAAGAATCCTTGCAGTTTCTGCCATTGTCCTCCTGCTTCTTGTGCCGCCCTGTCTGTTTACGTGGGCGACTGCCGTGATGTTGTCCCACTGGATCAATACCGGCTGACCTTGAAGCAGAGGTCTTGCTAAGCTTAGAGCATTGTAAATTGCTCTTAGCTCCAGTATATTTATGTGGAGAGAAGTCTCCAGACTTGATCACACTCCCTGGAAATTTTTTCCTTGTGTGACTGCTCCCCAGCCTTTCAGGCTGGCATCCGTGGTCACCAGGACCCAGTCCTGAATGCCGAATCTGTGGCCCTTTAGTAGATGAGCACTCTGCAGCCACCACAGAAGAGACACCCTTGTCCTTGGAGACAGGGTTATCTGCTGATGCATCTGAAGATGCGATCCGGACCATTTTCCCAGCAGATCCCACTGAAAAGTTCTTGCGTGAAATCTGCCGAATGGAATCGCTTCGTAAGAAGCCACCATTTTTCCCAGGACCCTTGTGCAATGATGCACTGACACTTTTCCTGGTTTTAGGAGGTTCCTGACTAGCTCGGATAACTCCCTGGCTTTCTCCTCCGGGAGAAACACCTTTTTCTGGACTGTGTCCAGAATCATCCCTAGGAACAGCAGACGTGTCGTCGGAGACACCTGCGATTTTGGAATATTTAGAATCCACCCGTGCTGTCGTAGAACTACTTGAGATAGTGCTACTCCGACCTCCAACTGTTCTCTGGACCTTGCCCTTATCAGGAGATCGTCCAAGTAAGGGATAATTAAGACGCCTTTTCTTTGAAGAAGAATCATCATTTCGGCCATTACCTTGGTAAAGACCCGGGGTGCCGTGGACAATCCAAACGGCAGCGTCTGAAACTGATAGTGACAGTTTTGTACCACGAACCTGAGGTACCCTTGGTGAGAAGGGCAAATTGGGACATGGAGGTAAGCATCCTTGATGTCCAGGGACACCATATAGTCCCCTTCTTCCTGGTTCGCTATCACTGCTCTGAGTGACTCCATCTTGATTTGAACCTTTGTATGTAAGTGTTCAAATATTTCAGATTTAGAATAGGTCTCACCGAGCCGTCTGGCTTCAGTACCACAATATAGTGTGGAATAATACCCCTTTCCTTGTTGTAGGAGGGGTACTTTGATTATCACCTGCTGGGAATACAGCTTGTGAATTGTTTCCAATACTGCCTCCCTGTCGGAGGGAGACGTTGGTAAAGCAAACTTCAGGAACCTGCGAGGGGGAGACGTCTCGAATTTCCAATCTGTACCCCTGGGATACTACTTGTAGGATCCAGGGGTCCACTTGCGAGTGAGCCCACTGCGTGCTGAAACTCTTGAGACGACCCCCCACCGCACCTGTTTGTACGGCCCCAGCGTCATGCTGAGGACTTGGCAGAAGCGGTGGAAGGCTTCTGTTCCTGGGAATGGGCTGCCTGCTGCAGTCTTCTTCCCTTACCTCTATCCCTGGGCAGATATGACTGGCCTTTTGCCCGCTTGCCCTTATGGGGACGAAAGGACTGAGGCTGAAAAGACTATGTCTTTTTCTGCCGAGATGTGACTTGGGGTAAAAAAGGTGGATTTTCCAGCTGTTGCCGTGGCCACCAGGTCCGATGGACCGACCCCAAATAACTCCTCCCCTTTATACGGCAATACTTCCATGTGCCGTTTGGAATCTGCATCACCTGACCACTGTCGTGTCCATAAACATCTTCTGGCAGATATGGACATCGCACTTACTCTTGATGCCAGAGTGCAAATATCCCTCTGTGCATCTCGCATATATAGAAATGCATCCTTTAAATGCTCTATAGTCAATAAAATACTGTCCCTGTCAAGGGTATCAATATTTCCAGTCAGGGAATCCGACCAAGCCACCCCAGCGCTGCCCATCCAGGCTGAGGCGATCGCTGGTCGCAGTATAACACCAGTATGTGTGTATATACTTTTTAGGATATTTTCCAGCCTCCTATCAGTTGGCTCCATGAGGGCGGCCGTATCTGGAGACGGTAACGCCACTTGTTTTGATAAGCGTGTGAGCGCCTTATCCACCCTAAGGGGTGTTTCCCAACACGCCATAACTTCTGGCGGGAAAGGGTATACCGCCAATAATTTTCTATCGGGGGAAACCCACGCATCATCACACACTTCATTTAATTTATCTGATTCAGGAAAAACCACATGTAGTTTTTTCACACTCCACATAATACCCTTTTTTGTGGTACTTGTAGTATCAGAAATATGTAACATCTCCTTTATTGCCCTTAACAAGTAACGTGTGGCCCTAAAGGAAAATACGTTTGTTTCTTCACCGTCGACACTGGAGTCAGTGTCCGTGTCTGTGTCGACCGACTGAGGTAAAAGGACGTTTTAACGCCCCTGACGGTGTTTGAGACGCCTGGACAGGTACTAATTGCCGGCCGTCTCATGTCGTCAACCGACCTTGCAGCGTGTTGACATTATCACGTAATTCCTTAAATAAGCCATCCATTCCGGTGTCGACTCCCTAGAGAGTGACATCACCATTACAGGCAATTGCTCCGCCTCCTCACCAACATCGTCCTCATACATGTCGACACACACGTACCGACACACAGCACACACACAGGGAATGCTCTGATAGAGGACAGGACCCCACTAGCCCTTTGGGGAGACAGAGGGAGAGTTTGCCAGCACACACCAAAAACGCTATAATTATACAGGGACAACCTTTATATAAGTGTTTTTCCCTTATAGCATTTTAATATATATAGTCATATCGCCAAATAAGTGCCCCCCCTCTCTGTTTTAACCCTGTTTCTGTAGTGCAGTGCAGGGGAGAGCCTGGGAGCCTTCCCACCAGCATTTCTGTGAGGGAAAATGGCGCTGTGTGCTGAGGAGAATAGGCCCCGCAACCTTTTCGGCGGGCTTCTTCTCCCGTTTTTCTGAGACCTGGCAGGGGTTAAATACATCCATATAGCCCCCAGGGGCTATATGTGATGTATTTTTAGCCAGAATAAGGTACTATCATTGCTGCCCAGGGCGCCCCCCCCAGCGCCCTGCACCCTCAGTGACCGCTGCTATGAAGTGTGCTGACAACAATGGCGCACAGCTGCAGTGCTGTGCGCTACCTTATGAAGACTGAAAAGTCTTCTGCCGCCGGTTTCTGGACCTCTTCACTTTTCGGCATCTGCAAGGGGGTCGGCGGCGCGGCTCCGGGACGAACCCCAGGGTGAGACCTGTGTTCAGACTCCCTCTGGAGCTAATGGTGGCCAGTAGCCTAAGAAGCCAATCCATCCTGCACGCAGGTGAGTTCACTTCTCTCCCCTAAGTCCCTCGATGCAGTGAGCCTGTTGCCAGCAGGACTCACTGAAAATAAAAAAACCTAACAAAACTTTTACTCTAAGCAGCTCTTTAGGAGAGCCACCTAGATTGCACCCTTCTCGGCCGGGCACAAAAATCTAACTGAGGCTTGGAGGAGGGTCATAGGGGGAGGAGCCAGTGCACACCACCTGATCCTAAAGCTTTTACTTTTGTGCCCTGTCTCATGCGGAGCCGCTAATCCCCATGGTCCTGACGGAGTCCCCAGCATCCACTTAGGACGTCAGAGAAATATATATATAAAAATAAATAAATAAATAAATGAGAGAGAGAGAGAGAGAGAGAGAGAGAGAGAGAGAGAGAGAGAGAGAGAGAGAGAGAGATTCAAATGTGAATTGTAATCATGGGAAATCCATTTTGCATGGTGTGAATTAGTTAATTCTATTTATCTGGATGATTGTGTTCCTTTATGTGAAGTCTAATACCCAATAGGAGGAGGTGCCATTTATGGCAGTTTGTAGGCTCAAACCAATAGCAGTTTCCTCCACTGGCTAATTAAAACGAGAGAATTATAATGCACATGGCTTTTCAGGACACTAATGTATCAGACAACAGGAAACGTGCGCGGCAAAGACTCTACAGTCCCAAGGTTAATCAAGGTGTGTAACAATTGGACACTGTCCCACAACAGAAAAACTCTAGAACAAGTGATAAGAGGAACATAATATTGAGAAAGTGAGAATTTTTTCTTTTCTCAAATGACAGGTATGGGGCACACACAGTAACAAGCTCGTTGTTGTTTCCATTTCAGTTTCCACTTGAGTTGAAATATCGGAGCTGTGTTGCAATGTGCCAAATGCATATTCCACAAAATCTCCTGCAAAATGCTAATTAGTACTTCACTAGGCGACAGCAATCTGGCCCCTATATGCACCAAATTACAAAAAGATCCTCAGTATCGGAAACGAATACCGTGCACATGTGCAGCGTCAGTAAATCTGGAGGAGCGTTTAGAAAATCTGAAAGACATTTTATGCTCCTGGACAGTGTTACCCGAAATGACAGGTCCAGAGGTTTTTTGTTTCTTTTTAACTGGATTGTTAATAATCGTGGTAGTGACAATTGCTGAATACAGACGGAATTGTCCTGTACGGTTATATCCTGCAGATCCTCTCCGGATGCCTGGAGGGTGCTTTTGACGTGCCAGTCTCCAGTGTGCTTTGCCCCGTCACTCTGTGCTGCCTCGGGGCCAGCTCCTGTCCCAGATGACGGTGCATCGATTCTGCTGCTACCCTGCCTAGCTCCTTGCTGTTTGCTGCGGGTTTCTCACGGAGCTTGTCAGCTCCAGCTGGTGGACGAACTTCTTGGGACCCATTGCTGATGTGCTGCTCCATCTGTCCTAGGGGGAAATTCAGATCTGATCGCTAGACAGCGATTTTTGCTGTCCTGCGATCAGATAGTATATCGCATGTGTTGCAGAGCTGTACAAACTAATTTTGTGCAGTCTCTGCGCAGCCCAGGACTTACTCTGCCGACGCGATCACATCAGGCTGTTCGGGGCCAGAACGGACGTCAGACACCCTCCCAACGCTTGGACACGCCTGCGTTTTTCCAGACATTCCCTGAAAATGGTCAGTGGACACCCACAAATATACATTTCTGAGCTGCAGCAGTCCTATGTACGCAGGTCCACGGTCTGAGCTGCCACCCTCCTTCCTGAGTCAGTAATGGCTTGAAGGAGTCATTCCATTATACCCACCAAAGGTACAGCCATAGCAGAAGGGAACCGTAGCAGGTGGTTAGTATCTGCAACAAAAATCCAGAGGGTAGCGCTAAACAGGACTCTCAGGAAGTAAGGGAAGCAGCAAGAAGGGTACAAACCGTTCCTTGTGTCCCCAAAAATGTCCAGAGTAATCCAGCAAAACCAGTAGCACAAAAACAGACTGGAGAACCAGGTGTTCCAGCAGAAGCTGCATAGGAACAGAAATCCGCATCCAAGATGGCGCAATCAGGTGGCCTGTACAGCGCAGGGACCAGGGGGTAATTCAGATAGTTGCTGTGCATTTTTGCACAGCGGGCGATCAGATCCGAATTGCACATGCGTATGTTCCGAACTGTGCAGGCGCGACAGACGGCTGCAAAGGTGATCACCATTCAGCGACGGGTTTGTGCAAAGGATATATTCGCACAGGCGTTCGCAAGGAGATTGACCGGAAGATGGTTTCCATTCTCAAGGACTGTAATATTCCGGTCATTGGCCGGCTGACCACTTGGCATCTTGGAGGGTAGCGTGCCCGGATAACACTGCTGCTCTTGCATGACTCCTCCACCATGATATTCCTCGTTTAGCTAGTTTGCCCAGTAAAGGGGAACAGATATTATCCCCAGCAGTCCCTGGGATCCCGATTTATAGGAGATATGGGTTTGACTTTCTTCAGCCATTGCACGGACCTTACATCTACACAGTTCCTTCCATTCAGAGATCCTCCGACCAAGTTTAAAGTTGAAATTCTACATTCTATGCTCCATGGTACTATTGCCAGAACCAGGGCCACAATAGAATATACTGAGTGGCTGTTGGTCGCGAGCTTTCAGGATTTCCCCGTGGGCGGCTGAGAGTCTTGTCCCCATTTTATCTATGTACAAGAGATATCTGCACAATCTCCAGTGGGGGGGGGGGTTTGCAGGGGTTGGAGCCTGCCGTGAACTGCGGACCCTGGAGTGGGATAATCCTCCATAAATGGCTTGAGTTCACTTGTTACCTGTGCTTCATTCCATCTGCCTGTCTATAATTTTATTAGTTGTATTTGCTTGTACAATTTGAATATGTATTACTGTATCTCCTTTTCTTGTCTGAGGGTTTAGTCTTTAGTCCGTGATTCTACCCTCCTAGTTTTTATCACTTGTCTAAATGTTATAAATCGGTTGCAATGTTTTAGTTTATTACTCTTAGAAATCTCACCATTGCCTATTTATCCTAGGCTGGATGCACCATGGTCTTAGGGTACGCAGGTGTAATTGTCCTCATTTTCTTGAGCTGGGTGTTATGTAGTGTAGCTTAGTTGGGGGGAGAGGGGGTTGGGCTCTGTTTGGGGATCCTAGTGTGCTATAAGATAGGGGTATGTGATACAGTGTGGGGGGGGACTAGGAGTGGTTGTTTAGTCTAATACTTTACTTCCCATGTTCTAGTGAGATATTGGCTACTGTGTGATCAATTTCTTTTGTTACTTTTTTTTTTTTTTTAGTGGTCTGGTAATTGTGGCAGGTAATTGAGGCAGTTCAAGTAACCCGGTTCCTAATATCGTCTATTTATATTTCTTATGAAGAAATACACTGATCCTTTTTATTGGAGTTTTCAACATGCTTGGGATAGGCATATGAATATCCTTACAAAGTACTAAGGATCAAATAGGGTTGAGGTTACCTAAAGGATAAAAAAGGGGCAGACTAGATGGGCCAAGTGGTTCTTATCTGCCGTCACATTCTAGGTTTCTTTTTATCCTGTTGGTATAGGCCCCCATTATTTTTTGTATTTTCTGTTGCAGGGGCCAGGATGGCGCCTTCGGGTACTAGTTTTGTTGTTCTCATACTGAATGGGGTTTCTGTACACGATAGCCATACGTATAGAGTAAGCTGCTATGTGCTCGTTTTTTTACCAGTCTGTGATACAGTTATCTCAGTTTCTACTTTACGGTTTGTCTTATCTGGGGTGTGGATCATTAGATCGACAGTGTCTAGGTCGACAGTCACTAGGTCGACAGGGTTTCTAGGTCATCAGGTCAAAAGGTTTTCTCTGTACAGTGATCGGGAAGCCCAATTAGTGCACCATGTCCCCTCGCATGGCGAGCAAACTTCGGGCAAGGTGCCTCGCTGCGTTCGGCACAGGTTACTATTCCCAAACGTAGTCAGTGTGGATCGTTAAGCATGAAAAAGTTTTTTTGTAAAAAGATGTTTTAAAAAAACTCATGTCGACCTTTTGACATGAAACTCATGTCGACCTAGAACATGTCGACCCAGAAACCCTGTCGACCTAGTGACTGTCGACATATAGTGGTCGGCCTAAACATTGTCAACCTAGACACGGTCGATCTTCAGACCGGATCCCCTTATCTGACCTACTCCATACCAATCCTGCGGATTGCTCCACCGATACTTATGTTACACTTTTATATCAAGTCTCTTATATTTGTGATCTATTTTACTTTTCTCTCCCTGACCTGCTTTATACCAGATCTCTGTACTGGAGTCACCGGCATTTGTCATGTGTCTCCTGCTTACTCGGTTTCCTATCTGCATGTGGGTGTACAAACAATTACAAAAACACACACGCACAGTATGAAGGGGCCTTTGGTGATATAATAAATTAGTGACTGCAGCTGGACCATAAGTCAGGTTCCTTCAGGCACTGACCTTCTCATGTTGTATTTCATCAATGAGCTTCTTTGCAGATTCTACATCTCTTATCAGAGCATTCTGGGGAATACAGAAATACAATGACATTATTCCAGCAAAAGCCACGTCATATTAACACAGGACTATACTTTTATTCCACCGCTGCTCACGTAGACATCATGGGGTATATTCAATTTAAGTCAAAACTGCCGTCTTGTCGGAAAGACGGCAGTTTTCGACTTTTGCAGGTTGGAAGGGGTTCCGACCTATTCAATCCCCGGTTCGTTTATCCGACAAGTCGGGGAATTCGACTTGTCGGAAAGCACGTGGATCGGCGGAATAGCTGCCGATCCGCGTGCTTGTGTCGGAAACGGTGCCAAATCCGACAGGTTTTGGCCGTTTCCAACCATCTCAATCAGACTTTAAAAAAAGTCAGATTAGAATGAGGGAGCTGAGAGGAGGAGAGGGGGGAGACCAGTGGGGAGATGGGGGGAGAGCCGCGGGGAGACGGAGGAGAGCAGCAGCTACAGCACAGCATATGCAGGAGGATGTGGTACAGCCAGAGGTCTCGCTTGCTGGAGCAGGGTGGACGCTGCCATGAGGTCTGGCGGCGGTGCCACATCCTCCTACAACGTTGCTCTCACCCGTCTCCTCCTCTCAGCTCCCTCATCTCATTCCGACTTTTTTTAAAGTCGGATTGAGACGGTCATTGAATAGCCCTTGTCGGATCCATTCCGACAAATGCATGTCGGAATGGATCCGTCTTCAATTGAATATACCCCCATGTGAGATGAGTTTAGCTCCTCAGACATAAAAAATACTACATGAATTTTAGCACAAAATTGGAAACATTGCTCATGACCTAAAACAAATCAGTAACAGAGAATGGTGGGTAAGGTCTTGTACAGACTGGGGAAAGCATGACGATTTTTGAGCAGTCAGCAACTAAAACACCTGTCATTATAAAACCATTGACCTCTACCGCAACCACCACTTCCCACACTAAGATGGACGGTATGCGGTCAGCAAACCGTTCATTGGGCATCCTGGCGGTCACAACACAGACACCGTGATCCCAATGGAAGCACCATAGCGCCGCTGGTATACCGGTGATGTAGGTGATTTTCCCTGTACGGATATTTACTCTGGTGACGCTATACAAAATACATTAGGAGGACAATTACTATTATCACCATCAGCCTGTCCTGTCTCTATAAGCCCTGAGTACCCAATCACAAGGCCTCGTCAGACTGGTTGTAACTGAACGATGGCCGCTATTCAAAATATTTTCTGACCCCACCAGAGTAACATAGCGGACAAGGGAGGGTGATTTAAACAAAAGTAAATGGTGGAAAATTATTAACCTTACCCCCAAACAAAGCACGGTGTTACAGATGACGAACGAGGTTAAACCCCAAATATAGCACAGAATCATCATGTGTTCCGTACAGAGGTCAGAACATCCCAGACACACAGGCATTACCTTATCTTCTAAAGACGCCATCCTCTCCTTCAGATGAAGCTGCAGCCGCTCGTTGGACTCGGACAGAAGTTTATCCACCGTTTCAGACAGGCGCTTATTGTGTTCTTCGTTCATCTTCTCCCTCTGTCGGGCCTGGTATTGTTAAGATGAAGAAATAAGTGTAAAAGCTCTACTGGTTATGTAAGACTGCCGCTCGGACAGCTCTGTTGTTTTCACATGCTGCTTAAGATTAGCCACGAACATATTTAGACCTCTAATTTTAGCAATGGTGCTAATAGGCGTCTGCAGTGTCACATTTAACAGCTTGGAAGGGAGGAGGACACTGGTTGGTATGTGATGACCTTAAGTTTGAGACATTTAAGTCTAGCGCCTCTCCGGAACAAATCACAGAAGAAGAAAACACAAAAACTACAGCACGTCCAGATATAAACCAGATACAATAAAACAGAATTAGTGCCACGTTATCAAAACATTCATATTGGAGAGTCTATATATACCCAGAGCAGGTATCAGTGATCAAAATAACATCAACGTTAAAATTAGTGGGCTCATTTATCAATGAGTAATACATTTCACTGTGAGTGATAAATTGCACCAGCCAATCCGCTCCTAACTGTCATTTTTCAAACCCAGCCTGTGACATGGAAGTGAGAAGCTGATTGGCCGGTGCAATTCATCACACAGTGAAATTTATCACTCATTGATAAATAAGGGCATATACGTTTTTCATTTTGATGCAGCTATATTTTGAGATCTTTCTTAAAGACATGTAGAAGTAATAAAATGATTGTGGATATAAGTACATGGCACAAAGGTAGTAATGAGTAAGAAAAAGAATTGCGTAAGCAGACAAATTATTTTAAAGAATATCATCCTTTCCAGGGGACTGTAAGAGCAAATTATACTGAATGGCGCTTTTCATCTTCCAAGTTCAGGTCTTGTAAGTGCCTCCTTAAAAGGCCACACAGATGTGTCCTCAAACATCTATACGCTATATGGCGCAAGACTCCCTGTGCTGGGCTGTGAAGTTACACGCGAAGGAATTGATTTTACACACGTACAAAGTTCGCAGGTGAAGTAAAATGGAACCTGGCGTGAGAAAAGCGGAGGCTATTCACATCGGCGCCCTTCTTACGCAGATTTAGACTCAGTCGCACACAGTGGTACAAATCCAGTAGTTTCAATTGTGCGTATAGTATCCTCATTTTGAGAGAAAAGAAGCCAAATTGCCTGGGCCCTGGCGGGCAGAGAGGGGCTATTTGGCACCGGTGTCTGAGGACAAAAATGTATGGCCATAAGATATATGTGGATTTAAAACCAGTCTGACCATTAGATTTGCCCTTTGCTTGTGGATGGTGACTGGATTGACCACTTCTTTAAAAAAAAATCGCCTATTTTCCGGACTACAGCCATAAATCAAAAATATCTGAGCACACCAGCAGAGTTAACTAAATTGGTGCATTACTGTCCAACAGCTGCAGCCCGCAAAGAAAAAGGAAATAATCTGAAAACAGGAAATTCAGGCAGTGCTTGCTGGAACGGACCATAAACCAATGTAAAAGCTACAATTAGTTTTATTAAACAATTACATACAGTACTTACCACTAATGTAACATTCAAAACTGTACATAAAAGTACAAAGTATTTATGGGAACGCCTCCTTCTGCAGAATATACAGTATATATCAAAGTAACAGAAAGCATACATATTAATTTGCTAGCAGCTTTTATCAAAACAAATATAAATCAATATATATTCTGTAACCGTTACATATGACAG
This sequence comes from Pseudophryne corroboree, assembly GCF_028390025.1. Taxonomy (NCBI): domain Eukaryota; kingdom Metazoa; phylum Chordata; class Amphibia; order Anura; family Myobatrachidae; genus Pseudophryne; species Pseudophryne corroboree. The sequence goes on from NC_086454.1 coordinate 47,857,495, forward strand.
AATGGAGCAATAGTTTAGAATGTGCGGAGAAACAAACAATATCCCAAAAGTTGTCGAGTCCCAACTGTATAATAGAATGGTTCAAATCTTTTGGGATATTTCTCTACACAAGAGTTCCGTATGGGCACTGTCTGCAGGATTATTGGTCAGCCTAAACTATTACTTCATTTAGTTCATATGTATCTATTATAGAATATACTATGTATGTATTTTATATATGTATTTTAATAAAGGCTACTAGCAAATGAAAATCAGTGCTGATCTAGGACTAGGATATATATTTGCAGCTTATGTTGCCGTTAGATAATATTTTGTACTTTTATGTGCAATTTTGATATCATTATAGTTATATGTATGCCACTGTAATTACACCAATTGCAGCTGTTATATAGGGTTGTGGCCTGTTCCAACAGGCGCTGCATGAAGTTCTTGCTTTTACACTCTCTCCGTACATTTATATCCACAAGCATTTTAGAGGGGGGGGGGGGAAGAAATCTGGAACATAGATATAATAATAATAATAATAATAATAATAATAATAATAATAATAATAATTTTATTTTATATAGCGCTCTCTTTCCAATAGGACTCAAGGCGCTTAACAGATACATAGCATAATATAGTACAGAAAATAATGAAGTACAGAACAGCTTTTCATAAAATACAGAAGCATGAAGATACTAAAAATAAGAATTTACTTACCGATAATTCTATTTCTCGTAGTCCGTAGTGGATGCTGGGGACTCCGTAAGGACCATGGGGAATAGCGGCTCCGCAGGAGACTGGGCACAAAAGTAAAGCTTTAGAACTACCTGGTGTGCACTGGCTCCTCCCCCTATGACCCTCCTCCAAGCCTCAGTTAGGATACTGTGCCCGGACGAGCGTACACAATAAGGAAGGATTTTGAATCCCGGGTAAGACTCATACCAGCCACACCAATCACACCGTATAACTCGTGATCTAAACCCAGTTAACAGCATGATAACAGAGGAGCCTCTAGAAAAGATGGCTCACTACAGCAATAACCCGATTTTTTATTTTTTTTGGTAACAATAACTATGTACCAGTATTGCAGACAATCCGCACTTGGGATGGGCGTCCAGCATCCACTACGGACTACGAGAAATAGAATTATCGGTAAGTAAATTCTTATTTTCTCTAACGTCCTAAGTGGATGCTGGGGACTCCGTAAGGACCATGGGGATTATACCAAAGCTCCCAAACGGGCGGGAGAGTGCGGATGACTCTGCAGCACCAATTGAGAGAACTCCAGGTCCTCCTCAGCCAGGGTATCAATTTTGTAGAATTTTACAAACGTATTTGCTCCTGACCAAGTAGCTGCTCGGCAAAGTTGTAAAGCCGAGACCCCTCGGGCAGCCGCCCAAGATGAGCCCATCTTCCTTGTGGAGTGGGCATTTACAGATTTTTGGCTGTGGCAGGCCTGCCACAGAATGTGCAAGCTGAATTGTACTACAAATCCAACGAGCAATAGTCTGCTTAGAAGCAGGAGCACCCAGCTTGTTGGGTGCATACAGGATAAACAGCGAGTCAGATTTTCTGACTCCAGCCGTCCTGGAAACATATATTTTTAGGGCCCTAACAACGTCTAGCAACTTGGAGTCCTCCAAGTCCCTAGTAGCCGCAGGCACCACAATAGGTTGGTTCAGGTGAAACGCTGAAAACAACCTTAGGGAGAAACTGAGGACGAGTCCTCAATTCCGCCCTGTCCGAATGGAAAATCAGATAAGGGCTTTTATAGGATAAAGCCGCCAATTCTGACACGCGCCTGGCCCAGGACAGGGCCAACAGCATGACCACTTTCCATGTGAGATATTTTAACTCCACAGATTTAAGTGGTTCAAACCAATGTGACTTTTGGAACCCAAAAACTACATTGAGATCCCAAGGTGCCACTGGAGGCACAAAAGGAGGCTGTATATGCAGTACTCCCTTTTACAAACGTCTGAACTTCAGGGACTGAAGCTAGTTCTTTTTGGAAGAAAATTGACAGGGCCGAAATTTGAACCTTAATGGACCCCAATTTCAGGCCCATAGACACTCCTGTTTGCAGGAAATGTAGGAATCGACCCAGTTGAATTTCCTCCGTCGGGCCTTACTGGCCTCACACCACGCAACATATTTTCGCCAATGCGGTGATAATGTTTTGCGGTTACATCCTTCCTGGCTTTGATCAGGATAGGGATGACTTCATCCGGAATGCCTTTTTTCCTTCAGGATCCGGCGTTCAACCGCCATGCCGTCAAACGCAGCCGCGGTAAGTCTTGGAACAGACAGGGTCCTTGCTGGAGCAGGTCCCTTCTTAGAGGTAGAGGCCACGGATCCTCCGTGAGCATCTCTTGAAGTTCCGGTTACCAAGTCCTTCTTGGCCAATCCGGAGCCACGAATATAGTGCTTACTCCTCTCCATCTTATCAATCTCAGTACCTTGGGTATGAGAGGCAGATGAGGGAACACATACACTGACTGGTACACCCACGGTGTTACCAGAGCGTCTACAGCTATTGCCTGAGGGTCCCTTGACCTGGCGCAATACCTGTCGAGTTTTTCCCAACGGTTTATAATCATGTGGAAGACTTCTGGGTGAAGTCCCCACTCTCCCGGGTGGAGGTCGTGTCTGCTGAGGAAGTCTGCTTCCCAGTTGTCCACTCCCGGAATTGCTGACAGTGCTATCACATGATTTTCCGCCCAGCGAAGAATCCTTGCAGCTTCTGCCATTGCCCTCCTGCTTCTTGTGCCACCCTGTCTGTTTACGTGGGTGACTGCCGTGATGTTGTCCGACTGGATCAACACCGGCTGACCTTGAAGCAGAGGTCTTGCTAAGCTTAGAGCATTGTAAATGGCCCTTAGCTTCAGGATATTTATGTGAAGTGATGTCTCCAGGCTTGACCATAAGCCCTGGAAATTCCTTCCCTGTGTGACTGCTCCCCAGCCTCGCAGGCTGGCATCCGTGGTCACCAGGACCCAGTCCTGAATGCCGAATCTGCGGCCCTCTATAAGATGAGCACTCTGCAACCACCACAGGAGGGACACCCTTGTCCTTGGTGACAGGGTTATCCGCTGATGCATCTGAAGATGCGACCCGGACCATTTGTCCAGCAGGTCCCACTGGAAAGTTCTTGCGTGGAATCTGCCGAATGGGATTGCTTCGTAGGAAGCCACCATTTTACCCAGAACCCTTGTGCATTGATGCACTGAGACTTGGCTCGGTTTTAGGAGGTTCCTGACTAGCTCGGATAACTCCCTGGCTTTCTCCTCCGGGAGAAACGCCTTTTTCTGGACTGTGTCCAGGATCATCCCTAGGAACAGAAGACGAGTCGTCGGAACCAGCTGCGATTTTGGAATATTGAGAATCCAATCGTGCTGCCGCAAAACTACCTGAGATAGTGCTACACCGACCTCCAACTGTTCCCAGGGAATCGTCCAAGTAAGGGATAACTAAAATTCCCTTCCTTCGAAGGAATATCATAATTTCGGCCATTACCTTGGTAAAAGACCCGGGGTGCCGTGGACCATCCATACGGCAGCGTCTGAACTGATAGTGACAGTTCTGTACCATAAACCTGAGTTACCCTTGGTGAGAAGGGTAAATTTGGACATGAAGGTAAGCATCCTTGATGTCCCGAGACATCATGTAGTCCCCTTCTTCCAGGTTCGCAATCACTGCTCTGAGTGACTCAATCTTGAATTTGAACCTCTGTATGTAAGTGTTCAAAGATTTTAGATTTAGAATCGGTCTCACCGAGCCGTCCGGCTTCGGTACCACAACAGTGTGGAATAATACCCCGTTCCCTGTTGCAGGAGGGGTACCTTGATTATCACCTGCTGGGAATACAGCTTGTGAATGGCTTCCAAAACTGTCTCCCTGTCAGAAGGAGACATCGGTAAAGCCGACTTTAGGAAACGGCGAGGGGGAGACGTCTCGAATTCCAATTTGTACCCCTGAGATATCACCTGAAGGATCCAGGGGTCTACTTGCGAGTGAGCCCACTGCGCGCTGAAATTCATTGAGACGGGCCCCCACCGTGCCTGATTCTGCTTGTAAAGCCCCAGCGTCATACTGAGGGCTTGGCAGAGGCGGGAGAGGGTTTCTGTTCCTGGGAACTGGCTGATTTCTGCAGCCTTTTTCCTCTCCCTCTGTCACGGGGCAGAAATGAGGAACCTTTTGCCCGCTTGTCCACGAAAAGACTGCGCCTGATAATACGGCGTCTTCTCCTGTTGAGAGGCGACCTGGGGTACAAACGTGGATTTCCCAGCTGTTGCCGTGGCCACCAGGTCTGAAAGACCGACCCCAAATAACTCCTCCCCTTAATAAGGCAATACTTCCAAATGCCGTTTGGAATCCGCATCACCTGACCACTGTCGTGTCCATAACCCTCTACTGGTAGAAATGGACAACGCACTTAGACTTGATGCCAGTCGGCAAATATTCCGCTGTGCATCACGCATATATAGAAATGCATCTTTTAAATGCTCTATAGGCAAAAATATACTGTCCCTATCTAGGGTATCAATATTTTCAGTCAGGGAATCCGACCACGCCAACCCAGCACTGCACATCCAGGCTGAGGCGATTGCTGGTCGCAGTATAACACCAGTATGTGTGTAAATACATTTTAGGATACCCTCCTGCTTTCTATCAGCAGGATCCTTAAAGGCGGCCATCTCAGGAGAGGGTAGAGCCCTTACAAGCGTGTGAGCGCTTTATCCACCCTAGGGGGTGTTTCCCAACGCACCCTAACCTCTGGCGGGAAAGGATATAATGCCAATAACATTTTAGAAATTATCAGTTGTTATCGGGGGAAACCCACGCATCATCACACACCTCATTTAATTTCTCAGATTCAGGAAAACTACAGGTAGTTTTTCCTCACCGAACATAATACCCCTTTTTGGTGGTACTCGTATTATCAGAAATGTGTAAAACATTTTTCATTGCCTCAATCATGTAACGTGTGGCCCTACTGGAAGTCACATTTGTCTCTTCACCGTCGACACTGGAGTCAGTATCCGTGTTGGCGTCTATATCTGCCATCTGAGGTAACGGGCGCTTTAGAGCCCCTGACGGCCTATGAGACGTCTGGACAGGCACAAGCTGAGTAGCCGGCTGTCTCATGTCAACCACTGTCTTTTATACAGAGCTGACACTGTCACGTAATTCCTTCCAACAGTTCATCCACTCAGGTGTCGACCCCCTAGGGGGTGACATCACTATTACAGGCAATCTGCTCCGTCTCCACATCATTTTTCTCCTCATACATGTCGACACAAACGTACCGACATACAGCACACACACAGGGAATGCTCTGATAGAGGACAGGACCCCACTAGCCCTTTGGGGAGACAGAGGGAGAGTTTGCCAGCACACACCAGAGCGCTATATATATACAGGGATAACCTTATATAAGTGTTTTTCCCCTTATAGCTGCTGTATCTTTAATACTGCGCGTAATTAGTGCCCCCCCTCTCTTTTTTAAGCCTTTCTGTAGTGTAGTGACTGCAGGGGAGAGCCAGGGAGCTTCCCTCCAACGGAGCTGTGAGGGAAAATGGCGCCAGTGTGCTGAGGAGATAGGCTCCGCCCCCTTATCGGCGGCCTTATCTCCCGTTTTTCTATGTATTCTGGCAGGGGTTAAATGCATCCATATAGCCCAGGAGCTATATGTGATGCATTTTTTTGCCATCCAAGGTGTTTTTATTGCGTCTCAGGGCGCCCCCACCCAGCGCCCTGCACCCTCAGTGACCGGAGTGTGAAGTGTGCTGAGAGCAATGGCGCACAGCTGCAGTGCTGTGCGCTACCTTGTTGAAGACAGGACGTCTTCTGCCGCCGATTTTCCGGACCTCTTCTGTCTTCTGGCTCTGTAAGGGGGCCGGCGGCGCGGCTCTGGGACCCATCCATGGCTGGGCCTGTGATCGTCCCTCTGGAGCTAATGTCCAGTAGCCTAAGAAGCCCAATCCACTCTGCACGCAGGTGAGTTCGCTTCTTCTCCCCTTAGTCCCTCGATGCAGTGAGCCTGTTGCCAGCAGGTCTCACTGAAAATAAAAAACCTAAAACTAAACTTTTCACTAAGCAGCTCAGGAGAGCCACCTAGTGTGCACCCTTCTCGTTCGGGCACAGAAATCTAACTGAGGCTTGGAGGAGGGTCATAGGGGGAGGAGCCAGTGCACACCAGGTAGTTCTAAAGCTTTACTTTTGTGCCCAGTCTCCTGCGGAGCCGCTATTCCCCATGGTCCTTACGGAGTCCCCAGCATCCACTTAGGACGTTAGAGAAAGGGACATTATGGAAAAGCTTGAGTAAACAGGAAAGTCTTGAGTCTACTTTTGAAGGATTCTATAGTTGGGGCCTCTCGCACTGTGCGGGGAAGTGAGTTCCATAGAGTCAGAGCTCCATGACTAAAAGCTCGACCCCCAGATGAATTACGGGAGATTCTAGGTACTGCTAAAAGTCCTTCATCTACAGATCGCAGTAATCGAGTGGGGCAGTATGGGATCAGAAGCTGCTTCAGGTACCTTGGGCCCTGGTCATGTAGTGCTTTGAAGCTCAGTAAGCCAATCTTGAAGATGATTCGCCATCGTACAGGCAGCCAGTGAAGGGAGTAGAGGATGGGTGTTATGTGGCTAAAGCGGGGCTGGTTGGTTAACAGCCTGGCAGCTGTGTTTTGCACCAGCTGTATAAAAGTGCAATTCTTTTGCTGGGAGACCAAGGTAGAGGCCATTACAGTAGTCTAATCGAGATGATACAAATGCATGTATGACTCTTGGCAGATCACCTGAGTGAATTAAGTGCTTGATTCGGCTATGTTCCTCAGGTGAAAGAATGAGGATTTGATTGTGGCGGATATCTGATGTTTAAGACTTTAATACCCCTTTCAGACATATGACCCGGGAATTACCCTCCTCAAGTCCCGGTATTTTCTCTCCAGCAAAAACCCGGGTTTTTCTTCAGACCCCCTTTCATACTACACCACAGACCCGGGAAATTCCCGGGTTGGCCCCTTTCAGACATAAGCTGGATTTTTCAGTTTTTAAGGCAGTATCATCATTTTAAGGGGACGGTTTGCAGGCACATAATTAATAATGAGGTCATGCAAAGGGGGGGGGGGGGGGGGGGCAGGCTATTAAATTCCATGTTAGGAATACAGTAATTTCATATTTATATACCAATAAATCGAACACCAGTTTTTCTTTTCCAAAAATGTTTATTTTAGAAAGAATAAAAGTTTTTTTTCAACTTGTAAAACGTGTGTGCACATCTTTTGCATCTTTAATGAGATCCTCCCAATTATGAGGACATATATGGTATAGTACAAAAACTTTTTAGGAATGACAGGCGCATTACACCCACTTTAGCCATAACATAAAAGTGCTGCTGTATTGCAGTGCAAAAAAGTAGTTTTGCCGAAGGGCATGGTGTATCACAAGGGTCTTAAACCTTCAGTTCCCAGCATGCCCATCCACATTTTAGATTTTAGCCCATGCTAAACGGTGGCAGAAAATGCTGGGAAGTGTAGTTCCATAACAGCTGCAGGGCAATGGTTGAAGACCCCTGTTCTACATTAAAAAATAAGTGCTGCGGTATTGCAGTGAAAAATACAAACGAGATAATCATAAGACCAAGGTGCATGATGTACTCATAATTATGAGCGTATGAGGTCATCAGCAGGCATCAGGCGGCCCTTTCTGACCAATGAAAACCTTTTTCATGCAGCCAGAGAGCAAATTCCCGGGTCGCGCCTTTCAGACTTAACCCGGGAAGCCAACCCGGGAAGAAAAACCCGGGAAAAACCCAGGTCAATTGCAGGGTTGGCGACCCGGATCACATTCCCGGGTCGGTGCCTTTCAGACATACCAAATTCCCGGGTTGATGCGCGTTCATGTGTAAAAACCCGGGAATTTAGAGCATGTCTGAAAGGGGTATTAGTGTCAAGATATATTTCTTTGTATATCAAGTGTGGTTGACATACTTTTATTTCTCAAGAACAATGATAGCGTTCAAATAAAGCCTGCTACAGAACAAATACAATTTTATCACATTTTGGGCCTGATGTTGGAGCAAAGAAATAGAAGTAACTTTTTATCAGGAACAACCAAGTTGCGATTTAACGGGTGCAAACCATACTTGCCTACCTGACCCTCTCCATGAGGGAGAAAATGCTCTGTTCCTGGACTTTCCTGGTAATGTATGATTGCCATCACCTGTGGTGAACTAGTTAATTGATAAGAAAGGTGTTTCACCACAGGTGATGGCAATCATACATTACCAGGAAAGTCCAGGAACAGAGCATTTTCTCCCTCATGGAGAGGGTCAGGTAGGCAAGTATGGTGCAAACACATAAAAGAAAAGTTTTTGCAAGTGGGATAAATACTGTCTGCTTTTGCATGCAGCCCACAAATACTGGGCAGCTTTATTTTTTCACTGCAATTTACATTGGAGTTTGGACACATTCCACTCAAATCTAAATCTCTCTGCACAATTTAAATCTACCCTACCTGCAGTGTAGCATGGTTTTGCGACGGTGTTACTTACTCTTTTTGGCTTTGCTCACAGCTCAGAAGCAGTCCCTTTATCTCAGTAAATTTATGTTTTCATACAGAGATGCAAAACTGTATTATATTTGACCTGTATAGTCTTACCCGCTGTAGCTCCTGGTTCTTCTCTTCCAGCCGCGATTCCATCTGACGTAACCTCTCCTCAATGTTGCCATGTCTCTCCTCGGCCTGTTGTGACAGAGGGATATGGAGGGTCATACCAACTTCGCATTCCCCGTTACCTAGAGCACCGCACAGCCAAGTACTTGGCAGGTGCCACAACAAACAGATTTACTCAGATACTGGTGATATATTGCACGGTGTATAGAAGCAAATGGCTCGTGTGTCTTAGCTGTGATTGACCACTCAAATCTGGAGAAGATGAGGCCATTGTGAAGCATATGAAATATGTGGTTACAGCCGTGAGGCTTCAATGACAAATGGGAAATTACAAGCATTTGCCAGTCACAATTAGACTAAAAAAACACCAACATATATAATGACGCTAGTGAAGTTCTCGTATACGACAAATTCTGTTCTCTGCACATACTCCAAGGTTACGTGTAAGATATAATCACATAATGAGCTGGAGAGAACATTCATTCAGAAATTCAGAAGAACATAAGTTCTGCATGAAAAAGTGGCCAGCAAGCCCTGCTCTAGTTATGAGAACAGTACGTTTCTATAAATTTATAATAAACACCTTAAACTGGACACTGCTAATCTACATAGTGGAGACAGCCAACTTGTGAGTGGGAACAAATATTTAGGAGAGCGTAAATGGTCATTGCAGTAGTAATCAAATACTGTACATAGGTGGTCATTCAGAGTTGATCGCTAGCTGTATTCGTTCGCTGTGCAGCGATGAGGCAAAAAAAGGCACTTCTGCGCATGCCGCGCAAAGCGCACGCGTGACGTACTAATACAACAAACTACGTAGTTTCACACAGGGTCTAGCGAAGCTTTTCTGTCGCACTGCTTGCCGCAGAGCGATTGACAGGAAGTGGGCGTTTCTGGGTGGCAACTGACCGTTTTCAGGGAGGGTTCGTAAAAACGCAGGCCTGCCAGGAAAAACGCAGGCGTGGCTGGGCGAACGCAGGGCGTGTTTGTGACATCAAAACAGGAACTGAACAGTCTGAAGTGATCGCAAGCGCTGAGTAGGTACTGAACTACTCTAAAACTGCACACAAAAAAAATTGCCGCAGCTCTGCGATCCTTTCATTTGCACTTCTGCTAAGCTAAAATACACTCCCAGTGGGCGGCGGCATAGCGTTTGCACGGCTGCTAAAAACTGCTAGCGAGCGAACAACTCAGAATGACCACCATAGCAGGGAAGATCCAGCTTAACTACTAATCGTGGGAGTGTACCCATCGGATAGTTAGTCCACTGTATGATGTAGTAACAGTATTCATTTACGTATAGTGTAATACACAGGCTCAACATATCAGGCCAGGAGACAAGGAGCCTGTAACAGAATTTAGATTACCACTAATATTTCAGTGTTTCTGTTGATGCCAGTAAGTGGTTTGTCCCTGAAATCTTACAATCTATCACTGAGTTCTATTTTACATTATATGCTGAAGACTGCTGTACATCTTCATAAATGTAGAGGGTTGCCATAAGAACAATTTGGGATAAAAGCAACACCACCACCAGACTTCTAGAGCGAGAGGGGATTGATTTACAGGCCTCCTTTAGAAAGCGACAGAAGGCACACATTGTATTTTTATTTAGACGTTATCCTTTTTGTTTCCGTGGGCTGACCCAATGTACGGCCTATCAACTCATTAAGAACCAAAAGACATCACTGAGGCATGACCCACAAAGAAAACGGACAAGTCAAACATAGGCCCGAGTCAGCCGATTGGATTATATAACCTCTGCTTGAAGAATACTGAGATTGCAGAAAGGGCCCAAGTTGTATCACGGACATCTATATAGACGACGTTTACCGGAAGCTCTTCTTAAAGTCTCTCTAGTGTCTAATCTCACTTGAAAAAGTTCAAACTGGCTCTTAAGTGCCGACAAACAAGGTTAGCGCTGGTCTTACGTGTGTGTGTGTGTGTGTGTGTGTGTGTGTGTGTGTGTGTGTGTGTGGAAGCGCACACACATATGGTGGAGATAAGCATTTTTATACCTTAAACAAACAGTCCCGAGTGATTAATCTCAAATCCTAGAAAACACAGGTAGACCTGAGGCAACCCAGATGCCGAATGTCGTCACCGGTGCTTCATAAATGACTAGAAAGTACCTCCGTGAGCTCGTACATTGCTGGCACTGGGGGCATTCTCAGTTTATGACTACACTATGTAGGATGACTTCTTCATTTCGTGGTTGCTACTCGGCAGTTTTGGGACATAAAACCTGCTCGTTGCAGGGCGCTTTATACCAAATGAACGGCAGTGTCAGCAGATGCAAAACATACACTGGTATTTAGCAGGTGCACAATGGATGCAGTGCCGAGGCTCACTCAGTGACGCAGACACACCCCAGCCATGGAATGGATAGACAGGTGCAGATGCGTGCATGGGATCCTCTCGCTGCACTTCATCAGGGAAAGCAAATGGAACAAGCATGGCAGAGCACAGTGAGCGGGTTCTACCTTCCTAGGCACGGCTGCCATTCCCAACAGCTTAGCTTCCTTAGCAGCAGGCTTTCCCGGCGACAAAAGCTCAGACTACAGTCAGAGGACAAGAAAGGTGACAAACACACACATATACTATCATTCTGGAGGTACACACTGGGTGACTGCACAGACAGTAAGTGGCTGCGACATCCAGAGCTGCAAAATGAGTTTCATTACATCAGTTTAATATGCCCCCAGCCTATAAGCTGCGGGGGTAAGAGGAGAGTCATTGTGATACAGGACATTATATTTAAAACACAAAGTACAGTTATTGGAGGTTAGGTTTAAGCTGCCAGGGGAGGGATAGGGTTAGGGGGCGGGGCGGGGGGGGTTGGGGGAGTTAGGGTTAGGCACCCACGGAAGGGTTAGAGTTAGGCTGCAGGGGTTGGGAGGGTTAGGCTGTGCAGGGAGGTTAGGGTTAGGCTGCAGGAATGGAGGGTTAGGCTGTGCGGGGAGGTTAGGCTGCAGGAATAGAGGGTTAGGGTTAGGCGGCGGGGCGGGGGGGGGGGGGGGTTTGGGGGAGTTAGGGTTAGGCACCCACGGGGAGGGTTAGAGTTAGGCTGCAGGGGTTGGGAGGGTTAGGCTGTGTGAGGAGGTTAGGGTTAGGCTGCAAGAATTGAAGGTTAGGGTTAGGCTGTGCGGGGAGGTTAGGCTGCAGGAATAGAGGGTTAGGGTTAGGCGGCGGGGCGGGGGGGGGGGGGTTTGGGGGAGTTAGGGTTAGGCACCCACGGAGAGGGTTAGGGTTAGGCTGTGCGGGGAGGTTAGGCTGCAGGAATAGAGGGTTAGGGTTAGGCGGCGGGGAGTGGGGAGTTAGGGTTAGGCACCCTCGGGGAGGGTTAGAGTTAGGCTGCAGGGGTTGGGAGGGTTAGGGATTGGCTGTGCGGGGAGGTTAGGGTTAGGCTGCCAGGGGAGGGTTAGGCTGCAGGGGTTGGGAGGGTTAGGGATTGGCTGTGCGGGGAGGTTAGGGTTAGGCTGCCAGGGGAGGGTTAGGCTGCAGGGGTTGGGAGGGTTAGGGATTGGCTGTGCGGGGAGGTTAGGGTTAGGCTGCCAGGGGAGGGTTAGGCTGCAGGGGTTGGGAGGGTTAGGGATTGGCTGTGCGGGGAGGTTAGGGTTAGGCTGTGCGGGGAGGGTTAGGCTGCAGGGGTTGGGAGGGTTAGGGATTGGCTGTGCGGGAAGGTTAGGGTTAGGCTGCCAGGGGAGGGTTAGAGTTAGGCTGCCAGGGGAGGGTTAGAGTTAGGCTGCACGGGTTGTAAGGGTTATGGTTAGGCTGTGCAGGGAGGTTAGGGTTAGGCTGCAGGGTTTGGGTTAGGTGGCGGGGAGTGTTAGGGATAGGCTGCCAGGGGAGGTTAGGGCTAGGCTGCAGGAATGGAGCGTTAGGGTTAGGGTGGAGGGTACACATACTTACCCAACCCGTCAGGATTCTCTGCTTTGGGATGCCGGTGTTGGTCACATGACCACCGGTATCCCATCCGCTGGGATATTGTATGTATACGATTACATTGTGCGTAAATAAATTTCACATAATTCCACCTTTTTATTCTTACCACTGTTTGCTAAATATAGGATTGCGGTAACTAGCTAAGGGGTTTGTGTCGTCATGTAAAATGGATCCTTCACACTAAACCACCGCACTGAGGACAGCTAGAGATCCAGAAGAGAAAATCACACTGTAATTACATAGCAAAGGAGCGGCCAGGGGTAGTCTACCTATGTCTAAAATGGGATTCCTGTATTAATATTACAATTTCTCATGTAGCTAATTGGAGAACACAGAAACAGTAGGAACCATGGGTACAGGTCCTACAGGAGGTTACACACCGTTCAATTAACAAAACTAATTACTGGCGGCATACTTCGTTTAGTATCACTGTGATACTTATGACTGTGCTGCCAATATTTATCATCACTTATCCAGCACCGTCTAGCTCCTTCGTGGCGCCCTCTCCTGAGTCACCGGCAGTCTAACTCTGCCGGCGACAAGCTGCGGACTAAGGCGCATGCATGGCGGCCACCTGTGCGTGTGCGCTGTGCTTTAACTCGGCAGAAATTCCACAAAGCTCTGAATCTGGAAAGGTTTTGCTGGGTTGCCAGTGCCAGCAATAGGGATCATACCGCTAATGCCACTTATAGATTGCTTAAGCAGTACAGTCATAAACTATGGTAAACTAAGTGTACTTCTGTTTGCTAAATACTGAAAGAATATCATAAACCACAGGAGCAACTGCTAATAATGGGGCAGATATATTAACCTGGAGAAGGCATAAGGAAGTGATAAACCAGTGATATGTGCAAGGTGATAAAGGCACCAGCCAATCAGATCCTAACGGTTAATTTACATATTGGAGCTGATTGGCTGGTGCCTTTATCACCTTGCACATATCACTGGTTTATCACTTCCTTATGCCTTCTCCAGGTTAATACATCTGCCCCAATGATCCTTAAATGGAGCACAAAGAGGAGTTCATCCACTCCTGCCCATACTCCCCAAGTCATGACACCAGCCTACCAGTTCATCTCAATGCAGAGTTAGGGATGGACTATTAAGAAAAAACAACCAATCAACGGAGGTACAGTATGCGAGTGGAAAAGCAAAGTTTTATAAACACACCACTGTCCTATGCAGTATAGTGTAGCATATATATAGTATGTATAATTCAATTGCAGAGTCTGGGACTGAACCCTAGAGGAGGAGGTGGGGGGCCAGGCAATGGGGCCCACCGGGGGTTTCCCCTGTACCCCTATGCGCCAGTCCAACCCTGGCTAAGGTTGTTGGACTGATCTGTCCAGTGGTGTCCCAAATTAGCAAATCGGAAAGTATTTCATTATGGATTATTCGTCCGACACCCCCACCCCTGCCTCAACATCGAGAATGGCCTGATCTCAAGTGACCTGTATTTTGAGAACCGTTGCATTCCCAAGGAAGACACCTGCGGGTCTGCTACTCAGAGAGTGAGCACCCTTTCAGTATACCTAACAACGTGGACACTCAGACTGGTCCATGGCTTATAAATACTTAGCAACCAACATCACAATGCTTATGATTTACCTACATGAAGGTTTTACATTTTATCCTTTGTGTTATTAAGCAAATGAGTACTTAGGCAATTTGTTATGCCCCGAAATTCCAAACAGATATTGTGTTGGGGTGGAGACCATCTACCTGAAGAGCCAACTCAAATGGGGCATTTCAGTAGAAGAGGAACATCTATAGGTTGTGAAGAAAAATCCAAGCTGTTTGTGACCAAATAAACTGCCCCCAAAGATCAAGATACAACATCTTATACAGCAATAGCGACATGTGTGTGTTATGTTTTAAACAATTTTTGGTTTCATTGTCAGATCACAACAACAGGTCTAATCAGTGTCATACTTGCGGAGATCGGTATATTCACCTTAGAGAGAGCGGCTACCCTCTGCGCCAGCTCCGCTTCCACCTCGGGCAGAGTTTCTGCTTTCCGTATCGTCTGCTGAAGCTTCTGCTCGGCTAGCTCCAGGCGTTCCTGGATCTGACGGCTCTTCTCTTCACTCTGGGTTTCAAGACCACAGATCACTATTAGTTTATTTCCTTCATCAGAACTTAAATAGTTCGCAGTCAGAGAAACTGAGCGGTAACAAATAGTGCCGATAGCGTTTTTCCAACTGACCCTTACATACATTTTATCTGTATTTAAAAATGTTAAAAATACATGATCATACATCTAGATGAGCATTAATGTACCTTAAAGTGCCCCTGTCAGTAACTCACAGCAAAGGCAGAGGCACTAATTGCAGATGACATGTAAAACTTAAAATTATCCGTAACCTTCTCAGGTACCACCTTCTTGCATTGTTACTCAGTTACCCGAGTGCAGATGACCCAAGAAGAGAGGATCCAAACGCACGTAACATAAAAACTCTCCATGTGTAATCCCTCAGCTGTAGGCCTGATTATTGGGTGTGGTATGGAGGGTCGACAGGGATGCTACGTCGACAGGGTCTAGGCATGACATGAGTTTTTTGTGTTTATTTGGTGTCGTTTTCTCTGTACAGTGACCGAGAACCCCAATTAATGCACCGTGTCCCCTCGCATGCTTCGGGCAAGGTGCCTCTCTCCGCTGCGCTCAGCACAGGTTACTAATCCCAATCGTAGTCCGTGTGGATCATTAAGTAGGAAAACGTTCCAAAAAAAAAGGGGGGAAACAAAAGGTGAAAAACTCATGTTGACCTTTGGACCTAGAACATGTCGACCTAGAAACCCTGTCAACCTAGTTACTATCGACCAATAGTGGTCAACCTAGACACTGTCGACCTAGTTACTGTCGACCTAGAGGCCGGATCCCCTGATTATTACCTGTCTAAGTACGGATTCCTTATTAGCAATTTCATTTTCAAGTTTATCGTTGAGGTCGTGCACAGATGTGGCTTCGCGCTGCGCAGCGAGGTAGCGTTTTTCAAGCGTTGTAATCCTCTCCTCCATGTCTTCCTTCTGGGCCATAGCCTGTGGGTGGAAGAGGACACAGAACAGCAATGTAGCTTCCAACAACTTCATTTTTATAGACTATGCAGAATATACGCCTCCCCTGTATCTTCACATGCTGACTCGCTGACATAGTGCCTTCTGGAACATCCTACGGAAGAGTCCAGGGGAGAAATGTAATATGAGAATCAGAAAGTGAGAGATTTTGGTAAAATCTTCCTGTTCATTAAAGTAGAAATCATTAGCATGGGAAAACCAGGTTGATTTTGCCATCTAAATGATTGCCACTTTTTAAAAAAAACAGAAGAATTTTACCAAAATCTCTCCCTTTCTGATTCTCACACCCTGTTACATTCCCCACTAGGCGTCCTTCAGTTTAAGATGAGTATTTGGAATCGTACCCGATATACTGAGCCCCTCGGCCCCTGCAGTATTCTGTCCACCGCACACTCCCCGGCCCCTGCAGTATTCTGTCCACCACACACTCCCCGGCCCCTGCAGTATTCGGTCCACCGCACACTCCCCGGCCCCTGCAGTATTCTGTCCACCGCACACTCCCCGGCCCCTGCAGTATTCTGCCCATTGCACAGCCCCTCGGCCCCTGCAGTATTCTGTCCACCGCACACTCCCCGGCCCCTGCAGTATACTGCCCATTGCACAGCCCCTCGGCCCCTGCAGTATTCTGCCCATTGCACAGCCCCTCGGCCCCTGCAGTATTCTGTCCACCGCACACTCCCCAGCCCCTGCAGTATTCTGCCCATTGCACAGCCCCTCGGCCCCTGCAGTATTCTACCCATTGCACAGCCCCTGCAGTATTCTGCCCACCGCACACTCCCCGGCCCCTGCAGTATTCTGTCCACCGCACACTCCCCGGCCCCTGCAGTATTCTGTCCACCGCACACTCCCCGGCCCCTGCAGTATTCTGTCCACCGCACACTCCCCGGCCCCTGCAGTATTCTGCCCATTGCACAGCCCCTCGGCCCCTGCAGTATTCTGCCCATTGCACAGCCCCTCGGCCCCTGCAGTATTCTGCCCACCGCACACTCCCCGGCCCCTGCAGTATTCTGCCCATTGCAAAGCCCCTGCAGTATTCTGTCCACCGCACACTCCCCGGCCCCTGCAGTATTCTGTCCACCGCACACTCCCCGGCCCCTGCAGTATTCTGCCCATTCCATTGCACAGCCCCTCGGCCCCTGCAGTATTCTGCCCATTGCACAGCCCCTGCAGTATTCTGCCCACCGCACACTCCTCGGCCCCTGCAGTATTCTGCCCATTGCACAGCCCCTCGGCCCCTGCAGTATTCTGCCCACCGCACACTCCCCGGCCCCTGCAGTAATCTGTCCACCGCACACTCCCCGGCCCCTGTAGTATTCTGCCCATTGCACAGCCCCTCAGCCCCTGCAGTATTCTGCCCATTGCACAGCCCCTCAGCCCCTGCAGTATTCTGTCCACCGCACACTCCCCGGCCCCTGCAGTATTCTGTCCACCGCACACTCCCCGGCCCCTGCAGTATTCTGCCCATTGCACAGCCCCTCAGCCCCTGCAGTATTCTGTCCACCGCACACTCCCCGGCCCCTGCAGTATTCTGTCCACCGCACACTCCCCGGCCCCTGCAGTATTCTGTCCACCGCACACTCCCCGGCCCCTGCAGTATTCTGTCCACCCGCACACTCCCCGGCCCCTGCAGTATTCTGCCCATTGCACAGCCCCTCGGCCCCTGCAGTATTCTGCCCATTGCACACTCCCCGGCCCCTGCAGTATTCTGCCCATTGTACAGCCCCTCGGCCCCTGCAGTATTCTGCCCATTGCACAGCCCCTCGGCCCCTGCAGTATTCTGCCCATTGCACAGCCCCTCGGCCCCTGCAGTATTCTGCCCATTGCACAGCCCCTCGGCCCCTGCAGTATTCTGCCCATTGCACAGCCCCTCGGCCCCTGCAGTATTCTGTCCACCGCACACTCCCCGGCCCCTGCAGTATTCTGTCCACCGCACGCTCCCCGGCCCCTGCGGTATTCTGCCCATTGCACAGCCCCTCGGCCCCCTGCAGTATTCTGTCCACCGCACACTCCCCGGCCCCTGCAGTATTCTGTCCACCGCACGCTCCCCGGCCCCTGCAGTATTCTGCCCATTGCACAGCCCCTCGGCCCCTGCAGTATTCTGTCCACCGCACACTCCCCGGCCCCTGCAGTATTCTGTCCATTGCACAGCCCCTCGGCCCCTGCAGTATTCTGTCCACCGCACACTCCCCGGCCCCTGCAGTATTCTGTCCACCGCACGCTTCCCGGCCCCTGCAGTATTCTGCCCATTGCACAGCCCCTGCAGTATTCTGTCCACCGCACACTTCCCGGCCCCTGCAGTATTCTGCCCATTGCACAGCACCTCGGCCCCTGCAGTATTCTGTCCACCGCACACTCCCCGGCCCCTGCAGTATTCTGCCCATTGAACAGCCCCTTGGCCCCTGCAGTATTCTGTCCACCGCACACTCCCCGGCCCCTGCAGTATTCTGCCCATTGTACAGCCCCTCAGCCCCTGCAGTATTCTGTCCACCGCACACTCCCCGGCCCCTGCAGTATTCTGCCCATTGTACAGCCCCTCGGCCCCTGCAGTATTCTGTCCACCACACACTTCCCAGCCCCTGCAGTATTCTGTCCACCGCACACTTCCCTTCGGCCCCTGCAGTATTCTGTCCACCGCACACTTCCCAGCCCCTGCAGTATTCTGTCCACCGCACACTTCCCAGCCCCTGCAGTATTCTGCCCATTGCACAGCCCCTGCAGTATTCTGTCCACCGCACACTCCCCGGCCCCTGCAGTATTCTGTCCACCGCACACTCCCCGGCCCCTGCAGTATTCTGCCCATTGCACAGCCCCTCGGCCCCCTGCAGTATTCTATCCACCGCACACTCCCCGGCCCCTGCAGTATTCTGCCCATTGCACAGCCCCTCGGCCCCTGCAGTATTCTGCCCATTGCACAGCTCCTCGGCCCCTGCAGTATTCTGCCCACCACACACACACCCCTGGGCACCCTGCAGTATTCTGCCCATTGCACAGCCCCTCAGCCCCTGCAGTATTCTGTCCACCATACACAAACCCCTGGGCACCCTGCAGTATTCTTCCCATTGCACAGCCCCTTGGCCCCTGCAGTATTCTGTCCACCGCACACTCCCCGGCCCCAGCAGTATTCTGTCTGCTTAGCCTCTTTATTGCCCCCACAGAACCGCTTGTCATCTTCTGCCTCCCTTACAGAATCGCTAACCCTCTACGGATATGCCTCTCTTTCGCACTAAACCACTTGCTTTCCTCTGCATCCCCCGCACCGGAGAGGAGATCTTACATTATTATTATGATATAAATAGACACTGCTTTGTTTCTTCTGCTCCTCACTATTTTGTTTGCTTATTATACATCCCCACAAATGTCTCTTCTCCCACACACTGGCTTTCCTCCTCATTCACCATCACTAGACGAGGAAATAATATTTAGAAAGTGGCCGTATTAACTCAGCTGCAGCTAATTTTCATTGCACTACTTTTACTGCATCAACATCTACAAGCCGTTCTGGCCAGATCTCTTCACGTCATGTGACCTTCCCCATACTAAGCAAACGCCTTAGAATCCCGCGCCGGTTCCACCGCAGGACTGGCATTAGAGTAGAGGTCTTACCCCATCGCACTCATCTCTACTCACCTCTCGTACGTCCCGTGCCAGCTTTGTGTTCATCTCCTCGGATTTGATGAGATCTTTCCTCGCCGTGTCCAGATCTTCCTCCAACTCCGTGACCCTGTTAGACAGGACGGCCAGACGCTCCTTCATCTGATTTTGCTCCTTTGTTTGTTTTTCGATGACATCTTGGAGCTCAATCACTTTAGATAGGTCCTCGTCGTGATTTAATGAACCGTCAGATAGTCTCTGTATATTTAAAAAAAAAAAAAAAAAACAATTAAAGCAATTTTAACTGCATTTGCCTCGGGAAATCCAACTGATCACATTAGTAATATATGAAAATTAAATCACATCACAAGTTAAGGAGGACAGTTTGTGGCATTGTCAATATATAACTACTGTATATAACTGAAATTATCCCGAGCTGCGGAAAATATATGTGAGCACGAACACAACACGCTGTACAAGCCTGTTTATGTAAAACTACAATAAAACAGATTTATAGGGAAAACACAACCTATGAAAGGGATTACTTTCCTATGACTGTTCATAATGGCGTGACTAAATTATTTTGCTAGCATCTGTTTGCTCGTATATTCACATTTATTAAAGTAGATCCATTGATGACACATCAGACAATTAAAAAACAAACAAACAAAAAAAACACAGCATGTAATTTCTAATGCATATTATGGGGTATATTCAATTGATGTAGAAAGCTGCCGTCTGTCGAAAAGACGGCAGTTTTCGACTTTTTTTTAGGTCGGAAGGGGTTCCAACCTATTCAATATTTTCGACAAGTTGAGGCATTCGACTTGTCGAAAAGCACGTGGATCGGAGGAATAGCTGCCGACCCACGTGCTTGTGTCGAAAACGGCCCTTTTCGACCATCTCAGTCCGACATAAAAAAATGTCGGACTGAGATGTGGGACCCGAGAGGAGGAGGAGCCGTGGGGCAGACGGGGGGACAGCCGCGGGCATACAGGGGAGATCAGTGCTACAGTAGCGCTGCAGCAGGATGTCACACAGCCGCGCCGCTCACGGCAGCTTCCACCCAGCTCCAGCAAGTGAGGTCACGCTTGCTGGAGCCGGGTGGACACTGCCATGAGGTCGGGCGGCTGTGTGACATCCTCCGGCAGCGCTACTGTAGTGCTGATCTTCTCCGTCTGCCTGCCGGCTGTCCCCTGCTAGGGGTTGTCGGAATCCATTCCGACAAATACATGGCGGAATGGATCCAACCCTAACTGAATATACCCCTATAGCTGTATTGTTTCTCTTAAAAATCTACTCTGGCAGGTATAAACAATAATGCTGGAGAATAATCCATGTATTGACAGGAAACAGGCTCATCAGTTATACGTCCCCCTACATCCCGCCCCCTTAGAATCCTCACAGTTATTACTGGCCGTCACAGCCACAGGACTGTCACACTTCAGTCCTGAATGCCGCTGCTTAATCACCGCTTCAATCACACATCAGCTGTCCCATCTGCCAATCCTTGCCTTGGCTTCCCTTATCAGACCACAGGTAGGCAACATGTGGACCTCCAAGACTATTCCCGCAGGTGTCAGGAAGCGCAGGAGCTACCAGGTTAATATACTGTATAACTCTGCGCCTCATCTAGATTGGAAAGGACTTAGCACAAGTCTTCTCACCTTCCCATTAGTGCTGGGCATATTTTCCTGATCGTGGCTTGAATCCACTGTCCCATCATTATAGATCTTCTTCTGATTGTTCTGTTCTCGGGAAATCATCAGCTGAGAATTTGACACAGGAGTAAATGAGTGCACTCGTTATACTGTGATTACAATGTGAGGGTGCAAGTAGGAGATGGACAAACGATGGCTGGAAACTTTTAATTTAAACAGATTTGGTTTTGCAACAGGATTGGACGCTTGATCACAATGGTCAATTTATTCTGCGGTGTAGTGAGGTTGGGGTAAGACGGTGAGCATGGAATGCCAAAGTCCACCTTAGACGTAGGTGAACCGGACGGCTGGACAGTGTTAGAAAATGCTACTAATCTTTGGTCCAAGACTGACTTATGAGTGAAAAGTTTAAGGTAGTGTTCATTCTAGCACCCTGCACCTTTCAAAACACGTGCAGTTCCTCTCTCCTGCCTGGGGTGTCGCTCTCTGCTCTGATGCTTCTCAGCACATTCTGGTCTGTATCTTAGTGCTGAGTTACAGAGCAGAGAGTTCTGAGAAGCACCAGAGCAGACAGTGACACCCTAGGCAGGAAAGAGGAACTACACGTGTTTTAAAAGGTGCAGGGTGCTAGAATGAACACTATAAAAGGTATGAAAAGTTCTACTCACCTCTTTGTGCGTTACTGCCAGTTCTTCTTCCAATAAGCTACATCTCTCTAATGCGACTCGTAACCGTTCTCTTACCTGAAAACAATAGAGCAGGTAAGAACTAGAGGGGTGTATACAATGTCCGCTCCCTCTTTATCTATTGTATGTATGACATAGCAGGCGGCAGCTGGTTAATGGGCCGAACTGATATTTAGGAGAACGCGGATAATTCAAGAAAAGCCATGGAAACTGCTTATCCAATTTCAAAATGATATTAACCTAAAAAGGACAACGTCTAAAGAACAAACTATTCATAAGGCTGCTTATTACATTGTGACCCACACTTAAACAATATAACACTTCAAAAGTGGGGTTGTATGTTAATACAACAAAAGCAGTAATTGTGTATATGGTTTCTTTAAAACAAATGTTAAAGTAAACTGAAATGGTGAGAATTCGGGAAAACGGGTATAAACACTTGCATGAAACAGAGCTGTAATAAATCATGGTCTGCAGTCACGTTAAATAGCTTTTCTAGTCACGCCATGCCATGGCATGACTCTGTATCGCCAAGCTTATGTGCGAGTTTTTCCATTAAGATGCGTGATAGTTGCATGGCAAGGTGAATAGCACAAGAGGACTCTGATAATTAAAATGATATGCGGCATGCCTATATTCTGTGTGTGACTGCGGCTGTATCTGCATATGAAATGCTACGTTACAGTGTTTACTAGGAAAACACATTTCGTATGCAGATACAGCCACGGTCGCACACAGAATGAAGGCATGCCGCGTATCATTTTAATCAGAAAAAGACGCCTGATGTTAGAGTTGTGCGGGAACTGCCGGCTCACTCACGCCAGGCATCTCGCAGTGCATGGCGTATCGAGGCAAGATGTATGAGGACACATCTGGAAAAGAGTAAACAAATTCACTAATAAAATTGAATGCCAAGACTACATTAATTAGATCATGACTTAGGCAACTATTATAACAAATTTAGGAATTTATGGTCGTAATGCCCAGACTACAGAAAATAGTGGGCTCTCATAGCCTGTCACTTACAAAATAAGAAAGCTTCATTAATAAAAAAATTCTACATATTAATTGCTACGGTCTGTCCCATCTGAGACATGCATGCGCAGTGGGAGCCGCCTCTCTAACATAGGGGGTCATTCCGGGTTGATCGCTAGCTGCCGTTGGTTCACTGCGCAGCGATCAGGCTAAAAATCGGCATTTCTGCGCATGTACCGCAATGCACACGCGCAACGTACAGGTACAAAGGCATGTGTTGTATTGCACAGGTTCTAGCGAAGTTTTCAAGTGCACTGATGGTCGCAAGAAGATTGACAGGAAGGGGGCGTTTCTTGGTGTCAACTGACCGTTTTCAGGGAGGGTTTGCAAAAACACAGGCGTGTCTGAAAAAACGCAGGCGTAGCTGGGCGTTCGCTGGGCGGGTGTATGACGTCAAATCCGGACACGAATAGGCTGAAGTGATCGCAAGCGCTGAGTAGGTTCAGAGCTACTCAGAAACTGCACAAACTGGTTTTGCAGAGCTCGGCTGCACATGCGTTCCCACTTCTGCTAAGCTAAAATACACTCCCCAGTGGGCGGCGGCATAGCGTTTGCACGGCTGCTAAAACTAGCCAGCGAGCGATCAACTCGGAATGACCCCCATAGCCCCACTGCTAGGGACAGACCGAAACCGGTTAGGACAGAAGACCTGCAGGGAACAGGTGAAGTAAGGGGGCGGGAGGGCAGGACAGAACAGCAGACAGAGAGTAGATAGGGCAGACCGAGGTGACCCATGGATTTGGAGGAGAGATGACAACTGCTGAGAGGTGTCCAATATCACAACACTAAAAGGGAGATTTATCAAAGCTTCTAAAGACCAGAATTGGAAATGTTGAACATAACAACCAATCAAATGTTAGCTATCATTTATCTAGACACTGTATAAAATGAAAGCTAGAAGCGGATTGGCTGCTATGGGCAACACCTCCACGTGTGTTTTTTTTTAGAAGGTTTGCTAATTCATCCTTTAGGGTCATAAGTATCTCTCTGCTCTCAGTGTCATCCCATCCACAGCGACCGGAAACCAGCCTAACATGGTGTCACCAGGAGAGGACCGAGACGTGCCACTCTCAGAAACTAGTTTGTCAGCTCCATTAAAGCATTAACCAGCATCAGTGAGACAGGTACGGCTTGTCAGGATCAGTCACCGGGCTTACCTTTTCATCTAAAGCTTTGTGATGTTCAAACAGAGACTTTAGTGCTTTTAAAACTTCAACTTCACTCGACACTCCGGCAGGCGACTGAGCTTGTCTCT
The DNA here is from genome assembly GCF_028390025.1 of Pseudophryne corroboree. Taxonomy (NCBI): domain Eukaryota; kingdom Metazoa; phylum Chordata; class Amphibia; order Anura; family Myobatrachidae; genus Pseudophryne; species Pseudophryne corroboree. Next base: position 47,881,407 of record NC_086454.1, read on the forward strand.
TCACCACGGTCATCCTGAGCGAGCGCTCGTGCCGGGACACCAGACACTCCAGATGCTCTAGGAGTAGCTGGAAAGATAAAACCACACCATGAGGAAGAGGGAGAAGCCACAGACTGGTGCTACTAACCAACTAGGGAAGCGCCTGACCCACTGCGTACCGATCCCAACATCTGGGGTTACCGATTTATTTATTTTTTAAAACGCTTGCCACTTCAACACTCAGATAGATACTGGAGGGGGTTATATATTAGGAAGGCAGCAAGTTATGCAAGAGGCTTAGTAAAGCTTACCACTGACACCCCTTGGGTACAGCCGACCTGCAGGAACACCCCTATAGCTAGTAACAGAAGAAGACTAGAGAGTCTACACGTACCCGGGTATTGTTCCTCTCCGCCTTTAACTCCGCGATTTCTTCCTCCCGCTCCAGAAGTTGCTCCCGGCAGATATTGAGCTCTTTAGTAAGTGCTGCAAACTCCTTCAATACAAACAAAACATCTGCTTAGAAGGGACAGCCTTTATAAACCATGCAAAGAACAGTAAAGGCCTTCCATGGCTGACATCTCTGATATTTGTGCACCATGGGCCAAACAGTAACACAACCGTAACAACATTTGCGAGAAACACAATTTCCTTTGGGAATAACAGGACGCATATAATCCCTCACCCTCAGAGGGGACGATGTGTCATTGGGTGGAAGCATTGTTGCACAAACTGGGCCTTTTTGAACTGCGCACTCCTAAAATAATTCTTGCACATCTATGGCTATGCAGATTCAGGTGCATTTTGCCCTTCCGCCTCATTTTGCATAGAGACAGGTGTAATGGACTATATGGGGGTGGGTGTGTGTGTGTGTGGGGGGGTTGCAAGCACTGAAAGAGTACAGTAAATACATACGGCACGTACCAGCCACAACAAAAGCTTGTGTGCACCTGTCAGTAGGCGTACCACTTGATGTACAGGGGAATGCACCTATAAAATTAGCGGGTTGTCGCCAGATAACAACAGAAAGCTACTTGTGTAAGTCTCCGCGAGATTTAACAGTGTAACCTTTCACCTGTGGCTGTAAATTCCTTGCTGAGCCAGGTTAATGATTACCGAGATCAATATCAAACCTCAGTGACTGTAAAGTCTGCCGATGTTTTCTCACATAAATATTTCAGGAGGTGAAAAAAATGGCCTCATATCAATATGTAGATAAGAGGAGGAGGGGGGGGGGGGGGGGCTGAGCACTTGTGTGTGTGTGTCTGCGTGGTGTAGACAATCTGTGACCACAGAAGAGAAATGGCCATTTGTCTTACTACTCCTCTCCTATCTAAAGGATCTAACTGAAGGGTAACAAGTGACTGTGAGCAGAATTCCAGAAGCAGCCACAGATTAAGGACCTCTATGGCTGCGTTCCTATGTGTACTGAGCAACGGAGGATATCTGCAGCTGAACGGGGAATGACTAGTGGGAGGATGAGAACTTGACAATTCTGCGCAAATCCTCTTTAACCGAACATACTTAGGACCCAGTACACTATTAAAAGGAGCTTTACAGCACCTTAAAAATAAAAACCCCACGAGGAACACACTGTTAAATAGTCATTTTTATTTTAAACCCAGAAAAATAAGTGTGCGTACTTGAATGGCATCTCATTCACAGCTTATTCAGCGCACACATCCGTGCTCAAATTTTAAGTTACAATGGGAACTGGACTAAGGTTCTCCTCCCGATGAACAATCTTGGTCTGCCATACGTGAGAATGTTTCCAAGACATCTATATCGACGCTGGTGAAGGAAAATGCTTCGAAGATGTATTATAGCTGGTATATAGTTCCAACTAGGTTGAATACAATGTTTAAATCTGTCACCCCTCGCTGTTGGAGGGGTTGTGGTGAACTGGGCTCCTTTATTCATATTCACGGTTCTGCCCTAACATAGCGCTCTACTGGGACAAGACTGCAAACTTTATTAGCAAGGTGGTGAATGGCCCCATTGTTAAAGATCCTTGGTCTTTTGTTTTAGGACTACCAATCGCAACTTTGGATAAGAACTCCACTAAACTAGTGATTCAAATTCTAAATGCCACCCGATGCCTGGCTGCCCCACACTGGAAATTCCTGAAGACCCCTCAGTTCTAGATAAAATATGGTATTCTAGCGAGTATGGAGAACGTCACTGCACATCGTAATAATAAATCCCCTGTTCCTGCAGATTTGGGACTTGTGGTATCTTTCTTATGATCCCCCTCACGGTTGCCAGTATGTGGACTGTCAAACCTTCTGTTCTGACCATCAAATTATATTATTATATTACGGTTTGAGACCAGTACTTTACCCAATGTGCTCCCTTTTGCTATGCAGCCCCTTCTCTCCTGGTTGGGATTTTTGTTATCACTGCTGCTAATTATTATCACTTCCTTTGGGGCACTCTCCCAGCAGCACCCCCCCCCCCCCCTCCCCACCTGCCTTTCTTTTATTTTTTACCCTTCCTACTTCCCTGTTATCCCAATCTACTATCGCTCTTTATTCTCTTTTAAAACAAACCAGCTCTGTTTATCATTGTGTCATTAATATATATTTGCTCAATATATGATGCTACTGACATGAATGATCACTGTTGTTACTACTATTGTGTAATAATACAGTACCATTGTAACGGTACATGTTCTCTTCCTGTTCTGCTTTGTTGATTTGATGTCACTTATATTGCATTTTTAAAGTACAAAACCAACAGTTTTAAAAATAAAATGTAAGTTACTTAAGGTGCATACACACTGAGCGCTTTCCCCCCCTGCACAGCGATGTCAGCAGGACGCTATGGAAAGCCGCTCGCCCCGCCGTTACACCTACTGGTAATACCAGCAGATGAACGCCGGCCGCCGGCGATGAAGCGGGAGCTCGCATCACCGCTCATCGCCGGGGCATACACACTAGGCGGCTTTGAGCTGAGAGCAGCTCAACACACCAAAAGTGACCTGCTCTCAGCTCAACATCGCCCAGTGTGCATGGTCCCTTTAAGGGCCCAACACACTGCGCGACCAGCTACCGAGCTGCCCAACCGCCGATACGGCAGACGGGCGACCCGGAAGCGGGGGAGGGGCAGTGACGGGGGAGTTTAGTTTCTTCACTCCCCCCCGTCACCCGGCTCCATAGCAGTGTAGACAAATATGGACGAGATCGTCCATATTGGCCTGCATGCAAAGCAGACGGGGGACCAGCGATGAACGAGCGCGGGGCCGCGCATCGTTCATCGCTGGAGCCTCCACACTGAAAGATATGAACGGTATCTCATTCATTAATGAACGAGATCGTTCATATCTTTGAGTGATATCGCCCAGTGTGTAGGGCCTATAAATCATTTGAATTGGTCCTGAACCACCAATCCAAGGCACCCCTACAAGTGTCCCGTGACACCCTGAAAACCCACACAACAGCTTGTGTTACCGTCTGTTTACTACAGAATTTACTTTTACAATTATACAGGTTTGAAGTTCTAGATTATATATATTCATTAGTATTAGGGAAGGAGATCTGTCCATGTGCTGGCAGAAGCACGCTCACTACTCCCCTAGGAAACAGCCTGTGACATAATCAGCCAGCTTTCAGCGTATGGACTGCATATGGGCACGTGGGATCAGTGCCATGTGGCTTTCTGCCCACAATAACAGAACGAGGGGGGGTGGGGGGGGGGGGGAAACAGACGACACACAGCGTTATAGCTTTTCATTTTAATTCCCCATATTAATACATATTACATTAAATTGCAATCACCATCACTGCTGGACTCGTCAGGGCTGCAGGACTGACGCAGCTTAAATGGGACTGCAAAATCATCTTAACAAATGGTCAGATCTTATGTAAACTCGGAGCAACTGTATGCAGGAAATCCCCACTGAAGTGTTTCTCAGGGAGAGAGTGGGGTACTTAAAATAAAGAATAATATAAAAAGTTAATAAAAAAACAAGAAATAGGATAACGCGGCAAGACGAACAAATCCCCTCTAGGAATGATATTACAACGCACGGCCGTACAGTCCAATACAGGGAGGGGGGAATTAAGGCTAGAACTAGAGGTGAAAGGGAACAGGTGCATACTTTACGATCTACGTGGACTACGACAGGGAATAGTAACATGTGCCAAGTGCAGCGGTAGCGGAGCGAGGCACCTTGCCCAAAGCATGGCGAGCAAAGCGAGAAGACGCGGTGCACCGATTGGGGTTCCCAGTCACTTTTTGAAGATAGTGACACAAAAAACAACAACAACAACACACACACACAAACTCACGTCGACATTTTTTCCATGTCGACCTACCGGCCGTCATCCAATAGTGGTCGACCTAAATAGGGTCACTCCACCCCCAACAAACCCATTCCCCAGAATTAGTTCAACATATTCTACATGGTTTCAATTGGGTGGGGGTAACCAACAACCTGCACTTGCGCCTGTGGGGCTTACGCCCATTTTTTTGTTGTTGTTACTTGCAAGTTACTGATTCACTGAACAATACATTACTCAAACGTAAAAATAAAAAACAATCAGAAAAGAAAGCGTGTGTTTAGGATTACTACAAAGTATCCTAATTGGACATCCCTGATCTAAAACCGATCCTGTACGGATCGTAGTCTCCTTGTGCCAAAGGAACGCTGGACAGTAAAAGCATTTCTCCTATATTGGCGGAGTGTTCTCATTACTCATTAACATCGCAGCCAAGTTTACACTGGATGCCAGGAGTACTGAAAGCCAGCAAGTGTCCGCGTAATCTCAGCCTCGGCGCGTCCCGCAAGACTTTCCAGGGAAAAATTAAATGCCAGAAAAACTGCACATCCTGATCCAAGAGCAAACAATCTACACATCAGTTAGTAATATAAAAAAAAACAAAAAAAAACAGCAAAAGCTTTAAACAAGGAAAGCAAAAAATTCTAGTTGTTTAGTATCACAGCTACATACTGAAACATTTCCCATTGGGAGCAGACATCAGGAAGGGAGGAATGTGTTGGGGGCTTCTTAAGTCTTCCGTTTATGTTATTATTTATCTTTTCACAAATCTATTTAATAGTGAGCAGTGATATCTGCCAGCTGCTGCCTGCCCCAAAGTGATCCAGCGGGAGGGTGGTCCTCTCCTTGTCTGACCCAATGACTACTCTGCTTGGGTCACACAAGGTAATGGCATCTTCGACAGACAGATGCTGCCGTTCTGCAGTTATAATGTCATTTATTTGGGTTTTGCACACTGGAAGGACAGAACCAAACGTAACAGATTGGATTATCGTCTGTTTACTACCGAGTTTACATCTAAAAATACACCTTTCAGTTTCAGAGCTAATCCTGTAACGTGACTGGAAACACTACGGGCCAGCGTGAGACTCCGAGGTGATCGGAAGGCTGCCTGAAGGCCGCACTCGAGGGGTCTGTACGACTTTCTCTAAATGAAACCAGTATAGGAAAAGATGAGCAAGGTTCCCCAGAAGAACACAGCAGACAAGTTATTTTACAGCTGCTGGTAACTCTTAACGTTGTAACATTTCAAATCAGAAGAGTTGAGTTTATACAGATCCATCATAACTAATTTCAGACTCTTTTACGCTGAATGTGGTCCTAGAGCTGAAATAAATGCTTCTATATGTGGCAGCTGGAAGGTGCCTTTTGGGATGTATACGCATAACATATATCAGCCATCCTTCAGCCTGTCATGGCACCTTCATTTGGAAGTAGCGCATTATTGTACCATGGTGTTCTGTGAACGCACAGAAAAGCTGGCAGGTGTTAGGACCCGATAAGAACCCTCTGTGCACACAGGTGAGATTTCCAGATTCACGCTGCAAGGCAGCATGGGTAAACGGCCTTTACCCAAAAACGTAGTCAGGATTTAGTCACAGGGAAGCTGTAATCTTGCAGAAAACGAGGCTTTGAAATGGGGAGAGCAGCATGCATGTTGGCCATTATTCTTTCCATAGGAAACATCCAATAGCTTTGCATTCATTGCAGCAATCCACGGATGGAATTAATCAATGATTTCTGCAGGATGCCAGCCAAAACTACACAAAAAAAGGGAGCTGGAGGAACGAAATAAGTAACCAAAACGAGACAGCCTGGCTATAAACCAGAGCAATTCTCATAACTTCACATACATGGAAGAATGGGATTTACGCCTCTTAAAGTCACAGTTGCATCTTCTAGTATGTACAGCGTCGGGTTATGCTTTAGTTACATCTTAAAGGCCCTACACACTGGGTGATGTTGGCGATATTATCGATCGTAGATGTTACCGATGGTCATTTTTTTTTTTTATTTATAGGCCCTACACACTGAAAGATTTAAGTGAACGATATGAACGCTCTCGTTCATATTGTTCAGTGTGTAGGCACCAACGATGAACGATGTGCGGCCCCGCGCTCGTTCATCGTTGGTGCCCCGTCGCTTATGCATGCAGGCCAATATGGACAATCTCGTCAATATTAGCATGCACTGCTATGGAGCCGGGTGACTCCCCCACGTTGCCAGGTCGCACGTCTGTCGTATCAGCGGTCAGCCAGCTCTGCGGTGGGTCGCAGAGTCTGTAGGGACCATAAAACCTACAAACTGGAAGATATTGATGGCCAGTTTGGACGATATGAGAGTACAGAGATCTATAGCGGCCAAACTGACCGGCATGTTTAAATGATGATCGTTCAACGATGAACGATTGCGGGCACGCGCATCGTTCATTGTTGAAGCATCCACACTAAAAGATATGAACGATTTATTGTTCATTTATGAATTACATCGTTCATATCTTTCAAATATAATCGACCAGTGTTTAGGGCCCTTTACACTCTGGAATAATAAGAATTTACTTACCGATAATTCTATTTCTCGTAGTCCGTAGTGGATGCTGGGAACTCCGTAAGGACCATGGGGAATAGCGGCTCCGCAGGAGACTGGGCACATCTAAAGAAAGCTTTAGGATCACCTGGTGTGCACTGGCTCCTCCCCCTATGACCCTCCTCCAAGCCTCAGTTAGGATACTGTGCCCGGACGAGCGTACACAATAAGGAAGGATTTTGAATCCCGGGTAAGACTCATACCAGCCACACCAATCACACTGTACAACTTGTGATCTGAACCCAGTTAACAGCATGATAATAGAGGAGCCTCCAGAAAAGATGGCTCACTACAACAATAACCCGAATTTTTTTGGTAACAATAATTATGTACCAGTATTGCAGACAATCCGCACTTGGGATGGGCGCCCAGCATCCACTACGGACTACGAGAAATAGAATTATCGGTAAGTAAATTCTTATTTTCTCTGACGTCCTAGTGGATGCTGGGAACTCCGTAAGGACCATGGGGATTATACCAAAGCTCCCAAACGGGCGGGAGAGTGCGGATGACTCTGCAGCACCGAATGAGAGAACTCCAGGTCCTCCTCAGCCAGGGTATCAAATTTGTAGAATTTTACAAACGTATTTGCTCCTGACCAAGTAACTGCTCGGCAAGTTGTAAAGCCGAGACCCCTCGGGCAGCTGCCCAAGATGATCCCACCTTCCTTGTGGAGTGGGCATTTACAGATTTTTGGCTGTGGCAGGCCTGCCACAGAATGTGCAAGCTGAATTGTACTACAACTCCAACGAGCAATCGTCTGCTTAGAAGCAGGAGCACCCAGCTTGTTGGGTGCATACAGGATAAACAGCGAGTCAGATTTTCTGACTCCAGCCGTCCTGGAAACATATATTTTCAGGGCCCTGACCACGTCAAGCAACTTGGAATCCTCCAAGTCCTTAGTAGCCGCAGGTACCACAATAGGTTGGTTCATGTGAAATGCAGAAACCACCTTAGGTAGAAATTGAGGACAAGTCCTCAATTCTGCCCTGTCAGAATGAAATATTAAGTAAGGGCTTTTATATGATAAAGCCGCCAATTCTGACACACGCCTGGCTGAAGCCAGGGCTAACTCGTCACTTCCATGTGAGATATTTTAAGTCCACAGTGGTGAGTGGTTCAAACCAATGTGACTTTAGGAAACTCAACACAACATTGAGATCCCAAGGTGCCACTGGAGGCACAAAAGGAGGCTGTATATGCAGTACCCCTTTTACAAATGTCTGAACTTCAGGCACTGAAGCCAGTTCTTTTTGGAAGAAAATCAACAGGGCCGAAATTTGAACCTTAATGGACCCCAATTTTTGGCCCATAGACAGTCCTGTTTGCAGGAAATGGAGGAAACGACCCAGTTGAAATTCCTCTGTAGGGGCCTTCTTGGCCTCACCCCACGCAACAAATTTTCGCCAAATGCGGTGATAATGTTTTGTGGTTACGTCCTTCCTGGCCTTGACCAGGGTAGGGATGACTTCATCCGGAATGCCTTTTTCCTTCAGGATCCGGCGTTCAACCGCCATGCCGTCCAACGCAGCCGCGGTAAGTCTTGGAACAGACAAGGCCCCTGCTGGAGCAGGTCCTTTCTTAGAGATAGAGGCCACGGTTCGTCCGTGAGCATCTCTTGAAGTTCCAGATACCAAGTCCTTCTTGGCCAATCCGGAACCACAAGTATAGTTCTTACTCCTCTCCTTCTTATTATTCTCAGTACTTTTGGTATGAGAGGCAGAGGAGGGAACACATACACTGACTGGTACACCCACTGCGTTACCAGAGCGTCCACCGCTATTGCCTGAGGGTCCCTTGACCTGGCGCAATATCTGTCTAGTTTTTTGTTTAGACGGGACGCCATTATGTCCACCTTTGGTTTTTCCCAACGGTTTACAATCAGGTGGAAGACTTCTGAGTGAAGTCTCCACTCTCCCGGGTGAAGGTCGTGTCTGCTGAGGAAGTCTGCTTCCCAGTTGTCCACTCCCGGAATGAACACTGCTGACAGTGCTATCACATGATTTTCCGCCCAGCGAAAATCCTTGCAGCCTCTGCCATTGCCCTCCTGCTTCTCGTGCCGCCCTGTCTGTTTACGTGGGCGACTGACGTGATGTTGTCCGATTGGATCAATACCGCCTGACCCTGAAGCAGGGGTTTCGCTTGACTTAGGGCATTGTAAATGGCCCTTAGTTCCAGAATGTTTATATGAAGAGATGTCTCCAGGCTTGACCATAAGCCCTGGAAATTCCTTCCCTGTGTGACTGCTCCCCAGCCTCGCAGGCTGGCATCCGTGGCCACCAGGACCCAGTCCCGAATGCCGAATCTGCGGCCCTCTAGAAGATGAGCACTCTGCAACCACCACAGGAGGGATTACCTTTGTCCCTGGTGACAGGGTTATCCGCTGAAGCATCTGAAGATGCGACCCGGATCATTTGTCCAGTAGGTTCCACTGTGCGTGGAATCTGCCGAATGGGATTGCTTCGTAGGAAGCCACCATTTTTACCCAGAACCCTTGTGCATTGATGCACTGGGACTTGGTTCGGTTTTAGGAGGTTCCTGACTAGCTCGGATAACTCCCTGGCTTTCTCCTCCGGGAGAAGCACCTTCTTTCTGGACTATGTCCAGAATCATCCCTAGGAACAGAAGACAAGTCGTCGGAACCAGCTGCGATTTTGGAATATTGAAAATCCAATCGTGCTGCCACAACACTACCTGATATAGTGCTACACCGATCTCCAACTGTTCCCTGGATCTTACCCTTATCAGGGAATCGTTCAAGTAAAGGATAACTAAAATTCCCTTCCTTCGAAGGAATATCATCATTTCGGTCATTACTTCAGTAAAGACCCGGGGTGCCGTGGACCATCCCTACGGCAGCGTCCGAACTGATACAGTTCTGTACCATAACCTGAAATACCCTTGGTGAGAAGGGTAAATTTTGACATGAAGGTAAGCATCCTTGATGTCCCGAGACATCATGTAGTCCCCTTCTTCCAGGTTTGCAATCACTGCTCTGAGTGACTCAAATTTGAATTTGAACCTCTGTATGCAAGTGTTCAAAGATTTTAGATTTTAGAGTTTAAAATCGGTCTCACCGAGCCGTCTGGCTTCGGTACCACAATAGTGTGGAATAATACCCCGTTCCCTGTTGCAGGAGGGGTACCTTGATTATCACCTGCTGGGAATACAGCTTGTGAATGGCTTCCAAAACTGCCTCCCTGTCAGCGGGAGACGTCGGTAAAACAGACTTTTGGAAACGGCGAGGGGAATACGTCTCGAATTCCAATTTGTACCCCTGAAATATTATCTAAAGGATCCAGGGGTCTACTTGCGAGTGAGCCCACTGCGCACTGAAATTCATTGAGAACGGGACCCCACCGTGCCTGAACTTGTAAAGCCCTAGCGTCATACTGAGGGCTTGGCATAGGCGGAAAAGGGTTTCTGTTCCTTGGAACTGGCTGATCTCTGCAGCCATTTTCCTCTCCCTCTGTCACGAGCAGAAAGAGGAACCCTTTTGTCCGCTTGCCAACCAGGACTGCGCCTGATAATACGGCGTCTTATTTTGAGAGGCGACCTGGGGTACAGCCCCTCTTTTAAGGCAATACTTCCAAATGCCGTTTGGAATCCGCATCCCCTGACCACTTTACTGGAATAATTGGACAACGCAATTATACTTGATGCCAGTCGGCAAATATTCCGCTGTGCATCATGCATATATAGAAATGCATCTTTTAATTGCTCTATAGGCAATAATATACTGTCCTTATCTAGGATATCATATTTCCAGTCAGGGAATCCGACCACGCCAACCCAGCACTGCACATCCAGGCTGAGGCGATTGCTGGTCGCAGTATAACACCAGTATGTGTGTAAATACATTTTAGGATACGCTCCTGCTTTCTATCAGCAGGATCCTTAAGGGCGGCCATCTCAGGAGAGGGTAGAGCCCTTGTTTTTACAAGCGTGTGAGCGCTTTATCCACCCTAGGGGGTGTTTCCCAACGCACCCTAACCTCTGGCGGGAAAAGGTATACTGCCCATAACTTTTTTGAAATTATCAATTGTTATCGGGGGGAAACCCACGCATCATCACACACCTCATTTTATTTCTCAGATTCAGGAAAACTACAGGAAGTTTTTCCTCACCAAACATAATACCCCATTTTTTTGGTGGTATTCATATTATCAGAAAAGTGTAAACTTTTTCCATTGCCTCAATCATGCAATGTGTGGCCTTATTGGAAATCACGGTTGTCTCTTCACCGTCGACACAGGAGTCAGTACCCTTGTCGGCGTCTGTATCTGAGGTAACGGGCGCTTTAGGGCCCCTGTATGAGACGTCTGGACATGCACAAGCTGAGTAGCCGGCTGTCTCATGTCAACCACTGTCTTTAATACAAAGCTGACACTGTCACGCAATTTCAACAGTACATCCACTCAGGTGTCGACCCCCTAGGGGGTGACAACACTATTTCAGACACTCTACTCCGTCTCCTCATCTTTTTTCTCCTCATACATGTCGACACCAACGTACCGACACACAGCACACACACAGGGAATGCTCTGATAGAGGACAGGACCCCACTAGCCCTTTGGGGAGACAGAGGGAGAGTTTGCCAGCACACACCAGAGCGCTATATATATACAGGGATAACCTTATATAAGTGTTTTTCCCTTTATAGCTGCTGTATTGTTATATACTGCGCCTAATTTGTGCCCCCCTCTCTTTTTTTAACCCCTTTCTGTAGTGTAGTGACTGCAGGGGAGAGCCAGGGAGCTTCCCTCCAACTGAGCTGTGAGGGAAAATGGCGCCAGTGTGCTGAGGAGATAGGCTCCGCCCCTTTCTCGGCGTCCTTATCATCCTTTTTCTGTATGTTTTGGCAGGGGTTAAATGCATCCATATAGCCCAGGAGTTATATGTGATGCATTTATTTTAGCCATATAAGGTTTTTATATCGATTTATTGCGTCTCAGGGCGCTGCCCCCCCCCAGCGCCCTGCACCCTCAGTGACCGGAGTGTGAAGTGTGCTGAGAGCAATGGCGCACAGCTGCGGTGCTGTGCGCTACCTTATCTGAAGACAGGATCGTCTTCTGCCGCCGATTTTTCCGGACCTCTTCGCTTTTCTGGCTCTGTAAGGGGGACGGCGGCGCGGCTCCGGTGACCCATCCAGGCTGAACCTGTGATCGTCCCTCTGGAGCTAATGTCCAGTAGCCTAAGAAGCCCAATCCACTCTGCACGCAGGTGAGTTCGCTTCTTCTCCCCTTAGTCCCTCGATGCAGTGAGCCTGTTGCCAGCAGGTCTCACTGAAAATAATAAACCTAAACTAAAACTTTCACAGAGAGCTCAGGAGAGCCCCTAGTGTGCACCCTTCTCGTCGGGCACAGAAATCTAACTGAGGCTTGGAGGAGGGTCATAGGGGGAGGAGCCAGTGCACACCAGGTGATCCTAAAGCTTTCTTTAGATGTGCCCAGTCTCCTGCGGAGCCGCTATTCCCCATGGTCCTTACGGAGTTCCCAGCATCCACTAGGACGTCAGAGAAAAACAGTTAGCTCTCGCTTATTAGATCCGTGCCTATAATAAAGCAAAAATGTTTTGTTTGGCAAAAAACGCAATGTTCTAAAACAATTCAACCGATGTGCTTATCGGTAGCAATTGCTTCACCTAAAGATTTATTGCTTGTACAGCATTTATCACTACTGTATACGGCCGGTTATTGGAAGAAGCCGGATAGTAGAATGGACTGTCTCGATTATGAGGACTGGACATACCCTTGTAGTGTAAAACCAGGATGTCTTTACCAACAAACAACTATTTCACATTACAGGCAGATTCCAGGCTGCAGTGCTGCACAGGATACTAGTGCAGAGAATACCTATGTTCATCCCCATCTGTAACCGGAGCTATGGGTTATGGCAGCACATGAAGACAGACACAACTTATATGGATCTCTGCACAATATCATTTATCCACAGACAGAATCATATGGGATGTTGCTTTCAACTGTAGATGGAATCAACGTCATGTAAATCTGAATGGGCGTGGTTTCATTCCAATGACTCTGGCCCTCCAATGACAAATGGCATATTATCTACATGTTCCCCACTCCAGAACACGAACACGTTTACCTGGCTGGCGGCACTGACTCTTGTAAGGGATCCACAAAGATCATTTAAAGTTAACAGTGTGAGCTTAGTAATAAGGAAAAATGTTGTTACTGGAGAACCCTTTAAATCAATACTAACTGCAAACTTACTCAACATACACACATATTACACCCTAAAAGCCACTTTAAATGAATGTTCTTTCACAATATGCTAAAACCCCAAGGCTTTGGTATCCATAGTGTGATTTATTGCAATTTGTCAGCTGGGAAATACAACAATGAAAGGAGAGATTAATATTTAATGACCATTGCCCTATTATTAAGGCAATTCTATACGTAAAGCCAGCGGTACTGCAAATATCCTAATTTAGCTAGATTACCAAGTGTGTTCTCACACGCCATTGCTGCGGTCATGCCAAACAGCCCCTCTTGGCACACCAGATCACGTGAGACTCTGCTAATGTCGGATGTCTTATTGGCAGATAATGCATCTTAGTCGCAACGGGTTGTGGCTAAGACGCACCAAGTGACTCTGCTGATTAATTTGATATGTGACACTGTGTGGGACCGAGTCTCTGAATCTGTATATATTGTGCTACAATGTAGCAGCCACAGCTTTTATTTCCAATACAAGTTCCATTGTGCTCCATATACAGACTCAATCACACACAATATAGAGTACAAGTGTCAATCAGCACAGTCTACTGGTGTATCCTACTTGCAGCGCGCAGCAACTAAAACACATTTTCGCGCAAAAACAGAAAAAGAAAAAAAGAAGATGGCTGACACTAGCAAAGTTGCACAGGATCAGACAGCTCACACGCATTTGGCGCTGCATGGCGTATTGGAGCTAGATGAATGGTGATACATCTGTAGTACAGCCATTTCCATATTTTTTTCATGGGGGAAGGTGGGAGGGGGAGGGAGTGAATCACAGTAGTATACCAGGCACAGAGAACTTAAGCATTTTGGAGCTTGGACCCCCATGGTCATGTACAAGCAGTAGGCAAGCCAGGTCTAAACCCAAGATTGACCCTTATCCACTCACTGGTCATCTCCAGACTGGACTACTGCAACCTCCTCCTGACTGACATTCCTGACAAATACCTTTCTCCACTCCAATCTATCCTCAATGCTGCTGCCCGGCTCATCTTCCTCATCAAACACACTACGTCCACCTCCCCTCTCCTACAAGCCCTTCACTGGCTTCCCTTCCCTTTCAGAATCCAATTCAAACTTCTCGCACTCACTTACAAAGCCCTCAACCACTCCTCTCCCATTTACATCTCTGACCTTATCTCCCTTTACTCTCCTACCCGTCCTCTTCGCTCTGCTAATGCACGCCAACTCTCCTATCTTCTGAAAACTTCCTCCCACTCCTATCTCCAAGATTTTTCACGTGCTGCTCCCTTACTCTGGAATTCCCTACCTCTCCCCCTCAGACTCTCCACCTCTACAGAACTTCAAACGGGCTCTCAAAACCCACTTCCTCACCAAACTCAGCCAAATCTCATCCTAACTCTCAGTTCCATGTTCTCTGTGTACCCCATCTGTGTCACCACCGTCTGTCTACCCCTCCCCTCTAGAATGTAAGCTCTCACGAGCAGGGCCCTCTTCCCTCATGTGCTTATCTTTTTCTTACTTTAATAATCTTCATCTGCACCAAATCCAGCAGTCTTCTGCCACCTGATACTTAAGGTGGGTACACACTAATAGATATATCTGCAGATCAATTGATCTGCAGATATATCTATGGACGGATCGGGCAGTGTGCTGTGCATACACACTGCCCGATCCGTCGGGGACCGACGTCATGAACTGGGCGGGCGTGTACACATGCCTGCCCAGTTCAGCTGTCAATCACCGCCGGCCGCCGCAGCATGTGTACGGGCGGCACACACAGCGACGCGCCAATATATCGGTAGATATATTGGCCGTCGGCTGTCCTGCGCGGCCGACGCGAAACGTCTGAACGACGGAGTTCACAGACGTATTGGCCGTACACACTGGCTGACGGACCCGCGATATATCGACCGTTCAAGAGAACAGACGATATATCGACCAGTGTACTGGCCTTTATTCCAGTGTCATCTGCTGATGTAGCTATGTTTATTTACCATGTACTTGTCCTATATTGTCATCAACTGTAAGTTGCTGTTTTCCTGTTTTGATTATTTGTTTATATACTCTGTAATTGGACGCTGCGGAACCCTTGTGGCGCCATATAAAATAAGATTTTAAACCTACCGGTAAATCTTTTTCTCGTAGTCAGTAGAGGATGCTGGGGACTCCGTAAGGACCATGGGGATAGACGGGCTCCGCAGGAGACATGGGCACTTTAAGAAAGACTTTAGATCTGGTGTGCACTGGCTCCTCCCTCTATGCCCCTCCTCCAGACCTCAGTTAGAGAAACTGTGCTCAGAGGAGACGGACAGTACGAGGAAAGGATTTTTGTTAATCCAAGGGCAAGATTTATACCAGCCACACCGTATAACTTGTGATAAACTATCCAGTTAACAGTATGAAAACGACATAGCATCAGTCCAAGACCGATGAGACTATAACATAACCCTTATTTAAGCAATAACTATATTCAAGTCTTGCAGAAGTAATCCGCACTTGGGACGGGCGCCCAGCATCCTCTACGGACTACGAGAAAAAGATTTACCGGTAGGTTTAAAATCTTATTTTCTCTTACGTCCTAGAGGATGCTGGGGACTCCGTAAGGACCATGGGGATTATACCAAAGCTCCCAAACGGGCGGGAGAGTGCGGATGACTCTGCAGCACCGATTGAGCAAACAGGAGGTCCTCCTCAGCCAGGGTATCAAACTTATAGAACTTTGCAAAGGAGTTTGAACCCGACCAAGTAGTAGCTCGGCACAGCTGTAGCGCCGAGACCCCTCTGGCAGCCGCCCAAGAAGAGCCCACCTTCCTAGTGGAATGGGCCTTGACCGATTTAGGTAACTGCAATCCCGCCGTAGAATGCGCCTGCTGAATCGTGTTACAGATCCAGCGAGCAATAGTCTACTTTGAAGCAGGGGCACCAATCTTGTTGGATGCATACATGACAAACAGTGCTTCTGTTTTTCTGACTGTAGCCGATCTGGCCACGTAAATTTTCAAAACCCTGACCACATCAAGGGACTCAGGATCCTCCAAGTCACGCGTAGCCACAGGCACCACAATAGTTCATATGAAAGGATGAAACCACTTTTGGCAGGAATGGAGGACGGGTCCGCAATTCCGCTCTATCCATATGGAAAACCAGATAGGGGCTTTTATGTGATAAAGCCGCTAATTCCGACACTCGCCTAGCCGAAGCCAAGGCTAATAACATGACCACCTTCCAAGTGAGATTTTTCAACTGCACCGTTTTAAGTGGTTCAAACCAGTGTGACTTAATGAAACTTAACACCACGTTAAGGTCCCAAGGCGTCACCGGAGGTACAAAGGGAGGCTGAATATGCAATACTCCCTTCACAAAAGTTTGTACTTCAGGGAGAGAGGCCAATTCGTTTTGAAAGAAAATGGATAAGGCCGAAATCTGAACCTTAATAGATCCCAATTTTAGGCCGAAATTCACTCCAGTTTGCAGGAAGTGAAGAAACGGCCCAGATGGAATTCTTCCGTAGGAGCATTCCTGGCCTCACACCAAGAAATATATTTTCGCCATAAACGGTGATAATGTTTAGATGTCAAGTCCTTCCTAGCCTTTATTAGCGTAGAAATGACCTCATCCGGAAAACCCTTATCCGCTAGCATCCGGCGTTCAACCGCCATGCCGTCCAACGCAGCTGCGGTAAGTCTTGGAATAGACATGGCCCCTGTTGCAACAGGTCCTGTCTTAGAGGAAGAGGCCACGGATCTTCTGTGAGCATTTCCTGCAGATCCGGATACCAGGTCCTTCATGGCCAATCTGGAACAATGAGGATTGTTCTTACTACCATTCTCAACACCTTGGGTATGAGAGGAAGAGGGGGAAATACATAGACCGACTGGAACACCCACGGTGTCACTAGGGCATCTACAGCTACTGCCTGAGGGTCTCTTGACCTGGTGCAATACCTCTGTAGCTTCTTGTTGAGACGGGACACCATCATGTCTATCTGTGGCAATTCCCACTGACTTGCAATCTGTGGGAAGCCTTCCTAAAGAAGTCCTCTCTTGGATGCAGGTCGTGTTTGCTGAGGAAGTCTGCTTCCCAGTTGTCCACTCCCGGAATGAACTGCTGAAAATGCGCTTACATGATTTTCCGCCCAGCGGAGAATCCTGGTGGCTTCTGCCATTTCCACTCTGCTCTTTGTGCCGCCTTGGCGGTTTACATGAGCCACTGCGGTGATGTTGTCTGACTGGATCAGAACCGGTAGGTCGCGAAGTAATGTTTCCGCTTGCCGAAGGGCGTTGTATATGGCCCTCAGCTCCAGGATGTTGATTTGAATACAAGTTTTTTGACTTGACCCAAAGGCCTTGGAAGTTTCTTCCCTGTGTGACTGCTCCCCCACCTCGGAGGCTCGCGTCCGTGGCTACCAGAATCCAGTCCTGGATGGCGAACCTGCGACCCTGCAGAAGGTGAGCACTCTGCAGCCACCATAGGAGAGACACCCTGGCCCTAGGGGACAGGGTGATTAACTGATGCATCTGTAGATGTGATCCGGACCACTTGTCCCGTAGATCCCATTGGAAAATCCTCGCATGGGACCTGCCGAAGGGAATGGCCCCGTAAGATGCCACCATCTTTCCCAGGACCCGAGTGCAGTGATGCACTGACACCCGTTTTGGCTTTAATAGTTTTTTTTTACCAGAGTCAATAGTTCCTGGGCCTTCTCTATCGGAAGATAAACCCATTTCTGGTCCGTATTTAGAATCATACCCAAGAAGGGCAGACGAGTCATAGGAACCAACTGTGACTTCGGGATATTGAGAATCCAGCCGAGTTGCTGTGACACCTTCAGCGAAAGTGACACGCTGTTCAACAACTGCTCTTTTGATCTCGCCCTTATTAGTAGATAGTCCAAGTATGGGATAATTGTGACTCCTTGCTTGCGTAGGAGCACCATCATTTCCGCCAATTACCCTGAAATTGGTAATGACAATCCTGTACCGTAATTTTCAGGTACGCCTGATGGGGTGGATAAATGGGAACATGAAGGTATGCAGCCTTTATGTCTAGATGCACCATAAAAAAAAACCCTTCCAGGCTGGCGATGATCGCTCTGAGCGATTCCACCTTGAATTTGAAACTTTTCAAGTATAGGTTCAGAGATTTTAATTTTAAAATAGGTCTGACCGAACCGTCCGGTTTCGAGACTACAGCCAAAGTTGAGTAATATCCCCTTCCTTGTTGAAGGAGGGGAACCTTGAGCACCACCTGTTGGAGATACAATGTGTGAATTGTATTTAATATTATCTCCCTTTCTGGGGGAGAAGCCGGTAGGGCCGAGAAGGAAAACCGGCGAGGAGGCACCTCTTCGAATTCCAGCTTGTAACCCTGAGAAACAATTTCTTTTGCCCAGGGATCCACCTGTGAGTGAACTCAGATGTGGCTGAAGAGTCGAAGACGTGCTCCCACTGGGGCGGACTCCCTTAGCGGAGCCCCAGCGTCATGCGGTGGATTTAGTAGAGGCCGGGGAGGACTTCTGTTCCTGGGAACTAGCTGTGCCCTGCTCCCTTACCTCTGGTAAGAAAGGACGCTCCTCGTACTTTCTTGTTTTTATGCGACCGAAAGGACTGCATTTGATAATGTCGTGCTTTCTTAGGCTGTGAAAACACTCCACAGAGACGGCACTGACCAAAGTAGTGAATGATCTAGTCACTGCTAGATCAAAAGGCCATTACACACTACTTATTCTTCTAGATCTCTCTGCTGCTTTTGACACTGTTGACCACTCTCTTCTCATACAAACACTACAATCCCTAGGTCTTCAGGACACAGCCCTTTCTTGGTTCTCATCCTACCTATCTAATCGCTCTTTCAGTGTTCACTTCTCTGATTCTACCTCCTCTTCTCTACCTCTATCAGTTGGAGTACCGCAAGGCTCAGTCTTAGGTCCTCTGCTTTTCTCAATCTATACCTCCTCTCTTGGTAAACTAATCAGCTCCTTTGGATTTCAGTATCATTTGTATGCTGATGATACTCAAATCTACCTATCCTCCCCAGATTTGTCACCACCAGTATTGGCTCGTGTCACTGGATGCCTGTCTGCCATTTCATCTTGGATGTCATCTCGCCACCTCAAACTCAACATTTCCAAAACCGAATTAATTATTTTCCCACCAGCTAAGAGTAGTTACCAACCTGATATCTCTATAACTGTTGACAATGCAACTATCCACCCCACAAGCTCGTTGCCTAGGTGTCACCCTTGACTCTGAACTGTCCTTTGTTCCACACATTCAATCTGTCTCTAAATCATGTTACATGCACCTTAAAAACATATCCAAAATACGCCCTTATCTTACACAAGACACTGCAAAAACTCTAATCCATGCACTCATCATCTCCTGCATTGATTATTGTAATAGTCTCCTTACTGGTCTTCCCAAACATAGGCTATCACCACTTCAATCCATTTTAAATGCAGCTGCGAGGCTAATCTTCCTCGCCAGACGTTCTTCATCTGCTGATCCGCTCTGTCAGTCCCTCCATTGGTTACCGGTATTCTACCGTGTCAAATATAAATTAACCAAACTGCACCATCATACATCTCCTCACTCATCTCAAAATATCTCCCTACCAGACCTCTCCGCTCTGCACAAGATCTGCGTCTCTCATCCACATGTATTACCTGTTCCCACTCAAAATTACAGGACTTTACCCGGGCTTCACCCACTCTGTGGAATGCACTCCCACGCACAATAAGACTCTCTTCTAGTCTCCAAACCTTTAAACGTTCTCTGAAAACTCATCTCTTCAGACAAGCCTACCAAATTTCAGACCCACACACATAACCTTCACAGCTTCCCTATCAAGTTACATCCCCTCTGTACAGTCCACATAAACTCACATTTTGTCTTCCAACATTGCTGGGTGATCATATCATATACAACCCATTAAGAACCTAGCAACCTGGGGAACCATTATGTAACAGGTAGCATCTATCCTTGTGTATCAATGCCTATTTCCCTATAGATTGTAAGCTTGCGAGCAGGGCCTTCCTACCTCTGTCTGTCTGTCTTAGCCCAGTTTTGTTCTATAATTTTTGTTCTAATTGTAAAGCGCAACGGCATATGCTGCGCTATATAAGAAACTGCTAATAAATAATAATATAAGGCAAAAGATCAGATTTACCAGCTATAGCTGTGGAGACCAGGTCCGAGAGCCCTTCTCCACACAATTCCTAACCCTTGTAAGGTAAAACCTCCATATGCCTCTTTTAGTCGGCATCACCTGTCCATTGCATGTTCCACAGGACACGTCTAGCAGAAAATCGACATAGCGTTGACTCTAGAACCCAGTAGACCAATGTCTCTTTGAGCATGTCTTATATATAAGACAGCATCTTTTATATATCCTAGGGCAATAACATGGTATCCTTATCTAGGGTTTCAATCTCCGCTGATAAGGTATCTGTCCACGCTGCTACAGCGCTATAAACCCATGCCGACACAATCGCCGGTCTGAGTAGTGTACCAGAATATGTACTTTTCTGCATGCTATCTGCAGGATCCCTGAGGGTAGCTGTATCTTGGTATGTCAGGGCTACCTTTTGGGTAAACGTGTCAACGCCTTGTCCACCCTAGGGGAGGATTCCCATCGTATCCTGGCCCTAGCAGGGAAAGGATACGCCATGAGAATTCTTTTGGGAAACTGCAGTTTCTTGTCTGGAGATTCCCGCTCTTTTTCACACAATTCATTTGGTTCATGAGAGGGGGGAAATGTTATCTCAGCTTTTTTCCCCTTAAACATGTGTACCCTCGTGTCAGGGACAGATGGGTCATCAGTGATATGCAAAACATCTTTTATTACAATAATCATATATTGAATACTTTTCTGCCAGTTTTGGCTGTAACTTTGCATCATCGTAGTCGACACTGGAGTCAGACTCCGTGTCGGTATCAGTGTCTATTATTTTGGATAGTGGGCGTTTTGAGACTCTAAAAGGTCCCTGCGACATAGGGACAGACATGGGTAGATTCCCTGTCTGTTCTCTAATCTTTTGTGCAATAAATTTACCTCAGCACTTAATTCCACATATCCAGTCAGGTGTCGGCGTTGTCGACGGAGACACCACACACACACATTTGCTCCATCTCCTCCTTAAAAGAGCCTTTTACCTCAGACATGTCGACACACACGTACCGACACACCACACACTCAGGGAATCCTTATCTGAAGACAGTTCCCCCACAAGGCCCTTTGGAGAGACAGAGAGAGAGTATGCCAGCACACACCCAGCGCTAATACCCCAGGAAGAAACACACAATGTGTTTACCCAGTAGCGCTGTAATACTATTATTTGCTGCCAATTATGTGCCCCCCCCCCCCCCCCTCTTCTCTGAAAGCCCCTTTCACCGTGGATAAGCAGGGGAGAGTCCGGGGAGCTTCCTCTCAGCTGTGCTGTGGAGAAAATGGCGCTGGTGAGTGCTGAGGGAGAAGCCCCGCCCCCTCGGCGGCGGACTTCTGTCCCGCTTAAATATAATAAAAACTGGCGGGGGCTCTTTATATATACAGTGCCTAGCTGTATATATATCTCTTTTGCCAGAAATGAGGTTTATATTGCTGCCCAGGGCGCCCTCCCTGCGCCCTGCACCCTTACAGTGACTGCCGTGTGTGAGGTGTGTGGGAGCAATGGCGCACAGCTGCACTGCTGTGCGTTACCTCAGTGAAGATCATGAAGTCTTCTGCCGCCTCTGAAGTCTTCTTTTCTTCTCATACTCACCCGGCTTCTATCTTCCGGCTCTGTGAGGAGGACGGCGGCGCGGCTCCGGGATGAACTCCAGGGTGAGAGCTGTGTTCTGACTCCCTCTGGAGCTAATGGTGTCCAGTAGCCTAAGAAGCAGAGCCTTGAAACTCACAGAAGTAGGTCTGCTTCTCTCCCCTCAGTCCCTCGATGCAGGGAGTCTGTTGCCAGCAGGCTCCCTGAAAATAAAAAACCTAACAAATATACTTTCTGTCAGAAAGCTCAGGAGAGCTCTCTGAAAAGCACCCAGTCTCCACAGTATCAAACTGAGGTCTGGAGGAGGGGCATAGAGGGAGGAGCCAGTGCACACCCAGAGTCAAAGTCTTTCTTAAAGTGCCCATGTCTCCTGCGGAGCCCGTCTATCCCCATGGTCCTTACGGAGTCCCCAGCATCCTCTAGGACGTTAGAGAAATAAAGAATAATAATAATAATAATAATAATAATAATAATAATAATAATAATAATAATAGAGAGAGAGCATAACTATATCTTTACGCTTCATTCTTTCATGGGGCTTTTTATAAATACACCTAACATGTCGTTATTTACTTCTGTGATATGCGGTGATAAGCAATGACACTTTTCAGGGCCAACATGTGTACACACCCTTCGATAGACCCCACCCCCTAATCATATTCCTAATGTGGGGAGATCTCTCAGGCTTACAGTAGGGCAGGGGCTTTCAACATGCGGCGTGGAACTAGGTATCCGGATGAAAGATCGACAATGTATAGGCCAACACCATATGTCAACAGGTACAAAAAGGTCAAAAGATACAAGAGGTGGCATAAAAATGGTTGAAATGATTTTTTCAACATTCTTCAAAAGTGTTACAGTAGGCACTAAGGAGGTTAGTCAGAAGGGAGGGTTAGGCACCAAGGGGTAGGGTTAGACACTAGGGGGAGGGATTAGGGTTAGACACCAAGGTGGACGGTTAGGCACCAAAGGGGACGGTTAGGGTCAATGTCAGACTGGGGCACATAGGGCCAATGTTTAGGGGTGTAGCCCGTCTCTAGAGGTGGTGTGCCCAGCCGCCACATTGGTTTGCCTAACCATTTTACATGGCCTGGGCCCCTTGATAAATATATACAGTAAATACTGTAGTGCATGTATGATAATATACTCGATTAATAACAGCACAGTCTGGAACCTGATCCCTAGAGGAGTGGGTGGGCCCACTGGGGTGTTTCCCCTGTGCCCGTGGGCTAGTCCAATCCTACTTAGGGTTAGACACTAGGGGGAGGGTTAGGGTTAGGCACTAGAGGGAGGGTTAGAGTTAGACACTAGGGGGAGGGTTAGGCACTAGGGGGAGGGTTAGGGTTAGACACTAGGGGGAGGGTTAGAGTTAGGCACTAGGGGGAGGGTTAGGCACTAGGGGGAGGGTTAGACACTAGGGGGAGGGTTAGAGTTAGGCACTAGGGGAGGGTTAGGCACTAGGGGGTGGGTTAGGGTTAGGCACTAGGGGGTGGGTTAGGGTTAGGCACTAGGGGGTGGGTTAGTTAGACACTAGGGGGAGGGTTAGGCACTAGGGGAGGGTTAGGGTTAGGCACTAGGGGAGGGTTAGACACTAGGGGGAGGGTTAGAGTTAGGCACTAGGGGAGGGTTAGAGTTAGGAACTAGGGGGAGGGTTAGACACTAGGGGGAGGGTTAGAGTTAGGCACTAGGGGAGGGTTAGGGTTAGGCACTAGGGGGTGGGTTAGGGTTAGGCACTAGGGGGAGGGTTAGGCACTAGGGGGAGGGTTAGACACTAGGGGGAGGGTTAGACACTAGGGGGAGGGTTAGACACTAGGGGGAGGGTTAGACACTAGGGGGAGGGTTAGGCACTAGGGGAGGGTTAGGCACTAGGGGAGGGTTAGGCACTAGGGGAGGGTTAGGGTTAGACACTAGGGGAGGGTTAGGGTTAGACACTAGGGGGAGGGTTAGAGTTAGACACTAGGGGGGGGGTTAGAGTTAGACACTAGGGGGGGGGTTAGAGTTAGACACTAGGGGGAGGGTTAGAGTTAGACACTAGGGGGAGGGTTAGAGTTAGACACTAGGGGGAGGGTTAGACACTAGGGGAGGGTTAGGGTTAGACACTAGGGGGAGGGTTAGAGTTAGACACTAGGGGGAGGGTTAGAGTTAGACACTAGGGGGAGAGTTAGAGTTAGGCACTAGGGGAGGGTTAGGGTTAGACACTAGGGGGAGGGTTAGAGTTAGACACTAGGGGGAGGGTTAGAGTTAGACACTAGGGGGAGAGTTAGAGTTAGACACAAGGGGAGGGTTAGGGTTAGACACTAGGGGAGGGTTAGGGTTAGGCACTAGGGGGTGGGTTAGGGTTAGGCACTAGGGGGAGGGTTAGGCACTAGGGGGAGGGTTAGACACTAGGGGGAGGGTTAGACACTAGGGGGAGGGTTAGACACTAGGGGGAGGGTTAGGCACTAGGGGAGGGTTAGGCACTAGGGGAGGGTTAGGCACTAGGGGAGGGTTAGGGTTAGACACTAGGGGGAGGGTTAGAGTTAGACACTAGGGGGAGGGTTAGAGTTAGACACTAGGGGGAGGGTTAGACACTAGGGGAGGGTTAGGGTTAGACACTAGGGGGAGGGTTAGAGTTAGACACTAGGGGGAGGGTTAGGGTTAGGCACTAGGGGAGGGTTAGGGTTAGGCACTAGGGGAGGGTTAGGGTTAGACACTAGGGGGAGGGTTAGACACTAGGGGGAGGGTTAGGGTTAGACACTAGGGGAGGGTTAGACACTAGGGGGAGGGTTAGGGTTAGACACTAGGGGGAGGGTTAGAGTTAGACACTAGGGGGAGGGTTAGGGTTAGGCACTAGGGGAGGGTTAGGGTTAGACACTAGGGGGAGGGTTAGGGTTAGGCACTAGGGGAGGGTTAGGGTTAGGCACTAAGGGAGGGTTAGACACTAGGGGGAGGGTTAGAGTTAAGACACTAGGGGGAGGGTTAGAGTTAGACACTAGGGGGAGGGTTAGGGTTAGGCACTAGGGGAGGGTTAGGCACTAGGGGGAGGGTTAGGGTTAGGCACTAGGGAGTGGGTTAGGGTTAGGCACTAGGGGGAGGGTTAGAGTTAGGCACTAGGGGAGGGTTAGGGTTAGGCACTAGGGGGAGGGTTAGGGTTAGGCACTAGGGGGAGGGTTAGGCACTAGGGGGAGGGTTAGGCACTAGGGGGAGGGTTAGGGTTAGGCACTAGGGGGAGGGTTAGGGTTAGGCACTAGGGGGAGGGTTAGAATTAGGCACTAGGGGAGGGTTAGGCACTAGGGGGTGGGTTAGGCACTAGAGGGAGGGTTAGGGTTAGATATGGACTAAACTAACTAAAACAAATTTTTGGATCAAAAAGTATGGTAAGTGCGCTACTTCCCTTCTTAATCAGTATAATATATTCAAAAACTGTCTTAGGTTTGTCAAACTTGCACCCTGGTTCCACAGGATACCCTGCGGGCGGCAGCTCAGTCCTTCGGGGTGTCACTAGGTTTAGTGACAAATAAATCTGGAAAAACAAGGAGAGGACAAGAGCCTAATAGTGCAGTAACTTCACACCAATCTTGGTTATTTACAACGAAGTGTCTATAGGTAATCTGCGTACCGGAAGTTGGATTTTTAACAGGCACATCAAAACACAGCGACTGATTCCTCCAATTAGTTATCCGCACCACAGCAAATCACGTAGTTAAATGCAATCGAGCATATCATGGGGGATCTTTATCTTCCAGTAGATCTGTTCGCAGAATAGCGAGGTTTGGGCCTCATTAAATCACTTTGGCAGGCTCTTGCTGCTTACACACAGCAGCAAGAGCCTGCCAAAGTGATTTAATGAGGAGGAATCAGTCGCTGTGTTTTGATGTGACTGTTAAAAAATAAGATTTTACTCACCGGTAAATCTATTTCTCGTAGTCCGTAGTGGATGCTGGGAACTCCGTAAGGACCATGGGGAATAGCGGCTCCGCAGGAGACTGGGCACAACTAAAGAAAGCTTTAGGACTACCTGGTGTGCACTGGCTCCTCCCTCTATGACCCTCCGCCAGACCTCAGTTAGGATACTGTGCCCGGAAGAGCTGACACAATAAGGAAGGATTTTGAATACCGGGTAAGACTCATACCAGCCACACCAATCACACCGTATAACTCGTGATACTATACCCAGTTAACAGTATGAAATATAACTGAGCCTCTCAACTGATGGCTCAACAATAACCCTTTAGTTAACAATAACTATATACAAGTATTGCAGACAATCCGCACTTGGGATGGGCGCCCAGCATTCACTACGGACTACGAGAAATAGATTTACCGGTGAGTAAAATGTTATTTTCTCTGACGTCCTAGTGGATGCTGGGAACTCCGTAAGGACCATGGGGATTATACCAAAGCTCCCAAACGGGTGGGAGAGTGCGGATGACTCTGCAGCACCGAATGAGCAAACTCAAGGTCCTCCTCAGCCAGGGTATCAAACTTGTAGACTTTTGCAAAAATGTTTGAACCCGACCAAGTAACAGCTCTGCAAAGTTGTAAAGCCGAGACCCCTCGGGCAGCCGCCCAAGATGAGCCCACTTTCCTTGTGGAATGGGCTTTTACAGATTTAGGGTGCGGCAGTCCCGCTGCAGAATGTGCAAGTTGAATCGTGCTACAGATCCAGCGAGCAATAGTCTGCTTAGAAGCAGGAGCACCCAGCTTGTTGGGTGCATACAGGATAAATAGCGAGTCAGTTTTCCTGACTCCAGCCGTCCTGGAAACATATATTTTCAGGGCCCTGACTACGTCCAGTAACTTGGAGTCCTCCAAGTCCCACGTAGCCGCAGGCACCACAATAGGTTTGTTCACATGAAAAGCTGATACCACCTTAGGAAGGAATTGGGAACGAGTCCTCAATTCCGCCCTATCCATATGAAAATCAGATAAGGGCTTTTGCATGACAAAACCGCCAATTCTGATACACGCCTGGCCGACGCCAAGGCCAACCGCATGACCACTTTCCACGTGAGGCACTTTAGCTCCACGGATTTAAGTGGCTCAAACCAATGCGACTTCAGGAAATCCAACACCACGTTGAGATCCCACGGTGCCACTAGAGGCACACACGGGGGCTGAATATGCAGCACTCCCTTAACAAAAGTCTGAACTTCAGGCCGTGAAGCCAGTTCTTTTTGGAAGAAAATGTACAGAGCCGAAATCTGGACCTTAACGTAACCAAATTTTAGGCCCGTAGTCACTCCTGACTGTAGGAAGTGCAGAAATCGACCCAGTTGAAATTCCTCCGTTGGGGCCTTCCTGGCCTCACACCAAGCAACATATTTTTGCCATATGCGGTGATAATATTTGCGATCACATCTTTCCTAGCCTTAATCAGCGTAGGAATGACTTCCTCCGGAATGCCTTTTTCCTTTAGGATCCGGTGTTCAACCGCCATGCCGTCAAACACAGCCGTGGTAAGTCTTGGAACAGGCAGGACCCCTGCTGCAGCAGGTCCTGTCTGAGCGACAGAGGCCATGGGTCCTCTGAGATCATTTCTTGAAGTTCTGGGTACCAAGCTCTTCTTGGCCAATCCAGGACCACGATTATAGTTCTTACTCCTCTCCTTCTTAGTATTCTCAATACCTTGGGTATGAGAGGCAAAGGAAGGAACCCATACACCGACTGGTACACCCACGGTGTTACCAGAGCGTCCACAGCTATCGCCTGAGGGTCCCTTGACCTGGCGCAATATCTTTTTAGCTTTTTGTTGAGGCGGGACGCCATCATGTCCACCTGTGGCCTTTCCCAATGGTGTACAATCAATTTGAAGACTTCTGGATGAAGTCCCCACTCTCCCGGGTGGAGGCCGTGCCTGCTGAGAAAGTCTGCTTCCCAGTTGTCCACTCCGGGAATGAACCCTGCTGACAGTGCTAACACATTATTTTCCGCCCATCGGAAAATCCTTGTGGCTTCTGCCATCACCATCCTGCTTCTTGTGCCGCCCTGCTGGTTTACATAGGCAACCGCCGTGATGTTGTCTGACTGGATCAGCACCGGCCAGTGTTGAAGCAGGGGTCTAGCCTGACTTAGGGCATTGTGAATGGCCCTTAGTCCCAGAATATTTATGTGTAGGGAAGTCTCCTGACTTGACCATAATCCTTGGAAGTTTCTTCCCTGTGTGACTGCCCCCCAGCCTCGAAGGCTGGCATCTGTGGTCACCAGGACCCAGTCCTGTATGCCGAATCTGCGGCCCTCTAGAAGATGAGCACTCTGCAGCCACCACAACAGCGACACCCTGGCCCTTGGAGACAGGGTTATCAGCCGATGCATCTGAAGATGCGACCCGGACCACTTGTCCAACAGATCCCACTGGAAGATCCATGCATGGAACCTACCGAATGGAATTTCTTCGTAAGAAGCTACCATCTTTCCCAGGACTCGCGTGCATTGATGCACCGACACCTGTATTTGTATTAGGAGGTCTCTGACTAGAGATGACAACTCCTTGACCTTCTCCTCCGGGAGAAACCCTTTTTCCTGTTCTGTGTCCAGAACCATACTCAGGAACAGTAGACGCGTCGTAGGAACCAGCTGCGACTTTGGACTATTCAGAATCCAGCCCTGCTGTTTGTAGCACTTCCCGAGATAGGGCTACTCCGACGAACAACTGTTCCCTGGACCTCGCCTTTATAAGGAGATCGTCCAAGTACGGGATAATTATAACTCCCTTTTTTCGAAGGAGTATCATCATTTCGGCCATTACCTTGGTAAATACCCTCGGTGCCGGGGACAGACCAACGGCAACGTCTGGAATTGGTAATGACAGTCCTGTACCACAATTTTGAGGTACTCCTGGTGAGGAGGGTAAATGGGGACATGCAGGTAAGCATCCTTGATGTCCAGTGATACCATGTAATCCCCTTCGTCCAGGCTTGCAATAACCGCCCTGAGCGATTCCATTTTGAACTTGAACCTTCGTCTATAAGTGTTCAAGGATTTCAGTTTTAGAATGGGTCTCACCGAACCGTCTGGTTTCGGTACCACAAACATTGTGGAATAGTAACCCCGGCCTTGTTGAAGGAGGGGTACCTTGATTATCACCTGCTGGAAGTACAGCTTGTGAATTGCCGCCAGTACTACCTCTCCTCGAGGGCAGCAGGCAAGGCTGATTTGAGGTAACGGCGAGGGGGAGTCGCCTCGAACTCCAGCTTGTATCCCTGTGATACTATTTGCAGAACCCAGGGATCCACCTGTGAGCGAGCCCACTGGTCGCTGAAGTTCCCGAGACGCGCCCCCACCGCACCTGGCTCCACCTGTGGAGCCCAGTGTCATGCAGCGGACTCAGAGGAAACGGGGGAAGATTTTTGATCCTGGGAACTGGCGGTCTGGTGCAGCTTTTTCCCTCTTCCCTTGTCTCTGTGCAGAAAGGAAGCGCCTTTGACCCGCTTGTTTTTCTGCAGCCGAAAGGACTGTACCTTATAATACGGTGCTTTCTTAGGCTGTGAGGAAACTTGGGGTAAATATTTTCCTTCCCAGCTGTTGCTGTGGATACGAGGTCCCAGAGACCATTCCCAAACAATTCCTCACCCTTATAAGGCAGAATCTTCATGTGCCTTCTAAAGTCAGCATCGCCTGTCCACTGCCGGGTCCCTAATACCCTCCTGGCAGAATGGATATTACATTAATTCTGGATGCCAGCCGGCAAATATCCCTCTGTGCATCCCTCATATATAAGACGACGACTTTAATATGCTCTATGGTTAGCAAATAGTATCCCTGTCCTGACAGGGTAATAGACCACGCTGCAGCAGCACTATCCATGCTGAAGGCAATTGCAGGTCTCAGTATAGTACCTGAGTGTGTATATACAGACTTCAGGATAGCCTCCTGCTTTTTATCAGCAGGCTCCTTTTAAGTGGCCGTATCCTAAGACGGCAGTGCCACCTTTTTGACAAACGTGTGAGCGCCTTATCCACCCTAGGGGATATCTCCCAACGTGACCTATCCTCTGGCGGGAAAGGGTACGCCATCAGTAACTTTTTAGAAATTACCAGTTTCTTATCGGGGGAACCCACGCTTCTTCACACACTTCATTCACTCATCTGATGGGGGAACAAAACACTGTCTGCTTTTTCTCCCCAAACATAAAACCCCTTTTTTGTGGTACCTGGGTTAATGTCAGAAATGTATAACACATTTTTCATTGCCGAGATCATGCAACAGATGTTCCTAGTGGATTGTGTATATGTCTCAACCTCGTCGACACTGGAGTCAGACTCCGTGTCGACATCTGTGTCTGCCATCTGAGGTAGCGGGCGTTTTTGAGCCCCTGATGGCCTTTGAGACGCCTGGGCAGGCGCGGGCTGAGAAGCCGGCTGTCCCACAGCTGTTACGTCATTCAGCCTTTTATGTAAGGAGTTGACACTGTCGGTTAATACCTTCCACCTATCCATCCACTCTGGTGTCGGCCCCACAGGGGGCGACATCACATTTATCGGCATCTGCTCCGCCTCCACATAAGCCTCCTCATCAACCATGTCGACACAGCCGTACCGACACACCGCACACACACAGGGAATGCTCTGACTGAGGACAGGACCCCACAAAGTCCTTTGGGGAGACAGAGAGAGAGTATGCCAGCACACACCAGAGCGCTATATAATGCAGGGATTAACACTATAACTGAGTGATTTTTCCCCCAATAGCTGCTTGTATACACAATATTGCGCCTAAATTTAGTGCCCCCCCCTCTCTTTTTAACCCTTTGAGCCTGAAAACTACAGAGGAGAGCCTGGGGAGCTGTCTTCCAGCTGCACTGTGAAGAAAAAATGGCGCCAGTGTGCTGAGGGAGATAGCCCCGCCCCTTTTTCGGCTGACTTTTCTCCTGCTTTTTTTATGGATTCTGGCAGGGGTATTTATCACATATATAGCCTCTGGGACTATATATTGTGATTTTTTGCCAGCCAAGGTATTCATATTGCTGCTCAGGGCGCGCCGCCCCCCCCCCCCCCACACCTCCCCAGCGCCCTGCACCCTCAGTGACCGGAGTGTGAGGTGTGCATGAGGAGCAATGGCGCACAGCTGCAGTGCTGTGCGCTACCTTGTTGAAGACCGAAGTCTTCTGCCGCCGATTTCCAGGACCATCTTCATGCTTCTGGCTCTGTAAGGGGGACGGCGGCGCGGCTCCAGGACCGAACGATCGAGGTCGGGTCCTGTGTTCGATCCCTCTGGAGCTAATGGTGTCCAGTAGCCTAAGAAGCCCAAACTATCTCCAGTCAGGTAGGTTCGCTTCTTCTCCCCTTAGTCCCTCGTAGCAGTGAGTCTGTTGCCAGCAGATCTCACTGAAAATAAAAAACCTAAAATATACTTTCTTTTCTAGGAGCTCAGGAGAGCCCCTAGTGTGCATCCAGCTCAGCCGGGCACAAGATTCTAACTGAGGTCTGGAGGAGGGTCATAGAGGGAGGAGCCAGTGCACACCAGGTAGTCCTAAAGCTTTCTTTAGTTGTGCCCAGTCTCCTGCGGAGCCGCTATTCCCCATGGTCCTTACGGAGTTCCCAGCATCCACTAAGACGTCAGAGAAATCCAACTTCCGGTACGCAGATTACCTATAGACACTTCGTTGTAAATAACCAAAATTGGTGTGAAGTTACTGCACTATTAGGCGCTTGTCCTCTCCTTGTTTTAACTAAAACAAATGTCGACCTATTTACCGTCGATCTATTAATCCACACCCTGGAACTACACATATCAGCAAGCCCTGCCAGTTTTGTTGCATGTTGAATACCCCTGCAGTAGAGTGTCATTGGAGGTTATGATACAGATAATTGTACGTTATGTACATAGACCTATGCACAGACATATACACACAGATAGGGGAGCATCATCTAGTATTAAATACCATTCTGCACACAGATGACTCGGTGGGGCACAGTTGGCTAGTTCGGTTGTTCCTGCAGTAGCCACTGGCTGTATACCAGACCTGTGACCATCTGTTCTGCAGAAAGCTGGACAGGCTGTACGGATGCGGCCCTGTATTAATGAGATTAGACCCTTCTCCTGGGGGGGTGGGGAAGCCTCACGTCTTGTAAGGAGTAGTAAGCTATACATACCACATCTTCCAGCCTGAACAACCAATACCCAGAGGTTTCTTCTCGGTCAGAGATGTTTGTCTGCTCCTTGGCACTATGGCCAGGAAAGAATGTACTTTACTGCAGTGCAAGACAAAGGCAGCACTGTACTAGCACTCTCATTACCTACAGGGGAGAAGAAAACTCCGGGATCTTCCATAAAACCCATTATCTGTCTATATGCAGGCAATAAAAAGGGCCAGACTGTGACACTGACAAACAGAAACTGCCACCTCCTTCCCCGTAATACCTTATAATACTATTGTCATCTTAGCTAAAGTTCTGTGCTAACCCCATTACACCAATGCAAGTTTAGCTTTGAACAGGTTTAAAAATACAGCTTTCTGTATTCGTCGCTGAAAAAAAAAAAAAGCAATAGCGCTGAATCACACACACTAGAATAGAAACCTCCGCAAGAAAATAAGGTTATGTTTGGTTATGTTACCAGTCTACAACATTTTGCATACATTAGACAAGTTGCAAACAGCCATTTGTGCTTGCTGTGACCAGTAGTTCCACCACACTGGAAACGATCTTTGGCAAATATGCACATTGCTGCGAGAATAGTCACTCTGATATGTTTAGAATTGTGCTACAGTATTCGCAATGTTGTTCTTTCCAGCCATTAAGTCATATGTACATGAACAGCCTTTTCCAAATGATGTGGCTGATTAAATAGTTAAGGAAGCTTTGGAAAATGCATGCTCAATAAAACAAGCCATCCCAGCCTTCCCCTCACCATTACGTACAAGCTGGGTGCTGCTTCGTGCTACAGTCTGCTCACTTGTAAAAACGCACAGTATTACCATTCATACATAGCTCTCCGGTAGGCTCTAGCAAAGAGAGATGTTAAGAGTTATGGAGTGGGTGTGGGTGAACCGAGAACTCCGAGTCAGGGTTTAGGTAACAGATGGGGTCCGGTGGTATATAAAGGTTTTTGATGTCCAGAACTGGTCATTTCTTTACAAAAAGACTCAATACCAGAACTCTGAATCTATAAACTGGCCACTGCTGCCTTTCCTTGGAGTCTGCTCAATTTATCTTGCCAGGGAAAAGTGTGGGTTGTATTATAGTTCCCATCCATAGGAATATATTTTCAGAGACAAGGTTCTCTCAACAGAAAGACTTTATAGGGAGATCTAGTGCAAACAAGCCACCAATAAATAGCCTGCTAAGCGTATCACAGTAGATCATAAAGTCAATGGATTTGGAGGTGTAAAAAGCCATTCCTGATTTCATTACCAAAACCTCCTAAATCAAATTACATCTATTAGCAGGCAAACTTTTCAGTGGTTCCCTAAAATGTCCATATAGAAGCATATACAGGAATGATTGTTTTGACGTTGTTTAGGCTGGGTAAACACTTGCCGAGACGTGACATCGTGCAAGATACCCCACCGCAAACAATATCATTCATACACACTGAATGATATCTGCTTCTGGTCTGTGACGGAATGCACCCACATCCATGCACAATGGGGGTCATTCCGAGTTGATCACCCGCTAGCTATTTTCTGCAGCGCTGTGATCAGATAGTCGCCGACCACAGGGGGAGTGTATTTTCATTTTGCAAGTGTGCGAACGCATGTGCAGCCGAGCGGTACAAAAAAAGTTTTGTGCAGTTTCTGAGTAGGTCTGAACTTACTCAGCCGCGGCGATCACTTTAGACTGTCCGGTCCCGGAATTGACGTCAAACACCCGCCCTGCAAACGCTTGGACACGCCTACGTTTTTCCAACCACTCCCTGAAAACAGTCAGTTGACACCCATAAATGCTCTCTTCCTGTCAATCTACTTGCGATCGGCTGTGCAAATGGATTCTTTGTAAAATCCATCGCCCAGCACCGATCCACTTTGTACCCATAGGACGCGCCTGCGCAATGCAGTGCATGCGCAGTTTTGCCGAGTTTTGACCTGATCGCAGCAAAAAATAGCTAGCGTGGGATCAGGTTGGAATGACCCCCAATATCCTTAGATTTCAAGGTGAAAACTAAAGCTATTGTACATTTGTTAATGACCTGCGGAAGCGTGCATTGTTAACAATATAGTGAATACACACTGGACGGTGTAAACGTTCTTGAGTTAGTAGTAATTATTCATATAGTCCTTCAGTTAACAGTAATGTATTTTTAATTTGTGTGTGTATGTATATATATATATATATATATATATATATATATATATATATAAAAATTATTATTATTTTTTTCACAGTGCTTTTACAGAGTATTTATTCACATTAGTACCTGCAAGTGTTCATATTGTCAGTCAGTGGCAATTATGTCCCTTTTAGAGAGTCCAAGCATAACACACATCTAGGGGGGAATTCAATTGTCTAATCGCACCCGATCTCCCGTCTACTGTGATGGGAGATCACGGGGTGATATTCAAATGTCCCCAGTTATCGCGCTGCTCACGCCCATATCAGTCAGGTTTAGCTGCGTAAAGTGGCAAAACCAGACTAACTGAATGGGTGCGACGTTTAAAATCACATCTGGATGCCCAATTGGGTCACTTTCCGTGCATTTAAGCTCGCCACCCCCAGGCGTAGCGAGCTGAAATGAAGGTCTCTCACCCACCGACAGAAACATTTGAATAGCTGCCGACGGGCACGCACGGGTGCAGGAATCTGTGATAACATTTGAATTCCGCCCTTAAACAGTTGTCATTTCCCATACTTATTCATCACATACCATCTCATAATGAACCCAGACACTCATGATAATCACCCAATAACCTCACAACACTATTCACAACCAAAAAATGTGCAACAGTACAGAACAAAGGAAAAAGGCACACAGGGATGCACAGGCTACATACAGATAGAAAAAAAAAAAAAAAACACTTGTAGAGAAGAAAGGAAAGGACATCCCAAAAAGTACAATTGTAAAGAGGAAAAAAAATACAAAAAATAATGCTAAAAATAATCTACATAATAAAATCAAGTGCTGATAAGAGAAATAATAAGATTTTACTTACCGATAAATCTATTTCTCGGAGTCCGTAGTGGATGCTGGGGTTCCTGAAAGGACCATGGGGAATAGCGGCTCCGCAGGAGACAGGGCACAAAAAGTAAAGCTTTTCCAGATCAGGTGGTGTGCACTGGCTCCTCCCCCTATGACCCTCCTCCAGACTCCAGTTAGGTACTGTGCCCGGACGAGCGTACACAATAAGGGAGGATTTTGAATCCCGGGTAAGACTCATACCAGCCACACCAATCACACCGTACAACTTGTGATCTAAACCCAGTTAACAGTATGATAACAGCGGAGCCTCTGAAAGATGGCTTCCTTCAACAATAACCCGAATTAGTTAACAATAACTATGTACAATTATTGCAGATAATCCGCACTTGGGATGGGCGCCCAGCATCCACTACGGACTCCGAGAAATAGATTTATCGGTAAGTAAAATCTTATTTTCTCTATCGTCCTAGTGGATGCTGGGGTTCCTGAAAGGACCATGGGGATTATACCAAAGCTCCCAAACGGGCGGGAGAGTGCGGATGACTCTGCAGCACCGAATGAGAGAACTCCAGGTCCTCCTTAGCCAGAGTATCAAATTTGTAAAATTTTACAAACGTGTTCTCCCCTGACCACGTAGCTGCTCGGCAAAGTTGTAATGCCGAGACCCCTCGGGCAGCCGCCCAAGATGAGCCCACCTTCCTTGTGGAGTGGGCCTTTACAGATTTAGGCTGTGGCAGGCCTGCCACAGAATGTGCAAGTTGGATTGTGCTACAGATCCAACGAGCAATCGTCTGCTTAGACGCAGGAGCACCCATCTTGTTGGGTGCATACAATATAAACAACGAGTCAGATTTTCTGACTCCAGCTGTCCTTGCAATATATATTTTTAATGCTCTGACAACGTCCAGTAACTTGGAGTCCTCCAAGTCACTTGTAGCCGCAGGCACTACAATAGGCTGGTTCAGATGAAATGCTGACACCACCTTAGGGAGAAAATGCGGACGAGTCCGCAGTTCTGCCCTGTCCGAATGGAAAATCAGATATGGGCTTTTGTAAGATAAAGCTGCCAGTTCTGACACTCTCCTGGCCGAAGCCAGGGCTAGAAGCATGGTCACTTTCCATGTGAGATATTTCAAATCCACCTTCTTTAGTGGTTCAAACCAATGAGATTTTAGAAAGTCCAAAACCACATTGAGATCCCACGGTGCCACTGGAGGCACCACAGGAGGCTGTATATGTAGCACTCCCTTAACAAAGGTCTGGACTTCAGGGACTGAAGCCAATTCTTTTTGAAAGAAAATCGACAGGGCCGAAATTTGAACCTTAATAGATCCCAATTTGAGACCCATAGACAATCCTGATTGCAGGAAATGTAG
Source organism: Pseudophryne corroboree (assembly GCF_028390025.1). Classification (NCBI taxonomy): domain Eukaryota; kingdom Metazoa; phylum Chordata; class Amphibia; order Anura; family Myobatrachidae; genus Pseudophryne; species Pseudophryne corroboree. The sequence goes on from NC_086454.1 coordinate 47,917,647, forward strand.
GAATCGACCCAGTTGAAATTCCTCCGTCGGAGCACTCCGATCTTCGCACCACGCAACATATTTTCGCCAAATTCGGTGATAATGTTGCACGGTTACTTCCTTCCTTGCTTTAATCAAAGTAGGAATGACTTCTTCCGGCATGCCTTTTTCCTTTAGGATCCGGCGTTCAACCGCCATGCCGTCAAACGCAGCCGCGGTAAGTCTTGAAACAGACAGGGACCCTGCTGAAGCAAGTCCCTCCTTAGAGGTAGAGGCCACGGATCTTCCGTGATCATCTCTTGAAGTTCCGGGTACCAAGTCCTTCTTGGCCAATCCGGAACCACTAGTATCGTCCTTACGCCTCTTTGCCGTATAATTCTCAATACTTTTGGTATGAGAGGCAGAGGAGGAAACACATACACCGACTGGTACACCCAAGGCGTTACCAGCGCGTCCACAGCTATTGCCTGCGGATCTCTTGACCTGGCGCAATACCTGTCCAGTTTTTTGTTGAGGCGAGACGCCATCATGTCCACCATTGGTCTTTCCCAACGGGTTACCAGCAAGTGGAAGACTTCTGGATGAAGTCCCCACTCTCCCGGGTGAAGATCGTGTCTGCTGAGGAAGTCTGCTTCCCAGTTGTCCACTCCCGGGATGAACACTGCTGACAGTGCTATCACATGATTCTCTGCCCAGCGAAGAATCCTTGCAGCTTCTGCCATTGCACTCCTGCTTCTTGTGCCGCCCTGTCTGTTCACATGGGCGACTGCCGTGATGTTGTCCGACTGGATCAACACCGGTTTTCCCTGAAGCAGAGGTTCTGCCTGGCTTAGAGCATTGTATATTGCTCTTAGTTCCAGAATGTTTATGTGAAGAGACGTTTCCAGGCTCGTCCATACTCCCTGGAAGTTTCTTCCTTGTGTGACTGCTCCCCAGCCTCTCAGGCTGGCGTCCGTGGTCACCAGGATCCAATCCTGTATGCCGAATCTGCGGCCCTCCAATAGATGAGCACTCTGCAACCACCACAGAAGAGACACCCTTGTCCTTGGAGACAGGGTTATCCGCAGGTGCATCTGAAGATGCGACCCTGACCATTTGTCCAACAGATCCCTTTGGAAAATTCTTGCGTGGAATCTGCCGAATGGAATTGCTTCGTAAGAAGCCACCATTTTTCCCAGGACTCTTGTGCATTGATGTACAGACACCTTTCCTGGTTTTAGGAGGTTCCTGACAAGCTCGGATAACTCCTTGGCTTTTTCCTCCGGGAGAAAAACCTTTTTCTGAACCGTGTCCAGAATCATCCCTAGGAACAGCAGACGAGTTGTCGGCATTAACTGGGATTTTGGAATATTCAGAATCCACCCGTGCTGTTTTAGCACTTCTTGCGACAGTGCTAATCCCATCTCTAGCTGTTCTCTGGACCTTGCCCTTATTAGGAGATCGTCCAAGTATGGGATAATTAATATGCCTTTTCTTCGAAGAAGAATCATCATCTCGGCCATTACCTTTGTAAAGACCCGAGGTGCCGTGGACAATCCGAACGGCAGCGTCTGAAACTGATAGTGACAGTTTTGTACAACGAACCTGAGGTACCCCTGGTGTGAGGGGTAAATTGGAACGTGGAGATACGCATCCTTGATGTCCAAGGATACCATAAAGTCCCCCTCTTCCAGGTTCGCTATCACTGCTCTGAGTGACTCCATCTTGAACTTGAACTTCTTTATGTACAGGTTCAAGGACTTCAGATTTAGAATAGGCCTTACCGAGCCATCCGGCTTCGGTACCACAAAAAGAGTGGAATAATACCCCTTCCCTTGTTGTAGAAGAGGTACCTTGACTATCACCTGCTGAGAGTACAGCTTGTGAATGGCTTCCAAAACCGTCTCCCTTTCGGAGGGGGACGTTGGTAAAGCAGACTTCAGGAAACGGCGAGGTGGATCTGTCTCTAATTCCAACCTGTACCCCTGAGATATTATCTGCAGGATCCAGGGATCTACCTGCGAGTGAGCCCACTGCGCGCTGTAATTTTTGAGACGACCACCCACCGTCCCCGAGTCCGCTTGAGAAGCCCCAGCGTCATGCTGAGGCTTTTGTAGAAGCCGGGGAAGGCTTCTGTTCCTGGGAAGGAGCTGCCTGTTGCTGTCTCTTCCCTCGACCTCTGCCTCGTGGCAGATATGAATAGCCCTTTGCTCTCTTATTTTTAAAGGAACGAAAGGGCTGCGGTTGAAAAGTCGGTGCCTTTTTCTGTTGGGGAGTGACTTGAGGTAGAAAGGTGGATTTCCCGGCTGTAGCCGTGGCCACCAAATCTGATAGACCGACTCCAAATAACTCCTCCCCTTTATACGGCAAAACTTCCATATGTCGTTTTGAATCCGCATCGCCTGTCCACTGTCGCGTCCATAAAGCTCTTCTGGCCGAAATGGACATAGCACTTACCCGTGATGCCAGTGTGCAGATATCCCTCTGTGCATCACGCATATAAAGAAATGCATCCTTTATTTGTTCTAACGACAGTAAAATATTGTCCCTGTCCAGGGTATCAATATTTTCAATCAGGGACTCTGACCAAACTACCCCAGCACTGCACATCCAGGCAGTCGCTATAGCTGGTCGTAGTATAACACCTGCATGTGTGTATATACTTTTTTGGATATTTTCCATCCTCCTATCTGATGGATCTTTAAGTGCGGCCGTCTCAGGAGAGGGTAACGCCACTTGTTTAGATAAGCGTGTTAGCGCCTTGTCCACCCTAGGAGGTGTTTCCCAGCGCTCCCTAACCTCTGGCGGGAAAGGGTAGAATGCCAATAATTTCTTTGAAATTATCAGCTTTTTATCAGGGGCAACCCACGCTTCATTACACACGTCATTTAATTCTTCTGATTCAGGAAAAACTATAGGTAGTTTTTTCACACCCCACATAATACCCTGTTTAGTGGTACCTGTAGTATCAGCTAAATGTAACGCCTCCTTCATTGCCAAAATCATATAACGTGTGGCCCTACTGGAAAATACGGTTGATTCGTCACCGTCACCACTGGAGTCAGTGCCTGTGTCTGGGTCTGTGTCGACCGACTGAGGCAAAGGGCGTTTCACAGCCCCTGATGGTGTTTGAGTCGCCTGGACAGGCACTAATTGATTGTCCGGCCGTCTCATGTCGTCAAACGACTGCTTTAGCGTGTTGACACTATCCCGTAGTTCCATAAATAAAGGCATCCATTCTGGTGTCGACTCCCTAGGGGGTGACATCCTCATATTTGGCAATTGCTCCGCCTCCACACCAATATCGTCCTCATACATGTCGACACACACGTACCGACACACAGCAGACACACAGGGAATGCTCCTAACGAAGACAGGACCCACTAGCCCTTTGGGGAGACAGAGGGAGAGTTTGCCAGCACACACCAAAAGCGCTATATATAACAGGGATAGCCTTATAATAAGTGCTCCCTTATAGCTGCTTTATATATATCAAAATATCGCCATAAATTTGCCCCCCCCTCTCTGTTTTACCCTGTTTCTGTAGTGCAGTGCAGGGGAGAGACCTGGGAGCCGTCCTGACCAGCGGAGCTGTGAGAGGAAATGGCGCCGTGTGCTGAGGAGATAGGCCCCGCCCCTTTTCCGGCGGGCTCGTCTCCCGCTATTTAGTGAATCCAGGCAGGGGTTAAATATCTCCATATAGCCTCTGGGGGCTATATGTGAGGTATTTTTAGCCTTTATATAGGTTACATTTGCCTCCCAGGGCGCCCCCCCCCAGCGCCCTGCACCCTCAGTGACTGCGTGTGAAGTGTGCTGAGAGGAAAATGGCGCACAGCTGCAGTGCTGTGCGCTACCTTTAGAAGACTGCAGGAGTCTTCAGCCGCCGATTCTGGACCTCTTCTGACTTCAGCATCTGCAAGGGGGCCGGCGGCGCGGCTCCGGTGACCATCCAGGCTGTACCTGTGATCGTCCCTCTGGAGCTGATGTCCAGTAGCCAAGAAGCCAATCCATCCTGCACGCAGGTGAGTTCACTTCTTCTCCCCTCAGTCCCTCGTTGCAGTGATCCTGTTGCCAGCAGGACTCACTGTAAAATAAAAAACCTAAGCTAAACTTTTTCTAAGCAGCTCTTTAGGAGAGCCACCTAGATTGCACCCTTCTCGGCCGGGCACAAAAATCTAACTTGAGTCTGGAGGAGGGTCAAAGGGGGAGGAGCCAGTGCACACCACCTGATCTGGAAAAGCTTTACTTTTTGTGCCCTGTCTCCTGCGGAGCCGCTATTCCCCATGGTCCTTTCAGGAACCCCAGCATCCACTAGGACGATAGAGAAAGACAGATGAGGGCGAAGAGGTATGGAGAAAGAGGGGGAGAGAGGAGGAGGAAATGTGGAAGTAAGAGCTAACGTCACATGACGCTGTTTGAACACATGTACGTGGGTGCACATGGCACATTTTTCTTCTTGCGATGCAGACCGAAGTCATACTTACAACCTAATCCCACTATGACTTTCACCTGAATTATGAAGGCCTCCCCTAAACCATCTTTTATTCCAGCACGCTTGGCGTCCAGGTTTGTCAGATCGCCACACCTTCTGACCATTTTGCTGGCTCGGGTCAATGCCCTTTGAGGTTCGAGTACAATACTGTAGGCATTGGGACCTCAAGAGTCTAACCAAGCACAATGGTATAGGCTGTAGGTGCGAAAAGTCTCCACTTGAGGTTTTGCGTTCATATGGAATCCATCAAATCATGGACCAGAAAGCATGGGAGCAGGAGATCTCAGAGGTGGTAACTTTATCATTCAGGTTAGGCAGTAGGTAAACGCATCACAAGCTCCTCTGTAAAAATGGAAAGTCTCTACATACAGTAATATTAGGCATAGAACTCTGAAGAACAAAAATGACATTACAATAAACATACAGTAGCACTGCAAGCTACAATAGATTCCATTCACATTCCACTGCAGCACAGAAAGAATGCCTTGTGTACAGATTGTATTCTAACCATTGAGCAGATTATCAGTAATATGGTGTAAAGCCCCATACACACTAAATGAGAAAGTTCTCAGTCAGAAGGGCCAATCTGCGTGAGATCTTTTACAATCTCGTCCCGTGTGTACACTCATTGTCGTTAACGATGCGCGCTCCCGCGCATCGTTAGTGACTGCCTCCCTCGTCTGAACATGTACAGACGAGGAAGGTCCTGGTTAACAACAGCCATGCTGCAGATGCAGCATGGGCGTCACTCCCCCCGCCATCGCTCCCTACCCCACTGCCATCGGCAAGTGTGTATGCACTTGCCAATGTCGGCACCCCGCCGGGTCTCCGCCGACGGAGACTCATTTAGTGTGTAGGGGACTTTAGACTGTCCAATGTGCATCCGATATATCGTACGAGCCGCCGGCTCATATGATATATCGGTACCATCGGACAATGTGTACAGGTGATCTCGTATACGATGCACAGTTCCGCGGCTCGTATACGACGTGACGAGCAAAAGATATGTGAGAGCCCTGCATGCTCCGGGATGTGGGCGGATGTAGTCGCAGCTGATACATCGTACAGTGTGTATGCACTTACTAGTTATCGTTTGCAATGTCACATCTGCCCGACATCCTGTAGTGTGTACCCAGCTTTAAGGAGACTACAAACGGGGAGATTTCTGCTTAATTACTAAGCAATCTGACTAAATTGCTTAGAAATTAAGCACGGATCACTCCGTGTATAGGCCCCATAGGGATAGCGTAGACACCCACTGCGATGTGTGCTAAGCCGAATCGGGCTCAGCACACATCGCGTTGAGCCCGAATCGGCCCGTGTGCACCCCCCTTTACTCTTATTTACAAATGAATAGAATGATCGTTTACAGAAGATCTGGCTTTACAAGCCCAGATCTGCAACCTGCTACTTTGAAAATCACTGTCCAAGTGATACACTGTTATTGTCGCAGAGCAGCCAGGAATAACAGCACACATCTGCATACGCAGGCATCCCAGCACCTCTGACTGTTCCTCACACCCAATGTGTGCTCTAAGGGATAACACACCGAGTGTGACGGCATTACACCCATGTCTGCAATTCCGGTGTCAGCTCAGTGAAAGTTCAACTACAGGGGGGGGGGGGATCTATAAGAGCATACACCAATGTAGAATATGGTGTTCGTAGGTAACAAATAGCAGATCCCTTACTACAGCTATAAAGGCGACATGCCTACGATTCAATTCTGCGACAGTTGAATAGTGCCGGGAATTAGCTCCCGGCACTATTCAATTCAGCGCTTTGGTAAGTCAGACAATGCCCGTTCTCCCGGACTAAACGGGATGTTTTGTCAGGAGAACGGGCATTCTCCGACTTAAGTGCCCGGCGCAACGCTGTTTTCGCAACGCAAAGGGTAGAAATCAGCATCACGCCGGCACTTTTGTCACATGGCGCTGAACTGAAATCGCACCGGGAGCTAAATCCCGGTGCTGAATTAAATCGTGCTCACTGAGAACTCAGCAACACATTTATACCCCATATTGCCGGGTCGGACAGTCAGCGAAAGGGGTAGCAGAGTCTCCAATGCCGGATCCCACCCAGGAAGAACCCGATTCCAATTCCAGGGTGGGATTCGGCATTGGAGATGTGAAAGGGGTATTACAAACATAAAAAGGCAGTGATTTTGTGGGTTGGACCTGCCACTTGGGGGGGAACGGATAAAATGCATGAAATCAGACGTGTTTTAAGGGGTAACTTCTTTACTCGCTCTACATGAGCTGTTCTTCTCCCAATATAATCTACTAAACCCATAGCATGCAATATTGCATGAGAAATTGGTAGTTTCAAATGTTACAGTGTGGCGCCTGAAATTTAGACTTGTGCAAGAGTTGTTAGGCACTGGAAGATGAAAAGCATCTTCAAGGTAGGGATAAAGGATCTATTAAATCATCAGGAACTAGGAGGGGTGTGCAGTATGTTTCCAGATGAGCGGTGCATGGGTAGAGTAGACACAATCCGACTGTCTGGTTGTGAGCTGTAATCTCTGACTAAAGTTCTTGTGAAATGTCAAGGCATAGAACCGTATAAAAGCAGCACCGCACACCGAAGTCTGCATGTTCCCTTCCTTCATGTACTCGTTATTGAGCTCAAAAGAGGCCACTGAAGAGCAATGATCTTCTACAACTACAAAAGTGGTCAGTGGGAGTGTTTTGACCGACTGTGAGCTGCTTTTGGGGAGGTAGCACCGTACTGAGCCACTGTGAGTGGTTTGCAAAATTTCTGCAAGGGAGACGGTCCCTTGAAGATTAAGAGCACTGTGGACTACCTGTGTGCACCATCACAAGAAGACAATGTTGTTGCCATGTGGGCCACAGTTGAGGTGGACGCCAGGGTCACTGTGGCCCAATAAGGGGAGGAGAAAGACATGTCATCGGGATCCATCCACTTGATACTCCACGAAAAGCTTGGCCTGGGCAAGGTTTCTGCATGCTGGGTGCCCCATCAACTGACTCAAGAGCAGGAGGAGGCTCGGGTGACTGCTGGCCATGTTTATTGGTGGTCGCTCAAACTCTGTCTGGGAGATCATCAGTGGCGATGAATCCTAGATCTAGTCTTGACCCTCAGACTAAACAGTTGACTCAGTGAATTACAGTTGGAGGTTCGCTGCCACAGAACATCCAATGTGAGTGCATTGTGGCCAAGTAGATGATGGCTGTTTTTGTGACCAAGACTGTTCATGAAGCTACTGAACTTCTCGTACAGCAACGCATCATCACTGGGGACTGGTACGCCAATGCCTGCCGCAAGCGCTGGAAGCCATTACCAGGCACCATCAAAAACTCGTGCTTGTGGTGAGCTTCTTCATCAAGAAAAGGCACCTGCCTGTAAGTTCAGGAAAGTGGATGATTTTCTGGTCCATTAACACATCAAGGAGCTTGGTCCTCTGCCGTACAGTCCAGACCTGGCCCCCTGCGACTTCTTTGTGATCCCACAAATAAAGCGCAAGATACGTGGGATTCGTTTTGAGTCACCGGAAGCTGCAGTGGAGACCTTCACCCAGCACGTAGAAGACATACCTGTTACGGACTTGTCCAGCTGCTTCACCAAGTGGTTTGAGCGCATGCAACGTTGCAAGACCTCCTCTGGCGAATACTTTGAAAAAATTTAACGTTCTCTTTGTTTGTAAATAGAATACTTCCAGTGTATCCAGAAAACTTATTGCACACCCCTCGTAGTGACATCCCCAAGCTCAGTGTGAACTTATGGGCTACTTTTCTAGGAATCAGTCATAAAGATGGCTGCGTCCAATATTTGTAGGTCATGGGTGCACTTTAAAATAGACGTATAAATGATGTTACATTGTAATTGCTGTAATTAGGTAGCATTTGCAAATAAATTAAACTGCCAGGATTTAATGCGAAAGAAAACAATATACAAAGAACAATTTGTTTTTAGGATAAAGACGGAAGGGGACCTACGTGTCGGCGTAGCCTTACCTCAATCTCACTTGTCAGATGATGCAGCATATGGACTAAATTAAATGGCCTCTGAAGCAGATTTAACAACGAGATCCTATTCATCACATTAGCAGTGCGAATACTCATTTCAGTACTTTTTAGAAGTTTATACTCCCTCCCACCTGCCCACTTTATGGGTAAAAGACCCCAAACAATAACAAATTCTGCTCATTACTTTGATCTGAAAGCAGACACAAAGCAGGTAATCCGACAGGTGTAGGATACTTTTATCCAAGCATGCTTCTTTTACCATAAAAGGAAGAGCAATCATCTTTCAGGATAATCTGGTTTACGCTTAGGGCAGGGTACGTAACACCACACATTCAATCAGCAAGTAGGGCATCTTAAAATGAAAGTCACCACTTTCTGATTTCAGTCACTGTCCCCAGTCTTGTTTGTGTCACAGGCTTCTTATTCTTCTCTGACAACGGCATAGCAGAATCAGCCTTACTAGGCTCGGCAAAGCAAATGTGTTTTTATTGACAACTGCTGACTTTAAACACTATCTACTCTGCAGTTCCATGATGCAGTCAGCATGCCACGATCATTAAGGGGCTGATTCACAGCTGCACGCAAGTCGTCTGTAATTAAACTGGTACGGCACGCACGGGACTAAGGGGGTCATTCTGACCCGCTCGCTCTCTGCGTTTTAATGCAGCAGAGCGAACGGGTGCCTGCTGCGCATGCGCTGGCGCCGTAGTGCGCCGGCGTATGCCAGACGGCCGAAGGCCATAACAGGGATGCGATCGCCTCTGCCTGACTGACCGGCAGAGGCGATCGATGGGCGGGAGTGGAAGGAACGGCAGCGTTTGCCCACCGTTTCGTGGGTTTAATCCGGCCAACGCAGGCGTGACCGAACGGGGGGCGGGCTGCAGCGGCTGCGTGATGTCACACGCAGCCGATGAGGGCCGGGGAGCGACGAGTAGCTCCCGGCCAGCACATTAAAGCTGCGCTGGCTGGGAGCTACTCTTTAAGTGCAAAGTCATCGCCGCTGTGCGATGCCTTTGCACTACTGCGAGGGGGGGCCGGCTGACATGCGGGGCGGGCTAGCAGTTATAATGGCTCCAGTACTGCACAACCATAGTACGAATCAGAAAGATCGATTACCGAACGATGCCTGCGCCTTCATACACAAGAGGTGGTTTCGAGATGCCTCCAGTGAGCATCTCAATACAAAACCCGGCGGTTGTGACATTTGCACATTTTCGCACAGCCGAAATGGTATTTATTATTATTATTATCCTTAATTTATGTGGCGCCACAAGGGATCCGCAGCGCCTATTACACAGTACATAATCAAATAAGCAAACAAGAAAACAGCATTTACAGTTAAAGACAATATAGGAGTGGTATGGAAAACCAGGGATTTAGGTGCCACCAAAGGGAGTATGGCGTATAAGATGGGTGGGTAAGTAAGAAAAGGAAAGACACATGAGGAAAGAAGGCCCTGCTCTTGCCAGCTTACAAATTAAAATTTACGTATTACATACACCATACGTACAATCAGGCCCACCGTTAAGGTGCATGTGCTGTGCTAAAGATTGCAGGCCCATCAACAAAACAGACTTCTGTGCAACCCTGCACCAGCCCGGCGGGATCCCAGCTTTTAGATGCCTGGCGGGGTGGGGGTGGGAGTGCAACGAAGCCCCTTGCGGGCTTGCTGCGTTCGCTATGCTGCAAGCTTGGTGGCGAGCTGCACTTGCCACAGGTTATATTCCCACTCTATGGGTGTCGTGGACATCCACGAGTGGGAGTAGTCCCTGTTAGTCGGTATGCTGACTGTTGGGACTGTAAGGGGAGGGGATTCCGGCATCGATACTGTGACCGGCAGTCTCCTGACAGCTGGTCACGTAACTACCTCCCGTTTAAATGCCCCCATCCACACCCTTCAGACTGTGTTAGTTAGCATACCTTTGTGTCCCACCTAAACTTCTTTCCAGGTATACAGCAATAACCGTGATGTGAAGACAGAAGAGCTCCAGCTTTGCAAAAATGTGTGTCCCTAGCAAGCTGCCAGGACATTCATTCCTCCCTAGGCTAAACCTCACCCTTTCACACAAAGCACAGTTTAATGATGTCCGGGCAGGTTGCTAGAGATACATAATGTGTGAGCTTAGCCAAATGCTGGGATGTCTCCAGTTCTGGACATCTGGAATATATAAGTATAGGTAAATAAGCTGGATGTGCGAATGTAATTTTATATAGGTGCAAATGATACAAAGATCTGCTCACACCAGAAGTCTCGTGACTATCTACAGATAATGCTTAGCAAAGGCACCCCAACCTCGGTCATCAAGGCACACGAAGGGCGAGAGAAATTTGTTTTCTTGTCGGCAGCCAGAAGATGTGCCCAACGGAGTTATTCAATTGTTGCTCCATTCAGGTGCAATCAGGGAGCTATTCAATTGTTGCTCCATTCAGGTGCAATCAGGGAGCTATTCAATTATTGCTCCATTCAGGTGCAATCAGGGAGCTGTTCAATTGTTGCTCCATTCAGGTGCAATCGGCTGCAAGCGTCTGCATTTTACTGCACCCCTGGGACTGGTGAGCTGAAAAGAGCGAAGTGACCCGTTTAAGCGTTTGGTCGGGTTTCGCTGCTTTACACGGCTAAACATGACCTCTCTGATCACATCAAAAAAGTACAACTGAATATGACCCCCCTCCCACCCCCTGATCTCCCGTCACTTTAGACGGAAGATTCGGAGCGATAAACAATTTAATATCCCCTAAACGTCCAGTTTTTAGAGATATCCAGGATTGAGCACAGGTGCCTTAATTAGTACCACAGTTATTTTGATTTAACCATCTGTGCTGGATATCATTATAACCTGTGCCTCGAGGACCGAGGTTGGGAATGTCTGGTTTAGAGACTTGGATTGACAGGATGGTGTAGCCTCTTCCACTTCAAGCGTGAATACTAATTCTAATGCTACGATTGGCTACATGTTTTTCCAACAGTGTCTATAGCATCTCCTATTGGTCCATCTGACCTTAGTTTTGAAGAATAAAATGTAATACTGCAGATGCTTCGACTTTAGTCGAACACAAAGAAAAATGACGACATACTAAAAGGATGGAAGGGGTGTACAAGTCAATGAAGATGGAGAAGCCATTTCTTTTTGCACTAAGCAGTCTGTGCAGGTTGGGCAAGCAAAACCGGCGACAACCACGAGTGGGAATAGTCCCTGTGGGTCGGCATCATGTCTGGCGGCATTCAGAGTGTTCTGGATTCCAGCGTTGGCATGCTGACCACCGGGATCCCGACAGACGGAGACATAACCACATCCCGTCGGTTCTATGTAACGGTGCCTGGATTCGGTCCTACTCAAATTTAAATGTATTCAAATTTGGTTTGGATGTAGTGACAAAGCTCAGCAACGCTGAAAGGTGATTTGCTCATGACTGGGAGGTAATTAGGCCTCTTACATTCCACATAGTGGAAATAGCCCTCAGAATAAGTAGGTGGTGACAGAATGGAGTAATCACAGGAGCAACTCAGAACACAGAATATCTGTCAAAACCCTTCCATCCGCCTCTATGCTGCTGTCACTGTGCATATCTACTGCTTGTCCTGACATACCAGTGGAAAGTGCGGCCCCAGGCTGCATCCTTCCCCTATGCTGCACTCTAGACATCTCCAATCTTAACTGTCTTCTGAAAGGGTTCTTTTCCTAACAAATTCCACTCCTGCGCTTTCATAGTAAAATGCTTTAACATATAAAAGATAACGACAATCTATGATGACATTGGAACACTGCACGTAGAAGATGCGGAGGAAAAGACAGAAATCCAGAACGCTTGTGGTATGTCAGGATAGAATACCCAACCGTGAAAACGCACTTTAAAAGCATTTTAACTTCATTACATGAAGCGCCTGACACTACTTTAATCGTTTTTACAGCTGGAGTAATGTTACACAAAATATTTCAGGCTACACAAAACAATTGCTTCACCCAAAAAAAAAGAAAAAAATATAAAAATATATATGAATTTTTCCTCTACATCCGGCTTTGGGTCAGTTAATCCCATTTGCTGTTTTTTGCCCTAATTTACACCATATGGTACACAGCGCTGGCAGAGAAACAAAAAAGTTCAGTATTTAGTATGCCTATGAAGTTATATGTGGGGATGAAATATAAGGCATAAATTGCTGTTTTGGATTACATACTATTTACCGGCGGATGTGATGCCGATTGGCAGCGCCGAGAGTCCACTTGAGGGCTCGCTGCGCTCGCCACGGGATCTATTCTCACTCTATGAGTGGCGTGGATACCACGAGTGGGAACAGACCTGTTGCGCCGAGATTACGGGTGTCGGTACTGTCGGCTGTCTGGATTCTGACAGCCGGCATCTAAAACTGCAACCCGTTTGGGCCTGTTCACACTTTGTTACTGTATCAGAAATATGTTGCTGTGAGCAAAATGTAACAAAAATGAGCAATCACAGTGTAACAAAAAAAACTTAAAGAGGGTGATGTACAAAATCTTGGCGAGAGATAAATTAATCAGCTCTTGTCACATTTCAAATACCCCTTTCACATCACAAAAATAACCCGGCATCGACCCCGCATATTGCCGGGTCGACACGGGTCGGTGTGCGATGTAAGAAGGCCTCATGAGAATTCCTGGGTCGCCTGACCCGGTAATTCAACCCGGGTAATAAGAAGGGTTATTCCAGGGTTGAGTACCGGGTCAGTGGCAGCGTAAACGGATTCTCGGGTTGCATTCCGTTTACTACACAGGGATAGGCAGCGCGGAGATGAGCTCATCTCCCAGCGCCACCTCCACCCCCACCGCTATGGCACCTGACCTGACATATTTCCGCGTCGGTAAGCCAGCGCAGAGGCTCCAATGCCGGATCCCACCCAGGAAGGACCAGTTTCCAGTTCCCGGGTGGGATCCGGTATTGGATATCTGAAAGGGGTAAAACGCAACCTGTAACATGACAGTAATGAGCTGATTGGATGGTACTTTATCTCCCTCCAAGGCTTGATACATACCCCACTAAGTCACCTATCTGGAAGAATATACATAAAAATAAGATTTTAAACCTACCGGTAAATCTTTTTCTCCTAGTCCGTAGAGGATGCTGGGGACTCCGTAAGGACCATGGGGTATAGACGGGCTCCGCAGGAGACATGGGCACTATAAAGAACTTTAGAATGGGTGTGCACTGGCTCCTCCCTCTATGCCCCTCCTCCAGACCTCAGTTAGAGAAACTGTGCCCAGAGGAGATGGACAGTACGAGGAAAGGATTTTTGTTAATCTAAGGGCAAGATTCATACCAGCCCACACCATCCACACCGTATAACCTGGAAAATACGCAACCAGTTAACAGTATGAACAAAACAGTATCAGCTAAAGACTGATCTCAACTGTAACATAACCCTTATGTAAGCAACTACTATATACAAGCCTTGCAGATTTTGTCCGCACTGGGACGGGCGCCCAGCGTCCTCTACGGACTAGGAGAAAAAGATTTACCGGTAGGTTTAAAATCTTATTTTCTCTTACGTCCTAGAGGATGCTGGGGACTCCGTAAGGACCATGGGGTTTATACCAAAGCTCCAGACCGGGCGGGAGAGTGTGGACGACTCTGCAGCACCGACTGAGCAAACGCAAGGTCCTCATCAGCCAGGGTATCAAACTTATAGAACTTTGCAAAAGTGTTTGAACCCGACCAGGTAGCTGCTCGGCATAGCTGTAAAGCTGAGAATCCTCGGGCAGCCGCCCAAGAAGAGCCCACCTTCCTAGTGGAATGGGCCTTTACAGAATTTGGTAACGCCAATCCTGCCGTAGAATGAGCCTACTGAATCGTGTTACAGATCCAGCCAGCAATAGTCTGCTTCGAAGCAGGAGCGCCAACTTTGTTGGCTGCATATAGGACAAACAGTGCTTCTGTTTTCCTAACCCGAGCCGTCCTGGCTACATAGATTTTTAAGGCCCTGACTACATCCAAGTCACCCGTAGCCACAGGCACCACAATAGGTTGGTTCATATGAAATGAAGAAACCACCTTAGGCAAAAATTGAAGACGAGTCCTCAACTCTGCTCTATCTACATGGAAAATCAAATAGGGGCTCTTGTGAGACAAGGCCGCTATTTCGGACACCCGCCTTGCAGACGCCAAGGCCAACAATATGATCGCCTTCCATGTGAGAAATTTTAATTCAACCGTTTGAAGAGGTTCAAACCAGTGAGACTTCAGGAACCGTAACACCACGTTAAGGTCCCATGGTGACACTGGGGGCACAAAAGGAGGCTGGATGTGCAGCACTCCCTTTACAAAAGTCTGGACGTCTGGGAGAGAAGCCAATTCCTTTTGAAAGAAAATAGACAGGGCCGAAATCTGTACCTTAATAGAGCCTTATTTTAGGCCCATATCCACTCCTGCCTGTAGAAAGTGGAGAAAACGGCCCAGATGGAAATCTTCCGTAGGAGCATTCTTGGCTTCACAACAAGATACATACTTCCTCCAGATACGGTGATAATGTTTCGCCGTCACCTCCTTCCTAGCCTTTATCAGAGTAGGGATGACTTCCTCCGGAATACCTTTCCCAGCTAGGATTCGGTGTTCAACCGCCATGCCGTCAAATGTAACCGCGGTAAGTCTTGGAACACGCAGGGCCCCTGTTGCAACAGGTCCACCCTGAGAGGAAGAGGCCACGGATCTTCTGTGAGCATCTCCTGAAGATCTGAATACCAGGCCCTTCGAGGCCAATCTAGAACAATGAGGATTGTTTTCACTCTTTTTTGTCTTATGATTCTCAATATCTTTGAGATGAGAGGAAGAGGGGGGAACACATAGACCGACTGAAACACCCAAGGTGTCACCAGGGCGTCCACCGCTACTGCCTGAGGGTCCCTTGACCTGGCACAATACCTCCGAAGCTTCTTGTTGAGGCGTGACGCCATCATGTCTATGTGAGGAATTCCCCAAAGACTAGTTATTTCTGCAAAAACTTCTTGATGAAGTCCCCACTCTCCTGGATGGAGATCGTGTCTGCTGAGGAAGTCTGCTTCCCAGTTGTCCACTCCCAGAATGAAGACTGCTGACAGAGCGCTTACGTGATTTTCCGCCCAGCGAAGAATCCTGGTGGCTTCCGCCATTGCCACTCTGCTACTTGTCCCGCCTTGGCGGTTTACATGAGCCACGGCTGTGACGTTGCCTGATTGAATCAGAACCGGTATGTCGCGAAGAAGATTCTCCGCTTGTCGTAGGCCGTTGTATATGGCCCTCAATTCCAGTACGTTGATGTGTAGACAAGCCTCCTGGCTTGACCAAAGTCCCTGAAAATGTCTTCCTTGTGTTACTGCTCCCCATCCTCAGAGGCTCGCGTCCGTGGTTATCAGAACCCAGTCTTGAATGCCGAACCTGCGACCCTCTAGAAGGTGAGCACTCTGCAGCCACCACAGGAGAGACACCCTGGCCCTGGGGGACAGGCTTTTCTTCTGATGTATTTGTAGATGGGACCCTGACCACTTGTCCAGAAGGTCCCACTGAAATGTCCTCGCATGGAACCTGCCGAAGGGGATGGCCTCGCAGGCTGCCACCATTTTTCCCAGTACTCGAGTGCATTGATGAACAGACACTCTTTTTGGTTTTAGCAGGTCTCTGACCATGTTCTGGAGGTCCTGGGCTTTTTCCATTGGGAGAAAAACCCTCTTCTGTTCCGTGTCCAGAATCATGCCTAGGAATGATAGACGAGTCGTTGGAATCAATTGAGACTTTGGCAGATTTAGAATCCAACCGTGCTGTTGTAGCACTCTCAGGGAGAGCGACACGCTTTTCAGCAATTGATCTCTCGATCTCGCTTTTATCAGGAGATCGTCCAAGTACGGGATAATTGTGACTCCCTGCCTGCGCAGGAGCACCATCATCTCCGCCATCACCTTGGTGAAAATCCTCGGGGCCGTGGAAAGCCCAAACGGCAACGTCTGAAACTGGTAATGACAGTCCTGTACAGCGAATCTCAGGTACTCCTGATGAGGAGGATATATGGGTATATGAAGGTATGCATCCTTTATGTCTAGTGACACCATAAAATCCCCCCCCTTCCAGGCTGGAGATCACTGCCCGGAGCGATTCCATCTTGAATTTGAACTTTTTCAAGTACAGGTTTAGGGATTTCAGATTTAAAATGGGTCTAACCGAGCCATCCGGTTTCGGGACCACGAGGGTTGAATAGTACCTTTTCCCCTGTTGTACTAGGGGAACCTTGATAATCACTTGCTGTTGACACAGCTTCTGAATGGCAGCTAACACAATTTTCCTCTCTGGGGAAGAAGCTGGCAAGGCCAAGTTGAAAAATCGGCGAGGGGGCACCTCTTCGAATTCCAGTTTGTATCCTTGGGATACAACATCCATCGCCCAAGGATCCACGTCTGACAGAACCCAGACCTGGCTGAAGAGTCGAAGACGTGCCCCCACCGGTGCGGACTCCCTCTCAGTGGAGCCCCAGCGTCATGCGGTGGATTAAGTAGAAGCTGGGGAGGACTTCTGCTCCTGGGAACTAGCCGGAGCAGGTGCTCTCCTTCCTCTACCCTTACCTCTGGCGAGGAAAGATGAGCCCCGACCTCTTCTGGACTTATGCGACCGATACTGTGGAGTTTTCTTTTTCTGTGGGGGAACAAAAGGTAAAAAAGTAGATTTACCCGCGGTAGCTGTGGAAACCAGGTCCGCAAGACCATCCCCAAACAAAACTTCACCCTTGTAAGGTAAAACCTCCATATGCTTCTTTGAGTCTGCATCACCCGTCCATTGGCGGGTCCACAGAGCTCGTCTCGCAGAAATAGCCATGGCGTTGGCTGTGGAACCAAGCAGCCCAACGTCTCTTTGAGCGTCTCTCATATATAAGACTGCGTCTTTAATGTGACCTAAGGTCAGTAAAATGGTATCCCTGTCTAGGTTATCAAAGTCAGCTGATAAGGTATCTGTCCACGCTGCAACTGCGCTACAAACCCATGCCGATGCTATCGCCGGCCTGAGCAAAGCACCCGTATGCGTATAAATAGATTTTAAGGTAGTTTCCTGTCTGCGATCAGCAGGATCCTTGAGGGCTGCCGTGTCTGGAGACGGTAGCGCCACCTTCTTGGACAGGCGCGTTAAAGCCTTGTCCACCCTGGGCGAGGATTCCCACCGTACCCTGTCCTGTGCTGGGAAAGGATACGCCATAAGAGTCCTCTTGGGAATCTGCAGTTTTTTGTCTGGAGTCTCCCAAGCTTTTTCAAATAATTCGTTCAGTTCATGAGATGGGGGAAAGGTTACCTCAGGTTTCTTTTCCTTATACATGCGCACACTCGTGTCAGGGCCAGAGGGGTCATCTGTGATATGCAAAACATCTTCAACTCAATCATGAGTCGGCGTTGCCGACGGAGACACGCCAATCATCTGCTCCACCTCCTCCTTGGATGAGCCTTCCGCTTCAGACATGCCGACACACGCCTACAGACACCCCCACACACACAGGGATATATCTATAAGGGGACAGTTCCCCAAGAAGGCCCTTTGGAGAGACAGAGAGAGAGTATGCCAGCACACACCCAGCGCCAACTGACACTGGAAACAAATCCCAGATATAGCGCTTTTATATATATAATAATCGTGTAATACACTCACTGCGCCTACAAGTGCTCCCCCACCCCCTCTTTCCAGCCCTGTGTCACCGTGTTCAGCAGGGGAGAGTCCGGGGAGCCAGCTTCTCTGCAGTGCTCTGTGGAGAAAATGGCGCTGGTTAGTGCTGAGGGATCAAGCTTCGCCCCCTCCAGCGGCGGGCTTCGGTCCCGCTCAATTGTATAAAAAATGGCGGGGGATTTAAATATTAACTGCCTCCGCAGCCTATATCAATATAATGCCAGCCAAGAGGTTTATATTGCTGCCCAGGGCGCCCCCCCTGCGCCCTGCACCCATTAGTGCCTGCTATTGTGTGTGGGAGCAATGGCGCGCAGCTCAGTGAAGATCTGAAGTCTTCTGCCGCCTTGAAGTCTTCTTTTCTTCTTATACTCACCCGGCTTCTATCTTCCGGCTCTGTGAGGAGGACGGCGGCGCGGCTCTGGGACGAACGGCGGGGGGAGACCTGCGTTCCGACTCCCTCTGGAGCTAATGGTGTGCAGTAGCCTAAGAAGCAGAGCCTATCACTTAAGTAAGTCTGCTTCTCTCTCCTCAGTCCCACGATGCAGGGAGCCTGTTGCCAGCAGCGCTCCCTGAAAATAAAAAACCTAACAAAATTATTTTTCAGAGAAACTCAGGAGAGCTCCCCTGTAGTGCACCCAATCTCCTCTGGGCACAGGATCTAACTGAGATCTGGAGGAGGGGCATAGAGGGAGGAGCCAGTGCACACCCATTCTAAAGTTCTTTATAGTGCCCATGTCTCCTGCGGAGCCCGTCTATACCCCATGGTCCTTACGGAGTCCCCAGCATCCTCTAGGACGTAAGAGAAAGTATGGTTAGGGACATTTCTTAGGTGACAGCATCAACAAAACGCAGCATACTGTAACCTGTTATCCAGCTACACAGCTCTATACGTAGGTGCAGTACTGTAACCCGCTTTCCAGCTACACAGCTCTATACGTAGGTGCAGTACTGTAACCCGCTTTCCAGCTACACAGCTCTATACGTAGGTGCAGTACTGTAACCCGCTTTCCAGCTACACAGCTCTATACGTAGGTGCAGTACTGTAGAATGTGGAAGTAACAGAAGAGTTTCCTTCAATACAGATCTAATACAGAAGGATATTTTTGAAACTAAACTGTAATCTCCTGGCTACTTGGACAATGGAAAACTCCAGGCCAACATATGCAGCAAGTGATGCAGATAATCTCCATCCTTGCTCTCCACTAATTCTGCCAACACCACATTACAAAGTCACGTTAAGAAGCCAGCAAAGCATTCATTTCTGTATGAAAAAAACAGCTGACCATTCAATAAAACAGCCGGCCCTTGCTGCGGAACTCCTTTTGGTTCTAGGATGATTGACGCATCCTGTGCGCCCAAGTTTTCTGTATACACAAGAGTCTGTTAATCGCAGGCAATAATAGGCTCATTAGCAGCAGGCCACTGAATCAGCAGAGTGCACAAGAAGCAGATCCCTCACCAGTGTTCTCAATCTCTACAAATTCTTTTCCCAAAACATGATTTCCTCCTGGAGTGCCAGAACATTTCCCTAGAACAGGAACACTGCTGGGCTTGTCAAAATAAGCCACAGATCCAGCAGACTTTCCCGGTTATGCATTTGTCTGGGCAGAATGTTTGGGGCAATGGTTAGCATTACTGCCTTACAGCACTGAGGTCCTGAGTTTAATTCCCACCAAGGCTCTAACTGTGTGGAGTTTGTATGTCCTCCCTATGTCTGTGTGACTTCATCCACTACAACAAAACATACTGGCAGGTTGATTGGATTCTGACAGGGGTATTTAAATCACTGAATGGAGCAGAGGGTCTATTATGCAAATAAACCCCAGTCCCACATCTCATTGCTATTATGTATCTAGCTAAAGGTGCCCACACACTAGTGCAATTTTTGCCCGATTTCATACGATTCAGACTTTTTGGGCCGTTAAATCGAATGAAAACTGGCAAATCGCATGTGTATTACCTCTGATCTGATCCGTGCTCCCGTGAACATCGGATCGGAGCCCCTACTTGGGAAGTACTGCACTATAGATATATCTTACCGGCAGCCTTGGCTGGGGTCGCATATGATACATCGTATGCAAAAGGACTGCATATGATGTATTATATGCAATCCTGCCGCCGGGAAGCTGACGGGCAGTTCAAGGGTGATCGTATTCGACTTCTCCCCTCTGAGAACTCGCATAAGTGTATGGCCACCTTTACATGTGGAATCTGCAAGTTCAAGGGACACAATTGTATACAGAACTTGTTCTACACTAGATCTCCACCACTGCATCATAAGGTTAGAATAGCCTTTTACGTTATTAATGCCAAGACACTGAGATAGACCCAAATTCACTTGGCAACCCCCAAACCAACAAATGCATACTGTGCCAGCCAGGAAACATGCAAGCCAAATAACCTCCAACTCTGCATGGTCACAGAGTAAAGCAAGACAGAGAAGTACCTTCTTCCTCTCTGCTAATCACTGTACAAACAGAAGTTATTTCAGGTAATAAGTACAATGGTTCCCAAACTAGGTCTTCGTTACATACATTTGCAAAAGCATGATAAGCCACCAGTTCCCCACAAGGCTCCTCTGATGCTGGTGGTCCCTAAGTCTAGGTCTGTGCCTGGGGTGCAGAACCCCACAAACCGTCAAAGGCCAGCTACCCCAGGGTAGCACAACGCGAGAAGGTAAAGTGTTAGTATGTGTTAATAAAAACAATATATTACCCGGAAGGGTTGTTGTTATTATTAGTACCCGGCGCGGGTCTGGGGTGCGGGTCCCCCTGTATTGGTGGGGCTCTGCTGCTTTGGGGTAGCAGACTGCGAGATCTTATTTAGCACCCCTCTAACACATTTATTAATCCTTCTGGTCTTTTAATTACACCTTCACTAGTGTATTAGTTTTGGTATATAGATTTTGCTTTCTTTTTATTAACACATATTAACACTTTACCTTCTCGCGTTGTGCTGCCCTGGGGTAGCTAGCCTTTGCCGGTTTGTGGAGTTCTGCACCACAGGCCCAGACCCAGAGTTACGGAGGAGATCTGTAAAACATGCACTGTTGGGGTTCTCCGAGGATTATAGATGGAAAACATTGATCTAGTGCAATGATACAACAAACCAATACACAGTAATTCCCACAAGTGTATTTACCGGCTATACTGTATATTATTATGTTAACCACAGGTCCATAAATAGAAATATCAGTTCTCATGACTGCAATGGCAAACTAAGGATCCACAAGCTTGTTATACAGGTTGAGTATCCCTTATCCAAAATGCTTGGGACCAGAGGAATTTTGGATATCGGATTTTTCTGTATTTTGGAATAATTGCATACCATAACGAGATATTATGGTGATGGGACCTAAATCTAAGCACAGAATGCATTTATGTTTCATATATACCTTATACACACAGCCTGAAGGTCATTTTAGCCAATATTTTTTATAACTTTGTGCATTAAACAAAGTGTGTGTACATTCACAGAATTCATTTATGTGTCATATACACCTTATACACACAGTCTGAAGTTCATTTAATACAATATTTTTAATAACTTTGAGTATTAAACAAAGTTTGTGTACACTGAGCCATCAAAAAACAAAGGTTTCACTATCTCAGTCTCACTCAAAAAAGTCCGTATTTCGGAATATTCCGTATTTCGGAATATTTGGATATGGGATACTCAACCTGTAATTTCTATTCTACCTCTCAATACTTCCAGGGGGTATAACATGTGAAGCCAAGAAACAGAGGTTACCAAGAGGTGGCAGCTGAACAGCAACCCAATAAACGACAAATCATCTATGGCATGTGCTTCCATTCGGCGCCGTCTGCTTCCACAACATACAGAACTGTGGAAAATCTCACAGGTGAGCGGCAATGCCATGTTCTTATAGTAACCCCAGGCTCATCCCGTTATAACAGGAGAGAAGCAAGCAGCCAGGGAAAGCCACCTGTACGTAATGTTTTCATAACCGTAATAAGATGATTTGGATGTGGAACCCCAACGCGCCCCTCACCTGCTCGCAAATACAAGATCGCTAGGCTACTGGGGAGTTTGTTTTTTTGGGGATTTTTCCCCCAAACCAATTAAAAGAGAAATATAAATAAATGAGTAGTCAAAATCAAACAAAAAACAAAAAAGGATTTCAAATAGATATTTTTATACCTGGGGCAAAGCGGTGTTGAGCTGCCTTTGTAATGAGTCCCGTTCATGGGTCGCCTCCTGTAGTTTACCCTGATTTAACGCAAGTGTTTCCTGGGTTTCTCGTAGAGTATCCAGTAGCCGGTCTCTTTCTTCCAGCATAGAAACCATAAGTTGCTCAAAGTGAGAGTCCGAGTCCGTCTGTTGGGGAGAGCCGGAACCATGGCCTCGATCCCCCCCTGAAGGCAGCTCAGCCTCGCTGATTGTGGGCATCACTTCGCACATCATCTTTAAAAAAACAAAATATATAAAATCAGCTTCAATTAGGTTACCATGTCTTACCAAACTTGTAATACAGAATATTAAACCAGAGATTCCAGCATCTCCTGACCTAGCATAACAAAGATCTATTATTTTAGCATGTGCCTGAATGTCGTCACTGGTGCCCATAATAGTGAATAAGCAGCCTCCTTGTGATATTCGTTCAACCCACAAAATATCAGACTCCGCTGGACTTTTTTCACAATGGTGCTGTGCAAAACTAGTTGGTATGGTAGAGGTGAAGCTAAATCAGACTTGGGTCGCCGGTGGCTCTACAGTCCCCAGTAGGCGCTGCCAGATGAAATAGCCAGCAGAGTATGCTGAGACTTGTAGTTTCATACCACACGCAGAATGAGATGAGATGGATGATGATGGTGCACCCTGCACACTATCAAGGTACACTCGTAGGGGTTTATTTATTAAAGTGTGGGCTTATAGAGGTGGAGATGTTGCCCAATAGCAACCAGATTCTACTTATGTATCGAGCACCTACTAGAAGTTAACAGCTAGAATCTGACTGGTTGCTACGGGCAACATCTCACTTCTACAAACCCACACTTTAATATACCGCCTACTCTCAGCTCTGAGTAGACGGCTACGCAAACTGGAAGTACACCAAGGTGTGCAGAGAGCCAAGTCATAAACATCACGTCAAGTATTTAACTTGCTATCACCCCTTTGCCCTGAATAAACCCTTTCCATGTCTAGCATACTGCTCAGCTTAACCTTATGGTTGAACATCAATTTTTATCTCTTTTTTTCTAAAATAAGGGGTACTAAATCTGAATGGTAGAGGATGATAATAGAACCAAAGTGCACATAATAGCCACAACGACAACAAATCAGACAGGTCCCAAAATATCCATTTCATTGCTAAGGCTGAAAGAAGTGGAATACAGATCTCGATTTGATGTACTTAATATGGGGGGAGCTTCATTCATTGCTTAAATAAATCACATGCACAAAGGGACATCAGAACTTACAACCTGTATAGCACTTGGGTATTTGCAGTTTTGTTTTATATTCCGCAAAGTCTATATGAAAGGGTATCCGGACTCCAGGTCGACAACAAAAAGGTCGACACACCTTAGGTCGACACGGACAAAAGGTCGACAGGAAAAAGGTCGACGTGGAAAAGGGTCGACGTGGAAAAAGGTCGACGTGGAAAAAGGTCGACATGAGTTTTTTACAATTTGTTTCTTTTTTGGAACCTTTTCATACTTAACGATCCACGTGGACTACGATCGGAACGGTAATCTGTGCCGAGCGGAGCGAAGGCACCATGCGAGGGGACGCGGTGCACTAATTGGAGTTCCCGGTCACTCTACGAAGAAAACGACACCAAAAAAAAAACATTAAAAACTCATGTCGACCTTTTTCCATGTCGACCTTGTTCCTGTGGACCTTTTGCCCATGTCGACCTTTTGCCCATGTCGACCTAAGGTATGTCGACCAATTGACGTCGACCTAAGGTGTGTCGACCTTTTTGTTGTCGACCTGGAGTCCCAGACCCATATGAAAGAGACACCATTAACAGTACAGGACAAGACTATCAGCACCAACTCCGAGAAAGAAAATAAATATACAACAAAGAATGTTACAGTACACAAGTCAATCTCACAGTACAAAAATAAATAAATATAGCATTTGCAGAGCCATCTGATTCATGCATGAAAATATATTGACCGCTATTTCTAAAGCCACAGAACTTTCCAAATGTTTGGCAAGTGACAGACAACTTCAGTTCAACTTGGTGACCTCTAGGTTCTATACATCTGTTATCTCAAGTCGCTGATTAGCTGGAAACAGATTTGCAAGCAGATGCAGACAGACAAGAGTACAGTGTAAACATACGTACAATCTCCTCCACAATAAAAGGAAAAACAACTTATTCTGGAATACTGTAGTGTTGATGTAGTACGTGCATTTTATTCCATGAATATGGATGTACGCAACACGTTATGCATCTGTACAATCTGGGATAAAAGTCCAAGATATACTGTACAACTCACACAGTGTATGTAACAGAAATTCACAAGGCTAATAAGTAATTAAGCTGTATACTGATAATACACATGACTACAATGACAACACAAACAAGCTACTGACACAATAAATATTGATCCCAGTGTTGTCAAATACTGATGAATGCTGTAATATATATTATGACCGTCTAGATCTCAACCTTATACAGACAGAAGTATAACACACCAAAGCGCATGTATGAAAATAATAAAGCCACTGTATACCTTGCTTAAACAAATACAAAGTGAATATAAATAAGGATATAAAACAGTAATAAGGGCATGAACACATAGCATGCCAACAGGATAATAACTACAACAGTATAGCCATTCATCAGGGCAACACAGACCTTTTCATCCATTGTATTCTATAGGTACAGTACCTGCAGAACATCACTTATGTAACCTGATTAGGATGGTGGGAGGCTGCAGCAAACCTGGGAATGTAGGCAACAGAAGGGAATCGCTGATCATACCTTGTATTCCCTCACCCCCGCTAACTGTATTGGCAACATGCACACCAATATTCTGTTTCGGTGAATATGTCCCATGACATGGAAATAGTATGAGACTGGACTACGCGGTACATGGTATGATCAGACGTGCACTGAACAGAAGCGTAGATAAGATATTAATATATAAATTTGTCATTTTTGTTTATATAAAATGTACATCTTTGGGGTGAAATATACTTCTAGGGACGGTTTATGAACTATGGAGACGGAAAAAAAACATTCACGGGCCGCAGGCAAATGCTAGGATACTGCTAATACTGTCAAAAATAAGCCTAGACGGGATGTAGTTATTTGACCGGCGGTCAGGAGACCACTACCTACATCCTGTCCCCTCACTATCCCGACGCTCGGCATAACTACATAGGGGTCATTTCCGCTAATTCCAGGTTCTATTTAACAGTTGGCAAATTGAATTGAACCCATAGAGTGGGAATAGAACCTGTGGCGGGCACAGCTCGCCACCGAGCCACGCAGAGGTAACGTCATCTTGAGAAGGGAACCAGATAAGCTACAGTAGAGAGGCTCTGATGGCTCCCCACCTGGCAAATCTCAATGGCCAGCTGCCGCATGCTGCTGGGATCCCAATGCTGACAGGAAGGAGGCAGCAAATACCCCTTTTCCACTAGCTCAAAAAACACGGGTAAATGCACGGGGGAGCGCATTTACCTGTGTTTTTTGCTAGTGGAAAAGGGTCCCCCTGCAAAAACCCGGATCAAGTGACCTGGTAACTACCTGGGTAGGACACGGGAATGATCCGGGTAGGGTTGTAGTGTAAACGGAAGCCGTGTCGATGCGACAAGGCTCCCGTTTACACTGTATGGAAGGGCGGCGCTGGGAGATCATGTGATCTCCCAGCGCCGCCCCTGCTGCGTCACTAGCAGCGTCACCAACCCGGCAATATGCCGGGTTGGTGAGCGCAGTGGGAAAGGGGGCTGAGCACGGGCCGCAGCTGGGTAGCACCTGTGTCAGGCACCCGGCTGCGACCCGTGCTGAGTAGTGGAAAAGGGGTATAAGAGTCAAGGCTCTTGCTGTGGTTCCAAGAAGAGCTGAGAAACAAAGGGGCAGATTTATTAAGCTCGGTGAAGTGATAAAGTGGAAGGTGGTAATGCACCAGCCAATCAGCTCCTAACTTGTATGTTACAGGCTGGGTTTGAAAAATGAAAGTTAGGAGCTGATTGGCTGGTGTGTTATCACTTTCCACTTTATCACTTCACCAGGCTTAATAAATCTGCCTCAGTGTTCTGTATCGTTGTGATATAAAACAAATACTTCGGCAAGACAGTATAACCAGCTATGTAGGGTTATAGAAGTTTACAAAACAGAGCAATACAAATGTTCTAAGGCTATAATAAACACTGTATCAACATACAGCATATATATCATGAGCCGGTCAGCAGGTGTGTACCCCCCCTTAATGAACAACGTCATCCACAGACATATTGCGCCAGCTCTGCAGCACAGCCAATGGCGATATAGCGCCACATCTCTCTGTGTGTACGGGTGTCAGTACACTTGCTGCGGGGGCATGACATTTCAACTGGGCCAGTGCACTTAAATGTCTGTCTGACGTCAGGCACAACACATCGGGGGGATGACTGGTAAGTGTATATGCACTTAGCAATTGTTAGACAGGTAGGCCGGCCAGGTGTGTATCCAGCTTAAGAGACAGAACAATCTGAATGGCAAGGATACATAATATAAACAGTAAAAGTGCACAGCAAATAGTAACATATATTATTGAGACATACCAATATAGCAATATGAATAGTATAAAGGATGCATAACAAACTATGACCATACGGTAAACAGAAGTATAAATACAAGTCTGAGAAACACAGCAGTATAAAACTGTAATATACATAGTATATAAAATGCTGAAACATGGCAAGATGTATACTGTAAGGACATATATGAATAGCAAATGACTATAACATACATATGGCCATATTCAATTGGCAGTGATAACGGACTTTTCACGTGAAAAGTCCGGTTTTCGGGTGAAAAACCGGACTTTTCACGTGAAATGCAATTACAGCCTATTCAATTATCCTGGAAAATTTATCGGTGATCATGTTTTCACTAATTTCACTTCACCTTCTCTGAAGCAGGTGAAAAGTTGGGAAAAGTCACTATTTTAAGGTAAAAATGTTTGGATATGGTACAGAACTCCTGGGACACCCCCCTTTATGACTAATTAGGCACGTTGAAGTTTTTAATTATTTTTAATTGGCCAATAATGACATGTCATTTTTGGGGTGAAAAAGTAAAAAGTGCTGGAAATTGGGGTTCAAGGTATGGGACAGGTATATTGGGGTGCTTTATGAGTGGGACAGGTGTTTTTTAGGCTTGCAGATGGGAGTAATCGGTCTGTTTCCACTTTTTTTAAAAGTTCCCTAAAATGACCCAAATATATACTTATACCCATTTTCATGTACCCCAAATTTAGTGAGAGCATTTATTTTGCTCAAAAAAAACTTGCTTTCTATAATTTTTTTGCATTTTAAAAAAAATGCATATAACCGCCATTTCACACAATTTAAGTCCCCAAAAACTCTCTAATGTGATCTCTAACACACTTCTCTTCTGTTTTCCTATGTTAGTTTAGCATTTTTTGGGGTACAGGCTGATTTCCCCATTTTCACCTGCACTTTTCACTGCAAGAATTTTCACGTGAAACCCAGTCGGAATTGAATAGGTCGAAAAATGGAGCGTTTTCGCGGCAATTTTCGGCCGATTGCCGCGAAAAATTTTCGGGCGAAAAATTGCCGCGAATTTGCGGATAATTGAATACCCTAGATAGACTGACCATACAGTACATATAAGTATTTATATTACTAAGAGATATGGTACACTAATAATGTAAGTATACATAACAGGCACAAGAAAACCATGCAGTACATAGGGGTGGTATTCATGTGACCAGCGGTCGGGAGACCGACAGTCACATGACCTCCTCCAGCATCCCGATCCCCTCACTATCACGATTGTCGGCATGCCGACCAACAGGGACTGTTTCCACTCGTACATAGAAGTATTTAATAAGACACAGGACAATATGATTAGTATAATTTCCACAGTATGACCATACAGTACATACAGGTATGTAACACTAAGTGACAGAGCAAGGTAACTAGTGGGATATACACAGTATGGCCATACAGCACACAGAGGTGTATAACACTAAGTGACAGGGCAATGTGATATACATACAGCACACAGAGGTGTATAACACTAAGTTACAGGGCAATGTGATATACATACAGCACACAGAGGTGTGTAACACTAAGTGACAGGGCAATGTGATGGCCATACAGCACACAGAGGTGTATAACACTAAGTGACAGGGCAATGTGATATACATACACTACACAGAGGTGTATAACACTAAGTGACAGGGTAATGTGATATACATACACCACACAGAGGTGTATAATACTAAGCGACAGGGTAATGTGATGGCCATACAGCACACAGAGGTATATAACACTAAGTGACAGGGCAATGTGATGGCCATACAGCACACAGAGGTATATAACACTAAGTGACAGGGCAATGTGATGGCCATACAGCACACAGAGGTATATAGCATTAGTGACAGGGCAATGTGATATACATACAGCACACAGAGGTGTGTAACACTAAGTGACAGGGCAATGTGATGGCCATACAGCACACAGAGGTATATAACACTAAGTGACAGGGCAATGTGATATACATAAAGCACACAGAGGTGTGTAACATTAGTGACAGGGCAATGTGATGGCCATACAGCACACAGAGGTGTATAACACAAAGTGACAGGGCAATGTGATGGCCATACAGCACACAGAGGTGTATAACACTAAGTGACAGGGCAATGTGATGGCCACACAGCACACAGAGGTGTATAACACTAAGTGACAGGGCAATGTGATGGCCATACAGTACACTGAGGTGTGTAACATTAGTGACAGGGCAATGTGATGGCCATACTGCATATATATATATATATATATATATATATATATATATATAAAACATATCTATATACACCCTATGGCCAGAGTACGGGGGGAGGGGGGCTCCGCTATAGTTACCTTGCTGCGTGCTCCCGGGGCCTGGCCGCAACAGTGTCAGGGTCAGCTCGGTTCCTTGTACCATGTACCGGGGCCGGTGGGAGTGGGGGGGCCCCGGGTATACCGGGGTAGGTGGAGCGGAGGCGGGAACCCCACGGTCAGTTCCTGCGCCGGCCCCGGTGCGCCCTTCTGTCCCGTGTGCCTTGGCGGTCACGGGCAGAGCGCAGGCTGGGGAATCCCCTATTCGGTGTCCCGGGCTCCGTCAGGCCGCCTCTAGGTTCCCGGCATACACCGCGATGACTGGTCGGTGCGTGACGTGCCGGCACACATGGCGTCACGTAGGGGGCAGGGCCAAGGACATGTTACCGTGGGAACGGCGGAGTGACACCGGCCTTACATGTGACCAATGAGAGTGAAGAGGGGGAGGCGGGAAATACCAATGTGAGTGGCACTGTCACTGACTCTGAGACGGCGACAGGGAATAACACACACGAGGATTCGGAGAATCGGAGAGGGAGCGAGAGGTCTGCTGCTAGGTGTGAGGCATGAGACAGTGAGGAGAGGGGTCTGCTGCTAGGTGTGAGGCATGAGACAGTGAGGAGAGGGGTCTGCTGCTAGGTGTGAGGCATGAGACAGTGAGGAGAGGGGTCTGCTGCTAGGTGTGAGGCATGAGACAGTGAGAGAGAGTGGGGTCTGCTGCTGAGTGTGAGGCATGAGACAGTGAGGAGAGGGGTCTGCCGCTGAGTGTGAGGCATGAGACAGTGAGGAGAGGGGTCTGCTGCTGGGTGTGAGGCATGAGAGAGAGAGGGCTCTGCTGCTGGGTGTGAGGCATGAGACAGTGAGGATGAGACAGTGAGGAGAGGGGTCTGCTGTGTGTGTGCTGTGTGTCGGTACGTGTGTGTCGACATGTAGGAGGACGATGTTGGTGAGGAGGCGGAGCAATTGCCTGTAATGGTGATGTCACTCTCTAGGGAGTCGACACCGGAATGGATGGCTTATTTAGGGAATTACGTGATAATGTCAACACGCTGCAAGGTCGGTTGACGACATGAGACGGCCGACAAACAATTAGTACCGGTCCAGACGTCTCAAAAACACCGTCAGGGGTTTTAAAACGCCCGTTTACTTTAGTCGGTCGACACAGACAGGGACACTGAGTCCAGTGTCGACGGTGAATAAACAAACGTATTCCTTATTAGGGCCACACGTTAAAGGCAATGAAGGAGGTGTTACATATTTCTGATACTACAAGTACCACAAAAGAGGGTATTATGTGGGATGTGAAAAAACTACCATAGTTTTTCCTGAATCAGATAAATTAAATAAAGTGTGTGATGATGCGTGGGTTCCCCCCGATAGAAAATTATGGGCGGTATACCCTTTCCCGCCAGAAGTTAGGGCGAGTTGGGAAACACCCCTTAGGGTGGATAAGGCGCTCACACGCTTATCAAAACAAGTGGCGGTACCGTCTATAGATAGGGCCGTTCTCAAGGACCAGCTGACAGGAGGCTGGAAAATATCATAAAAAGTATATACACACATACTGGTGTTCTACTGCGACCAGCGATCGCCTCAGCCTGGATGTGCAGAGCTGGGGTGGCTTGGTCGGATTCCCTGACTAAAAATATTGATACCCTTGACAGGGACAGTATTTTATTGACTATAGAGCATTTAAAGGATGCATTTCTATATATGCGAGATGCACAGAGGGATATTTGCACTCTGGCATCAAGAGTAAATGCGATGTCCATAACTGCCAGAAGATGTTATGGACACGACAGTGGTCAGGTGATGCAGATTCCAAACGGCACAAAGTTGTATTGCCGTATAAAGGAAGAGGAGTTATTTGGGGTCGGTCCATCGGACCTGGTGGCCACGGCAACTGCTGGAAAATCCACCGTTTTTACCCTAGGTCACATCTCTGCAGAAAAAGACACCGTCTTTTCAGCCTCAGTCCTTTCGTCCCTATAAGATCATATCTGCCCAGGGATAGAGGAAAGGGAAGAAGACTGCAGCAGGCAGCCCATTCCCAAGAACAGAAGCGTTCCACCGCTTCTGACAAGTTCTCAGCATGGCGCTGAGACCGTACAGGACCCCTGGATCCTACAAGTAGTATCCCAGGGGTACAGATTGGAATGTCGAGACGTTTCCCCTTCGCAGGCTCCTGAAGTCTGCTTTACCAAGGTCTCCCTCCGACAAGGAGGCAGTATGGGAAAAAATTCACAAGCTGTATTCCCAGCAGGTGATAATTAAATTACCCCTCCTACTACAAGAAAAGGGGTATTATTCCACACTATATTGTGGTACTGAAGCCAGAAGGCTAGGTGAGACTTATTCTAAAAAATTTTTTGAACACTTACAAAGGTTCAAATCAAGATGGAGTCACTCAGAGCAGTGATAACGAACCAGGAAGAAGGGGACTATATAGTGTCCCGGGACATCAGGGATGCTTACCTCTATGTCCCAAATTTGCCCTTCTCACTAAGGGTACCTCAGGTTCGTGGTGCAGAACTGTCACTATCAGTTTCAGACGCTGCCGTTTGGATTGTCCACGGCACCCCGGGTCTTTACCAAGGTAATGGCCGAAATGATGATTCTTCTTCGAAGAAAAGGCGTCTTAATTATCCCTTACTTGGACGATCTCCTGATAAGGGCATAGTCCAGGGAACAGTTGGAGGTCGGAGTAGCACTATCTAGGATACTGCTACAACAGCACGGGTGGATTCTAAATATTCCAAAATCGCAGCTGATCCCGACGACACGTCTGCTGTGCCTAGGGATGATTCTGGACACAGTCCAGAAAAAGGTGTTTCTCCCGGAAGAGAAAGCCAGGGAGTTATCCGAGCTAGTCAGGAACCTCCTAAAAACAGTGCATCATTGCACAAGGGTCCTGGTAAAAATGGTGGCTTCCTACGAAGCAATTCCATTCGGCAGATTTCACGCAAGAACTTGTCAGTGGGATCTGCTGGACAAATGGTCCGGATCGCATCTTCAGATGCATCAGCGGATAACCCTATATCCAAGGACAAGGGTGTCTCTCCTGTGGTGGTTATAGAGTGCTCATCTTCTAGAGGGCCGCAGATTCGGCATTCAGGATTGGATGCTGGTGACCACGGAGCCCAGCCCGAGAGGCTGGGGAGCAGTCACACAAGGAAAAAATTTCCAGGGAGTGTGATCAAGTCTGGAGATTTTTCTCCACATAAATATACTGGAGCTAAGGGTAAATTTATAATGCTCTAAGCTTAGCAAGACCTCTGCTTCAAGGTCAGCCGGTATTGATCCAGTGGGAAAAACATCACGGCAGTCGCCCACGTAAACAGACAGGGCGACACAAGAAGCAGGAGGGCAATGGCAAAAACTGCAAGGACTTTTCGCTGGGCGGAAAATCATGTGATAGCACTGTCAGCAGTGTTTCATCCCGGGAATGGAAACTGGGAAGCAGACTTCCTCAGCAGGCACGACCTCCACCCGGGAGAGTGGAAACTTCATCGGGAAGTTTTTTCCACATGATTGTAAACCGTTGGGAAATACCAAAGGTGGACATGATGGCGTCCCGTCTGAACAAAAAACGGGACAGGTATTGCGCCAGGTCAAGAGACCCTCAGGCAATAGCTGTGGACGTTCTGGTAACACCGTGGGTGTACCAGTCGGTGTATGTGTTCCCTCCTCTGCTTCTCATACCTAAGGTGCTGAGAATTATAAGACGTAGAGGAGTAAGAACTATACTCATGGCTCCGGATTGGCCAAGAAGGATTTGGTACCCGGAACTTCAAGAGATGCTTACAGAGGTCTTATGGCCTCTGCCGCTAAGAAGGGACTTGCTTCAGCAAGTACCATGTCTGTTCCAAGACTTACCGCAGCTGCGTTGTCGGCATGGCGGTGGAAAGCCGGATCCTAAGGGAAAAAGGCATTCCGGAAGAGGTCATTCCTACCCTGGTCAAAGCCAGAAAGGAGGTGACCGCACAACATTATCACCACATGTGGCGAAAATATGTTGCGTGGTGTGAGGCCAGGAAGGCCCCACAAAGAAATTTCAACTCGGTCGTTTCCTGCATTTCCTGCAAACAGGAGTGTCTATGGGCCTCAAATTGGGGTCCATTAAGGTTCAAATTTCGGCCCTGTCGATTTTCTTCCAGAAAGAATTGGCTTCAGTTCCTGAAGTCCAGAAGTTTGTCAAGGGAGTATTGCATATACAACCCCCTTTTTGTGCCTCCAGTGGCACTGTGGGATCTCAACGTAGTTCTGGGATTCCTCAAATCACATTGGTTTAAAACCAGTCAAATCTGTGGATTTGAAGCATCTCACATGAAAAGTGACCATGCTCTTGGCCCTGGCCTGGACCAGGCGAGTGTCAAATTGGTGTTTTTTTCTCAAAAAAGCCCATATCTGTTTGTCCATTCGGACAGGGCAGAGCTGCGGACGCGTCTCCAGTTCTCTCCCTAAGGTGGTGTCAGTGTTTCACCTGAACCAGCTTATTGTGGTGCCTTGCACCTACTAGGGACTTGGAGGACTCCAAGTTGCTAGATGTTGTCAGGGCCCTGAAAATATGTTCCAGGACGGCTGGAGTCAGGAAAACTGACTTGCTGTTATCCTGTATGCACCCAACAAACTGGGTGCTCTTGCTTCTAAGCAGACTATTGCTAGTTGGATGTGTAATACAATTCAGCTTGCACATTCTGTGGCAGGCCTGCCACAGCCAAAATATGTAAATGCCCATTCCACAAGGAAGGTGGGCTCATCTTGGGCGGCTGCCCGAGGGGTCTCGGCTTTACAACTTTGCCGAGCAGCTACTTGGTCAGGGGCAAACACGTTTGCTAAATTCTACAAATTTGATACCCTGGCTAAGGAGGACCTGGAGTTCTCTCATTCGGTGCTGCAGAGTCATCCGCACTCTCCCGCCCGTTTGGGAGCTTTGGTATAATCCCCATGGTCCTTTCAGGAACCCCAGCATCCACTAGGACGATAGAGAAAATAAGAATTTACTTACCGATAATTCTATTTCTCGGAGTCCGTAGTGGATGCTGGGCGCCCATCCCAAGTGCGGATTATCTGCAATACTTGTACATAGTTACAAAAATCGGGTTATTATTGTTGTGAGCCATCTTTTCAGAGGCTCCACTGTTATCATACTGTTAACTGGGTTTAGATCACAAGTTGTACGGTGTGATTGGTGTGGCTGGTATGAGTCTTACCCGGGATTCAAAATTCCTCCCTTATTGTGTACGCTCGTCCGGGCACAGTACCTAACTGGCTTGGAGGAGGGTCATAGGGGGAGGAGCCAGTGCACACCACCTGATCGGAAAGCTTTACTTTTGTGCCCTGTCTCCTGCGGAGCCGCTATTCCCCATGGTCCTTTCAGGAACCCCAGCATCCACTACGGACTCCGAGAAATAGAATTATCGGTAAGTAAATTCTTATTTTCTCTGACGTCCTAGTGGATGCTGGGGACTCCGTCAGGACCATGGGGAACAGCGGCTCCGCAGGAGACAGGGCACAAAAGTAAAAGCTTTAGGATCAGGTGGTGTGCACTGGCTCCTCCCCCTATGACCCTCCTCCAAGCCTCAGTTAGATTTTTGTGCCCGGCCGAGAAGGGTGCAATCTAGGTGGCTCTCCTAAAGAGCTGCTTAGAGTAAAAGTTTTGTTAGGTTTTTTATTTTCAGTGAGTCCTGCTGGCAACAGGCTCACTGCATCGAGGGACTTAGGGGAGAGAAGTGAACTCACCTGCGTGCAGGATGGATTGGCTTCTTAGGCTACTGGACACCATTAGCTCCAGAGGGAGTCGGAACACAGGTCTCACCCTGGGGTTCGTCCCGGAGCCGCGCCGCCGACCCCCTTGCAGATGCCGAAAAGTGAAGAGGTCCAGAAACCGGCGGCAGAAGACTTTTCAGTCTTCATAAGGTAGCGCACAGCACTGCAGCTGTGCGCCATTGTTGTCAGCACACTTCATAGCAGCGGTCACTGAGGGTGCAGGGCGCTGGGGGGGGCGCCCTGGGCAGCAATGATAGTACCTTATTCTGGCTAAAAATACATCACATATAGCCCCTGGGGGCTATATGGATGTATTTAACCCCTGCCAGGTCTCAGAAAAACGGGAGAAGAAGCCCGCCGAAAAGGGGGCGGGGCCTATTCTCCTCAGCACACAGCGCCATTTTCCCTCACAGAAATGCTGGTGGGAAGGCTCCCAGGCTCTCCCCTGCACTGCACTACAGAAACAGGGTTAAAACAGAGAGGGGGGGCACTTATTTGGCGATATGACTATATATATTAAAATGCTATAAGGGAAAAACACTTATATAAAGGTTGTCCCTGTATAATTATAGCGTTTTTGGTGTGTGCTGGCAAACTCTCCCTCTGTCTCCCCAAAGGGCTAGTGGGGTCCTGTCCTCTATCAGAGCATTCCCTGTGTGTGTGCTGTGTGTCGGTACGTGTGTGTCGACATGTATGAGGACGATGTTGGTGAGGAGGCGGAGCAATTGCCTGTAATGGTGATGTCACTCTCTAGGGAGTCGACACCGGAATGGATGGCTTATTTAAGGAATTACGTGATAATGTCAACACGCTGCAAGGTCGGTTGACGACATGAGACGGCCGGCAAACCAATTAGTACCTGTCCAGGCGTCTCAAACACCGTCAGGGGCGTTAAAACGTCCTTTTACCTCAGTCGGTCGACACAGACACGGACACTGACTCCAGTGTCGACGGTGAAGAAACAAACGTATTTTCCTTTAGGGCCACACGTTACTTGTTAAGGGCAATGAAGGAGGTGTTACATATTTCTGATACTACAAGTACCACAAAAAAGGGTATTATGTGGAGTGTTAAAAAACTACCTGTAGTTTTTCCTGAATCAGATAAATTAAATGAAGTGTGTGATGATGCGTGGGTTTCCCCCGATAGAAAATTATTGGCGGTATACCCTTTCCCGCCAGAAGTTAGGGCGCGTTGGGAAACACCCCTTAGGGTGGATAAGGCGCTCACACG
The DNA here is from genome assembly GCF_028390025.1 of Pseudophryne corroboree. Lineage (NCBI taxonomy): Eukaryota > Metazoa > Chordata > Amphibia > Anura > Myobatrachidae > Pseudophryne > Pseudophryne corroboree. The sequence goes on from NC_086454.1 coordinate 47,953,761, forward strand.
CTTATCAAAACAAGTGGCGGTACCGTCTCCAGATAGGGCCGCCCTCAAGGAGCCAGCTGATAGGAGGCTGGAAAATATCCTAAAAAGTATATACACACATACTGGTGTTATACTGCGACCAGCGATCGCCTCAGTCTGGATGTGCAGCGCTGGGGTGGCTTGGTCGGATTCCCTGACTGAAAATATTGATACCCTTGACAGGGACAGTATTTTATTGACTATAGAGCATTTAAAGGATGCATTTCTATATATGCGAGATGCACAGAGGGATATTTGCACTCTGGCATCAAGAGTAAGTGCGATGTCCATATCTGCCAGAAGTTGTTTATGGACACGACAGTGGTCAGGTGATGCAGATTCCAAACGGCACATGGAAGTATTGCCGTATAAAGGAGAAAAAGACAACGTCTTTTCAGCCTCAGTCCTTTCGTCCCCATAAGGGCAAGCGGGCAAAAGGCCAGTCATATCTGCCATGGGATAGAGGAAAGGGAAGAAGACTGCAGCAGGCAGCCCATTCCCAGTAACAGAAGCCCTCCACCGCTTCTGCCAAGTCCTCAGCATGACGCTGGGGCCGTACAAGCGGACTCGGGTGCGGTGGGGGGGGTCGTCTCAAGAGTTTCAGCACGCAGTGGGCTCACTCGCAAGTGGACCCCTGGATCCTACAAGTAGTATCCCAGGGGTACAGATTGGAAATTCGAGACGTCTCCCCCTCGCAGGTTCCTGAAGTCTGCTTTACCAACGTCTCCCTCCGACAGGGAGGCAGTAGTGGAAACAATTCACAAGCTGTATTCCCAGCAGGTGATAATCAAAGTACCCCTCCTACAACAAGGAAAGGGGTATTATTCCACACTATATTGTGGTACTGAAGCCAGACGGCTCGGTGAGACCTATTCTAAATCTGAAATAGTTGAACACTTACATACAAAGGTTCAAATCAAGATGGAGTCACTCAGAGCAGTGATAGCGAACCAGGAAGAAGGGGACTATATGGTGTCCCGGGACATCAGGGATGCTTACCTCCATGTCCCAATTTGCCCTTCTCACCAAGGGTACCTCAGGTTCGTGGTACAGAACTGTCACTATCAGTTTTCAGACGCTGCCGGTTGGATTGTCCACGGCACCCCGGGTCCTTACCAAGGTAATGGCCGAAATGATGATTCTTCTTCAAAGAAAATGGACGATCTCCTGATAGGGGCAAGGTCAAGAGAACAGTTGGAGGTCGGAGTAGCACTATCTCAAGTAGTTCTACGACAGCACGGGTGGATTCTAAATATTCCAAAACCGCAGCTGTTTCCGACGACACGTCTGCTGTTCCTAGGGATGATTCTGGACACAGTCCAGAAAAAGGTGTTTCTCCCGGAGAAGAAAGCCAGGGAGTTATCCGAGCTAGTCAGGAACCTCCTAAAACCAGGAAAAGTGTCAGTGCATCATTGCACAAGGGTCCTGGGAAAAATGGTGGCTGCTTACGAAGCGATTCCATTCGGTAGATTTCACGCAAGAACTTTTCAGTGGGATCTGCTGGAAAAATGGTCCGGATCGCATCTTCAGATGCATCAGCGGATAACCCTGTCTCCAAGGACAAGGGTGTTTCTTCTGCGGTGGCTGCAGAGTGCTCATCTACTAAAGGGCCGCAGATTCGGCATTCAGGACTGGGTCCTGGTGACCACGGATGCCAGCCTGAGAGGCTGGGGAGCAGTCACACAGGGAAAAAATTTCCAGGGAGTGTGATCAAGTCTGGAGACTTCTCTCCACATAAATATACTGGAGCTAAGGGAAATTTACAATGTTCTAAGCTTAGCAAGACCTCTGCTTCAAGGTCAGCCGGTATTGATCCAGTGGGACAACATCACGGCAGTCGCCCACGTAAACAGACAGGGCGGCACAAGAAGCAGGAGGGCAATGGCAGAAACTGCAAGGATTCTTCGCTGGGCGAAAAATCATGTGATAGCACTGTCAGCAGTGTTCATTCCGGGAGTGGACAACTGGGAAGCAGACTTCCTCAGCAGGCACGACCTCCACCCGGGAGAGTGGGGACTTCATCGGGAAGTATTCCACATGATTGTGAACCGTTGGGAAAGACCAAAGGTGGACATGATGGCGTCCCGCCTGAACAAAAAACTGGACAGGTATTGCGCCAGGTCAAGAGACCCTCAAGCAATATCTGTGGACGTTCTGGTAACACCGTGGGTGTACCAGTCGGTGTATGTGTTCCCTCCTCTGCTTCTCATAACCAAGGTACTGAGAATTATAAGACGTAGAGGAGTAAGAACTATACTCGTGGCTCCGGATTGGCCAAGAAGGACGTGGCACCCGGAACTTCAAGAAATGCTCACAGAGGACTCATGGCCTCTGCCGCTAAGAAGGGACTTGCTTCAGCAAGTACCAGGTCTGTTCCAAGACTTACCGCGGCTGCGTTTGACGGCATGGCGGTGGAACGCCAGATCCTAAGGGAAAAAGGCATTCCGGAAGAGGTCATTCCTACCCTGGTCAAAGCCAGGAAGGAGGTGACCGCAAAACATTATCACCACATGTGGCGAAAATATGTTGCGTGGTGTGAGGCCAGGAAGGCCCCACGAAGAAATTTCAACTCGGTCGATTCCTGCATTTCCTGCAAACAGGAGTGTCTATGGGCCTCAAATTGGGGTCCATTAAGGTTCAAATTTCGGCCCTGTCAATTTTCTTCCAGAAAGAATTGGCTTCAGTTCCTGAAGTCCAGAAGTTTGTCAAGGGAGTATTGCATATACAACCCCCTTTTTGTGCCTCCAGTGGCACTGTGGGATCTCAACGTAGTTCTGGGATTCCTCAAATCACATTTTAAACCGCTCAAATCTGTGGATTTGAAATATCTCACATGAAAAGTGACCATGCTGTTGGCCCTGGCCTCGGCCAGGCGAGTGTCAGAATTGGCGGCTTTGTCTCACAAAAGCCATATCTGATTGTCCATTCGGACAGGGCAGAGCTGCGGACTCGTCCCCAGTTTCTTCCTAAGGTGGTGTCAGCGTTTCACCTGAACCAGCTTATTGTGGTACCTGCGGCTACTAGGGACTTGGAGGACTCCAAGTTGCTAGATGTTGTCAGGGCCCTGAAAATATAGGTTTCCAGGACGGCTGGAGTCAGGAAAACTGACTCGCTGTTATCCTGTATGCACCCAACAAACTGGGTGCTCTTGCTTCTATGCAGACGATTGCTCGTTGGATTTGTAGCACATTTCAACTTGCACATTCTGTGGCAGGCCTGCCACAGCCTAAATCTGTCAAGGCCCATTCCACAAGGAAGGTGGGCTCATCCTGGACGGCTGCCCGAGGGGTCTCGGCATTACAACTCTGCCAAGCAGCTACGTGGTCGGGGGAGAACACGTTTGTAAAATTCTACAAATTTGATACCCTGGCTAAAGAGGACCTGGAGTTCTCTCATTCGGTGCTGCAGAGTCATCCGCACTCTCCCGCCCGTTTGGGAGCTTTGGTATAATCCCCATGGTCCTGACGGAGTCCCCAGCATCCACTAGGACGTCAGAGAAAATAAGATTTTACTTACCGATAAATCTATTTCTCGTAGTCCGTAGTGGATGCTGGGCGCCCATCCCAAGTGCGGATTGTCTGCAATACTTGTACATAGTTATTGTTACAAAAATCGGGTTATTATTGTTGTGAGCCATCTTTTCAGAGGCTCCGCTGTTATCATGCTGTTAACTGGGTTCAGATCACAGGTTGTACAGTGTGATTGGTGTGGCTGGTATGAGTCTTACCCGGGATTCAAAATCCTTCCTTATTGTGTACGCTCGTCCGGGCACAGTATCCTAACTGAGGCTTGGAGGAGGGTCATAGGGGGAGGAGCCAGTGCACACCACCTGATCCTAAAGCTTTTACTTTTGTGCCCTGTCTCCTGCGGAGCCGCTGTTTCCCATGGTCCTGACGGAGTCCCCAGCATCCACTACGGACTACGAGAAATAGATTTATCGGTAAGTAAAATCTTATTTTTTCCTCCATCTGAGGAGTTAAATGAAGTGTGTGAAGAAGCGTGGGCTTCCCCCGATAAGAAACTGGTAATTTCTAAAAGGTTACTAATGACGTACCCTTTCCCGCCAGAGGATAGGTCACGTTGGGAAACATCCCCTAGGGTGGATAAAGCGCTCACACGCTTGTCAAAGAAGGTGGCACTACCGTCTCCGGATACGGCCGCCCTAAAGGAGCCTGCTGATAGAAAGCAGGAGGCTATCCTGAAGTCTGTATATACACACAGGTATTATATTGAGACCAGCTATTGCTTCAGCATGGATGTGCAGTGCTGCAGCTGCGTAATCAGATTCCCTGTCGGAAAATATTGATACCCTAGACAGGGACACTATATTGCTAACCGTAGAGCATATTAAAGACGCAGTCTTAAACATGAGAGATGCACAGAGGGATATTTGCCGGCTGGCATCTAAAATAAGTGCAATGTCCATTTCTGCCAGGAGAGGGTTATGGACTCGGCAGTGGACAGGTGATGCAGATTCTAAAAGGCACATGGAAGTTTTGCCTTATAAGGGTGAGGAGTTGTTCGGGGATGGTCTCTCGGACCTCGTTTCCACAGCGACAGCTGGGAAGTCTGCATTTTTACCCCATGTTCCCTCACAGCCAAAGAAAGCACCGTATTATCAGGTACAGTCCTTTCGGCCCCATAAGGGCAAGCGGGTTAAAGGCGCATCCTTTCTGCCCAGAGGTAGAGGGAAAAAGCTGCAGCATACAGCCAGTTCCCAGGAGCAAAAGTCCTCCCCCGCTTCCTCCAAGTCCACCGCATGATGCTGGGGCTCCACAGGCGGAGCCAGGTACGGTGGGGGCCCGTCTCAAAAATTTCAGCAATCAGTGGGCTCGCTCACGGGTGGATCCCTGGATCCTTCAAGTAGTATCTCAGGGATACAAGCTGGAATTCGAGACGTCTCCCCCCCGCCGTTTCCTCAAATCTGCCTTGCCAACAACTCCCTCAGGGAGGGAGGCAGTGCTAGAGGCAATTCACAAGCAGCAGGTGATAGTCAAGGTGCCCCTACTTCAACAAGGACGGGGTTACTATTCCACAATGTTTCTGGTACCGAAACCGGACGGTTCGGTGAGACCCATTTTAAATTTGAAATCCTTGAACACATATATAAAAAAATTCAAGTTCAAGATGGAATCGCTCAGGGCGGTTATTGCAAGCCTGGACGAGGGGGATTACATGGTATTACTGGACATCAAGGATGCTTACCTGCATGTCCCCATTTACCATCCTCACCAGGAGTACCTCAGATTTGTGGTACAGGATTGTCATTACCAATTCCAGACGTTCCCGTTTGGTCTATCCACGGCTCCGAGGGTCTTTACCAAGGTAATGGCCGAAATGATGATACTCCTTCGAAAGAAGGGAGTTTTAATTATCCTGTACTTGGACGATCTCCTAATAAAGGCGAGGTCCAGGGAGCAGTTGTTGGTCAGGGTAGCACTATCTCGGGAGGTGCTACAACAGCACGGCTGGATTCTAAATATTCCGAAGTCACAGCTGGTCCCTACGACACGTCTACTGTTCCTGGGGATGGTTCTGGACACAGAACAGAAAAAAGTGTTTCTCCTGGAGGAGAAGGCCAAGGAGCTGTCATCTCTAGTCAGAGGCCTCCTAAAACCAAAACAGGTGTCGGTGCATCACTGCACGCGGATCCTGGGAAAGATGGTAGCTTACTACGAAGCAATTCCATTCGGCAGGTTCCATGCAAGAACCTTTCAGTGGGACCTGTTGGACAAGTGGTCCGGATCGCATCTTCAGATGCATCGGCTGATAACCCTGTCTCCAAGGACCAGGGTGTCTCTGCTGTGGTGGCTGCAAAGTGCGCATCTTCAAGAGGGCCGCAGATTCGGCATACAGGACTGGGTCCTGGTGACCACGGATGCCAGCCTTCGAGGCTGGGGGGCAGTCACACAGGGAAGAAACTTCCAAGGACTATGGTCAAGTCAGGAGACTTCCCTACACATAAATATTCTGGAACTGAGGGCCATTTTCAATGCCCTAAGTCAGGCAAAACCCCTGCTTCAAAACCAGCCGGTACTGATCCAGTCAGACAACATCACGGCAGTCGCCCATGTAAACCGACAGGGCGGCACGAGAAGCACGACGGCGATGGCAGAAGCCACAAGGATTCTCCGATGGGTGGAAAATCACGTGTTAGCACTGTCAGCAGTGTTTATTCCGGGAGTGGACAACTGGGAAGCAGACTTCCTCAGCAGGCACGACCTCCACCCGGGAGAGTGGGGACTTCATCCAAAAGTCTTCCAACTGATTGTAAACCGTTGGGAAAGGCCACAGGTGGACATGATGGCGTCCCGCCTAAACAAAAAGCTAGAAAGATATTGCGCCAGGTCAAGAGACCCTCAGGCGATAGCTGTGGACGCTCTAGTGACACCGTGGGTGTACCGGTCGGTTTATGTGTTCCCTCCTCTTCCTCTCATACCAAAGGTACTGAGGATAATAAGGAGAATAGGAATAAGAACTATACTCATTGTTCCGGATTGGCCAAGAAGAGCTTGGTACCCGGAACTTCAAGAAATGATCTCAGAGGACCCATGGCCTCTGCCGCTCAGACAGGACCTGCTGCAGCAGGGGCCCTGTCTGTTCCAAGACTTGCTGCGTTTGACGGCATGGCGGTTGAACACCGGATCCTGAAGGAAAAGGGCATTCCGGAGGAAGTCATTCCTACGCTGATTAAAGCTAGGAAAGAAGTGACCGCAAACCATTATCACCGCATTTGGCGAAAATATGTTGCGTGGTGTGAGGCCAGGAAGGCCCCAACGGAGGAATTTCAGCTGGGCCGTTTTCTGCACTTCCTACAGTCAGGGGTGACTATGGGCCTCAAATTGGGTTCCATTAAGGTCCAGATTTCGGCTCTATCGATTTTCTTCCAGAGAGAACTGGCTTCACTACCTGAAGTTCAGACTTTTGTTAAAGGAGTGCTGCATATTCAGCCCTCTTTTGTGCCTCCAGTGGCACCTTTGGTATCTCAACGTGGTGTTGGATTTCCTAAAGTCACATTGGTTTGAGCCACTTAAAACCGTGGACTTGAAATATCTCACGTGGAAAGTGGTCATGTTATTGGCCTTGGCTTCGGCGAAGCGCGTATCAGAATTGGCGGCTTTGTCATGTAAAAGCCCTTATCTGATTTTCCATATGGATAGGGCAGAATTGAGGACTCGTCCCCAATTTCTCCCTAAGGTGGTATCAGCCTTTCATCTGAACCAACCTATCGTGGTGCCTACGGCTACTAAAGACATGGAGGCTTCCAAGTTGTTGGACGTAGTCAGGGCCCTGAAAATTTATGTTTCCAGGACAGCTGGAGTCAGAAAGACTGACTCGCTATTTAGCCTGTATGCGCCCCACAAGTTGGGTGCACCTGCTTCAAAGCAGACTATTGCTCGCTGGATCTGTAGTACGATTCAGCTTGCACATTCTGCGGCTGGACTGCCGCATCCTAAATCAGTGAAAGCCCATTCCACGAGGAAGGTGGGCTCTTCTTGGGCGGCTGCCCGAGGGGTCTCGGCTCTACAACTTTACCGAGCAGCTACTTGGTCGGGGTCAAATACATTTGCTATATTCTACAAGTTTGACACCCTGGCTGAGGAGGACATAGAGTTTGCCCTTTCGGTGCTGCAGAGTCATCCGCATTCTCCCGCCCGTTTGGGAGCTTTGGTATAATCCCCATGGTCCTTACGGAGTCCCAGCATCCACTTAGGACGTCAGAGAAAATAAGAATTTACTCACCGGTAATTCTATTTCTCGTAGTCCGTAGTGGGTGCTGGGCGCCCATCCCAAGTGCGGATTGTCTGCAATACTTGTATATAGTTATTGTTTAACTAAAGGGTTATTGTTGAGCCATCTGTTGAGAGGCTTAGATGTTGTCATACTGTTAACTGGGTATTGTATCACGAGTTATACGGTGTGATTAGTGTGGCTGGTATGAGTCTTACCCGGGATTCAAAATCCTTCCTTATTGTGTCAGCTCTTCCGGGCACAGTATCCTAACTGAGGTCTGGAGGAGGGTCATAGAGGGAGGAGCCAGTGCACACCAGGTAGTCCTAAAGCTTTCTTTAGTTGTGCCCAGTCTCCTGCGGAGCCGCTATTCCCCATGGTCCTTACGGAGTCCCAGCATCCACTACGGACTATGAGAAATAGAATTACCGGTGAGTAAATTCTTATTTTCAGCTTGCTACCCTTGGAGTACCAAGGCACCCAACCATTTACATGGCTAAACCTGTTTACTATGGGCGCGATATGCACGATAACGGGGATCATTTTAGACAGGAGATTGGGCGTGATATATCATTTGAACTCCTACCAATGGGGGGAATTCAAATGTTTGAAAAGTCAGTTGGGTGTCTGTTTTTTCTGTTTATTAGATAGGAAAAAACAATCTAATAAACAGAAAAAACAGACACCCAACTGACTTTTCAAACATTTGAATTCCCCCCAGTGTGTCTACATGCAAAGATGCTACTGCAGCAAGGAATTTGCTACACACCACTTCTGAGAGGCAGCTTTGGATGTTCCCAAGGTTTTTTAGGGTCCATTTACCAATGATCGCATTTGCAATGCGATCTGGGCGCGATATTAGCTTGTTCCAGCGATGTACTAAGGGGGTCATTCCGACCCGATCGCTCGCTGCAGTTTATCGCCAGCCAGTCGTCGTTGCCTAGCGATTGCCTCTGAGGCAGTCGCTGGGCGGGAGGGTGCTGGACGGCAGCGTTAAACCGCCGTTTAGGGGGTGCGGTCTGGCCAACGCAGGCGTGGCCGGACCGCGGCGACTGCGTGACGTCACACACACCCGCTGCGACCCGGGGCAGCGAAGAGGTTCTCCCGGCCAGCCGCAGGAGCTGCACTGGCTGGGAGTAACTCCTGAGATGCTAAAGCGGCGATGCTTTCGCATTTCTGCGGAGGGGGGGGGGGGGATCGGCACTGACATGCGGGGCGGACTAGCCCTGTGCTGGGCGTCCCCCCACATGTCTGAGTGCCTGATTGTAGCTGTGCTAAATTTAGCACAGCTACGATCAACTCGGAATGACCCCCTAAGTGTGGTGCCGGTGCTTATGCGCAGTCACCCTGACTGCCATGCACAGTGGACATTTCCAGTGGAGGTTTCCTGGAGAACCCTGCTGGAACTACATCTAAAGATTCCGGTAACTACTGGGGGACATTATCTGGAATGCTTCGCATTCTGGATATTGGTAAATCGGACAGCATCGCATTCCCCATACAAACCTATGGGGGATGTGGCTGCCGGCGGGAATGGAGGGATCACAGCAGGTATCGGAGATATCTGCTGCAGTCCCTCATCATACATTTGGGGGATACTTAATATTTGCGGCCATTTACACTGTAGTTCTCCTGGTATGTAACAATGGCTCATATGTACTAAGCCTTAACAAGAGATATAGTGGAGACAGATAAAGAGAGATAAATTACCAGCCAATCAGCTTCCTAACTGTATTTGAAAAATGACAGGAGCTGGTTGGCTGGTACTTTATCTCTCTTTATCCGTCTCCACTTTCTCTTGTTAAGGCTTAATACATCTGGTCCCATGATAAGCGTAATCCCCTCCCCCTCCCCACCCCGATATTGCTGTCGGTTTAGACAGGAGGTCGGGAGCAATAAACAATTGAATCTCACAGTTTCATCAGGTGTTCGTGAGGCTTATCGTTACCGTTTACGCCATGTACTTTTCTGTGTGTCCTTGGGTAGATGGGGACAGGATTTTTTCCACAATCTCGTAAGAGACTGGGGGGCAGATTTATTAAGCTCGGTGAAGTGATAAATTGGAAGGTGATAAAGGACCAGCCAATGAGCTCCTAACTGTCATTTTTAAAACCCAGCCTGTGACATGGCAGTTAAGATCTGATTGGCTGGTGCTTTATCACCTTCCACTTTATCACTTCGCCAAGCTTAATAAATCTGCCCCTAAGGCACTAATATACAGACCAGACTGTGCTAGAAGCACCACAGCAGAGAGTGACTCCCCAGGAATGAAGGATGAACTGCACAGGTTTTGAAAAGTGCAGGGTGCTAGAATGAACGCTATACTCTATTTAAAAAAAAGAAATGTTAATTGCTCGCACTCTTAGCTGTGCATCAGTACCAGTATAGGATAAACGTTGAGAGGTGAATAAAGAGGGGGAGAGAGAACAACAAGAGGTAATTGTCCTTCAACAACGGAATTGTCAAACAATGGAACAAAACCAAAGAGCAAATGGCTGGGTGTCCAGAAAGTGATTTAATGTAGGTGGCTGTGGTATTGAAAGCCGACAGTAACTAGGTCGACAATGTCTAGGTCGACCACTATTGGTCGACAGTAACTAGGTCGACAGGGTGTCTAGGTCGACATCTTCTAGGTCGACAGGTCAAAAGGTTGACATGAGTTTTTCATGTTATTTTGGTGTCGTTTTCTTCGTAGAGTGACCGGAAACCCCAATTAGTGCACCGCGTCCCCTCGCATGGCTCGCTTCGCTCGCCATGCTTCGGGCATGGTGCCTTCGCTCCGCTACCGCTTCGCTCGGCACAGATTACCGTTCCAATCGTAGTCCACGTGGATCGTTAAGTATGAAAAGGTTCAAAAAAAGAAAAAAATTGTGAAAAACTCATGTCGACCTTTTGACCTGTCGACCTAGTTACTGTCGACCAATAGTGGTCGACCTAGACATTGTCGACCTAGTTACTGTCGACTTTCAGTCCGGATCCCAATGTAGGTATATAAATCCCCTGCTTGTATAGCATTTATGTGATTTCCATTACCCCTCGAAATACAGTGACAGAAATTCTAAGCTAGGAAAGTTTAGATTTATAAACAAACGGTAACAGGTTTTTTTTTTTTAGAGAGATTGACTTCCAGAAGTAAGGAGCAATTGGAGAGGAAGGTTTGACATAAGCAGCTTCTCTTGTTCTCTAATTGGAATATGAGAAAACCACTTGTTGCGTGTAGCTGTTGAGCGCTCCTGTCTCATCACTGATAATGTGCTGGATATTGGGCTTTAGTAATACGGAAAAGTCTGTTCACACTTGACACATCACAGGGAATTTGACCTGTAAGTGTTGCGATCTACTACGTGGCTTTGTGAATCCCATATTGTAAACAATCTGAAAAGGAGAAGAAATGTGTAAAACAAAATATTTGAGGGGACACAGAATAAAATCTAATAAAGATTGTACTAGAAGTATTTCAATGCTCTGCCGTAATAGTCCACGACTTAGACATTGGCGTGTTCCCATCGTGTCTGTCCAATGTTTTAAAGGGGGATTTAAAAGGCCACCACCTTGGTTTTGCCTTTTATATGATTGCCCCTTTAAATCAACGGGCAGACTTGCCAGAAACTCGCAGATGCCTATTTATTAAGTCGGCTATTGCAGAAAAAAAATTTGAGCAGAATTATTAATATAAAAATACGCTGTTCAGCTCCCCAGACGGAAAGTGGAGACTTACTCCCGAGGTCATGCAGGTCTCTTCTGTGACATGCACAGTCACACTGCACTGTCCGCACATTAGAATTATGTGTAGCCGGCAGATCCAACGGCGACGGGACCCTGAATCGGCAAGTGCATACACACTGGCACGATGTGGGGGATGATGGCGCGATCTAACATGCTGGCACTGTGATATCTTCTGGTTAACCCTGCAGCAGGGCCGACCAGAAGATGTTGCCTGCGACCACAGGGGCGAGCAAATCGGGCATACACGGTTAACGATATGCCCCCATTTGTCGTTCAGATTTGCTTGGATACGACAGATCATGGCGATATCGTTCTAGTGTGTAACCACCCTTAAACTTGGGCTTCCAGCACAAATTTGAATAAAACATAATACTTTTGTCTCTAACGTCCTAGAGGATGCTGGGACTCCGTAAGGACCATGGGGATAGACTGGCTCCGCAGGAGACATGGGCACTTTAAGAAAGACTTTGGATCTGGGTGTGCACTGGCACCTCCCTCTATGCCCCTCCTCCAGACCTCAGTTTGATACTGTGCCCAGTGGAGACTGGGTGCATTTCAGGGAGCTCTCCTGAGTTTCCTGTAAAGAAAGTATTTTAGTTAGGTTTTTTATGTTCAGGGAGCCTGCTGGCAACAGACTCCCTGCATCGAGGGACCGAGGAGAGAGAAACAGACCCACTTCTCTGAGTTTCAGGGCTCTGTTTCTTAGGCTACTGGACACCATTAGCTCCAGAGGGATCGGTACGCAGGTCTCACTCTCGCCGTCCGTCCCAGAGCCGCGCCGCCGTCCTCCTCGCAGAGCCGGAAGATAGAAGCCGGGTGAGTATGAGAGGAAAAGACTTCAAAGGCGGCAGAAGACAGCTTGATCTTCATAGAGGTAACGCACAGCAGTGAAGCTGTGCGCCATTGCTCCCATTCACCTCACACACATCGGTCACTGTAAGGTCGCAGGGGGGGCGCCCTGGGCAGCAATATAAACCTCTCCTGTGGCAAATGTACATATATACATGTACAGCTGGGCACTGTACATGTATATAAAGAGCCCCCGCCATGTTTTTAATAATTTTGAGCGGGACAGAAGCCCGCCGCCGAGGGGGCTGGGCTTCTCCCTCAGCACTCACCAGCACCATTTTTCTCCACAGCACCGCTGAGAGGAAGCTCCCCGGACTCTACCCTGCTTGATACCACGGTGAAAGAGGGTTTTAAAGTAGAGGGGGGGCACATAATTGGCGCATATACATACTTGAAAAGCGCTACTGGGTAAACATTCTGTGTTTTTTTCCTGGGTCATATAGCGCTGGGGTGTCTGCTGGCATACTCTCTTTCTGTCTCTCCAAAGGGCCTGGTGGGGAACCTGTCTTCAGAAAAGAGCTTCCCTGTGTGTGTGTATGGTGTGTCGGTACGCGTGTGTCGACATGTCTGAGGTTGAAGACTCACCTAAGGAGGAGGGGGGGGGGGGTGTATGAATGTTAGGTCTCCGTCGGCAGTGCCGACACCTGACTGGATGGATATGTGGAATGTTTTAAGTGCTAATGTTAATTTATTGCACAAAAGATTAGACAAAGCTGAAGCTAGGGTACTGTCAGGGAGTCAACCCATGTCTGTCCCAATGTCGCCGGGACCTTCGGGGTCTCAGAAGCGCCCACTATCCCAAATAGTAGACACAGATACCGACACGGATTCAGACTCCAGTATCGACTACGATGATGCAAAATTACAGCCAAAAGTGGCTAAATGTATTCGATATATGATTATTGCAATAAAAGATGTTTTGCATATCCCAGAGGAACCCCCTGTCCCTGACACGAGGGTACACATGTATAAGGGAAAGAAACCTGAGGTCACCTTTCTCTCCTCACATGAGCTGAACGAATTATGCGAAAAAGCGTGGGAAACTCCACACAAAAAACTGCAGATTCCTAAAAGGATTCTTATAGCGTATCCTTTCCCGCCAAAGGACAGAAAACGGTGGGAATCCTCCCCTAGGGTAGACAAGGCTTTGACACGCTTATCAAAAAAGATAGCGCTCCCATCCCAAGATATGGCTACCCTCAAGGATCCTGCTGACCGCAAGCAGGAGGTTACCTTGAAGTCCATTTACACACATTCTGGTACGTTACTCAGACCAGCAATTGCGTCGGCCTGGGTTTGTAGTGCTGTAGCAGCATGGACAGATTCCTTATCAGCGGATATTGAGACCCTTGATAAGGATACCATTTTAATGACCCTAGGGCATATAAAAGATGCTGTCTTATATATGAGGGATGCTCAAAGAGACATTAGTTTACTGGGTTCCAGAATAAACGCTATGTCTATTTCTGCTAGGCGAGTCTTATGGACCCGACAGTGGTCAGGTGATGCCGACTCAAAGAGGCATATGAAGTTTTTGCCTTACAAGGGTGAGAAATTGTTTGGAGAGGGCCTCTCTGACCTCGTCTCCACAGCTACGGCAGGTAAATCTAATTTTTTGCCTTATATTCCCTCACAATCTAAGAAAGCGCCTCATTATCAAATGCAGTCCTTTCGTTCAAATAAAAGCAAAAGAGTACGTGGATCGTCTTTTCTTGCCAGAGGTAAGGGCAGAGGGAAAAAGCTGCACAACACAGCTAGCAGGGCCGAAACTAGGATTTTCGTCACCCGGGGCAAGGCGGTAATTTGCCGCCCATCCCCCCAAAAAAACATGCAAACAAACAAACACTGTCAGACTAAAATAATCATATTATCAAAAAATTTGGAAAAAAAGGGGATACTATTGGACAATATTCCCCCATGTGCCCCAAATGCCCTAAGCGTCACATGCCCCCCCCCCCCCCAGCAGCATGTTTCACTACATGCCCCCCTGTGTGTCCCCATACATTGCACTATATCACTGCACTACATTCCCTTATCCACTGCATTACATCACTCGTACAACATCCCCTTCATGCTGAACTACATAACTACACTACAGCGTGTCTTCTCAATGGTGTGTAGGCGGCAGCTTGTTATCGATCGGTGCTGGCCAGGCAGCAGGGATCATAGCCTGCTTAAAAACACAGCACCAACAGCTCACCTTTATAGCTTGCACAGTTCACTGCATGCTAGTCACAGCACTGCATGGCAAAGAAGAGAGTTTAAAACAGTAGCCGTCATAGGAGAGATCCCAGGTACTGGAGCTCATCCGCACAGCGTCGGAGCCAACTGTGGGCAGACAGGTGGGTCAGAGACATTCCCCCGGGAGACGTCTGCTGTCTCACTGGAGCACCCGGGGCGCATGCCCCCTTAGGCCCCCCCCCCCCCCTAGTTACGGCCCTGCAGCTAGTTACCAGGAACAGAAGTCCTCCCCGACCTCTGCAAAATCAACCGCATGACGCTGGGGCTCCCCTGAGGGAGTCTGCTCCAGTGGGGGCACGTCTTCGTCTTTTTAGCCACATCTGGGTTCACTCACAGGTGGATCCCTGGGCAATAGAAATTGTTTCCCAGGGATACAAGCTGGAATTCGAAGAGGTGCCTCCTCGCCGTTTTTTCAAATCTGCGCTACCGACTTCTCCCCTGGAAAGGGAGATAGTGTTACATGCGATTCACAAATTGTGTCTTCAACAAGTGGTGGTCAAGGTTACCCTGCTTCAAAGAGGGAAGGGGTACTACTCAACTCTGTTTCTGGTCCCGAAACCGGACGGTTCGGTCAGACCCATTTTGAATTTAAAATCCCTGAACCTTTATTTAAAACGGTTCAAATTCAAAATGGAATCGCTCAGAGCGGTCATCGCCAGCCTGGAAGGGGGGGATTTTATGGTATCTCTGGACATAAAGGATGCATACCTGCATGTTCCCATATATCCTCCTCATCAGGCGTACCTCAGATTTGCGGTACAGGATTGTCATTACCAATTTCAGACGTTGCCGTTTGGTCTCTCCACGGCCCCGAGAATTTTCACCAAGGTAATGGCGGAAATGATGGTGCTCCTGCGCAGGCAGGGTGTCACAATTATCCCGTACTTGGACGATCTCCTCATAAAAGCGAGATCACGGGAGAAGTTGCTGAACAGCGTATCACTTTCACTGAAGGTGTTACAGCGACACGGCTGGATTCTCAATATTCCAAAGTCGCAGCTGAATCCTACGACTCGTCTGCCCTTCTTGGGCATGATTCTGGACACAGACCAGAAAAGGGTTTTTCTTCCGATAGAAAAAGCGCAGGAACTTATGACTCTAGTCAAGAACCTGTTGAAGCCAAAACAAGTGTCAGTACATCATTGCACTCAAGTCCTGGGAAAAATGATGGCGACGTACGAAGCCATTCCCTTCGGCAGGTTTCATGCAAGGACTTTCCAATGGGACCTATTGGACAAATGGTCCGGGTCACATCTGCAAATGCATCAGCGGATCACCCTGTCCCCCAGGGCCAGGGTATCTCTCCTGTGGTGGCTGCAGAGTGCTCACCTTCTAGAGGGCCGCAGGTTCGGCATTCAGGATTGGATCCTGGTGGCCACGGACGCGAGCCTCCGAGGTTGGGGAGCAGTCACACAGGGAAGAAATTTCCAAGGCCTTTGGTCAAGTCAAGAGACTTGTCTTCACATCAACATCCTGGAACTAAGGGCCATATAAAACGCCCTACGTCAAGCGGAGACCTTACTTCGCGACCGACCAGTTCTGATCCAGTCAGACAACGTCACCGCAATAGCTCATGTAAACCGCCAGGGCGGCACAAGGAGCAGAGTGGCGATGGCGGAAGCCACCAGAATTCTTCGCTGGGCGGAGAATCGTATAAGCGCACTGTCAGCAGTGTTCATTCCGGGAGTGGACAACTGGGAAGCAGACTTCCTCAGCAGACACGACCTGCATCCGGGAGAGTGGGGACTTCATCAGGAAGTCTTCGCACAGATTGCAAGTCGGTGGGGACTGCCCCAAATAGACATGATGGCGTCCCGTCTCAACAAAAAGCTACAAAGGTATTGCGCCAGGTCAAGAGATCCTCGGGCGGTAGCTGTCGACGCCCTAGTGACACCGTGGGTGTTCCAGTCGGTCTATGTATTTCCTCCTCTTCCTCATACCCAAGGTGTTGCGAATAATAAGAAAAAGAGGAATGAGAACAATACTCATTGTTCCGGATTGGCCACGAAGGACCTGGTATCCGGATCTGCAGGAAATGCTCACAGAGGATCCGTGGCCTCTTCCTCTAAGACAGGACCTGTTGCAACAGGGTCCCTGTCTATTCCAAGACTTACCGCGGCTGCGTTTGACGGCATGGCGGTTGTTCCTACGCTAATAAAGGCTAGGAAGGACGTGACATCTAAACATTATCACCGAATATGGCGAAAATATGTTTCTTGGTGTGAGGACAGGAATGCTCCTACGGAAGAATTCCATCTAGGCCGTTTTCTTCACTTCCTACAAACTGGAGTGAATTTGGGCCTAAAATTAGGCTCCATTAAAGTTCAGATTTCGGCCTTATCCATTTTCTTTCAAAAGGAATTGGCCTCTCTACCTGAAGTACAGACTTTTGTGAAGGGAGTACTGCATATTCAGCCTCCTTTTGTACCTCCGGTGGCTCCTTGGGACCTTAACGTGGTGTTAAGTTTCCTTAAGTCACATTGGTTTGAACCACTTAGAACAGTGGAGTTAAAATATCTCACTTGGAAGGTGGTCATGTTGTTAGCCTTGGCTTCGGCTAGGCGAGTTTCGGAATTAGCGGCTTTATCACATAAAAGCCTCCATCTGGTTTTCCATATGGATAGAGCGGAATTGCGGACCCGTCCTTAATTCCTACCTAAGGTGGTCTCATCCTTTCATATGAACCAACCTATTGTCGTGCCTGTGGCTACACGTGACTTGGAGGATTCCGAGTCCCTTGATGTGGTCAGGGCTTTGAAAATTTACGTGGCCAGAAACGGCTAGGATCAGAAAAACAGAAGCACTGTTTGTCCTGTATGCAGCCAACAAGGTCGGCGGCCCTGCTTCAAAGCAGACTATTGCTCGCTGGATCTGTAACACGATTCAGCAGGCGCATTCTACGCACGGATTGCCGTTACCAAAATCGAAGGTGGGCTCGTCTTGGGCGGCTGCCCGAGGGGTCTCGGCACTAGAGCTGTGCCGAGCTGCTACTTGGTCGGGGTCAAACACCTTTGCAAAGTTCTATAAGTTTGATACCCTGGCTGAGGAGGACCTCCTGTTTGCTCAATCGGTGCTGCAGAGTCATCCGCACTCTCCCGCCCGTTTGGGAGCTTTGGTATAATCCCCATGGTCCTTACGGAGTCCCAGCATCCTCTAGGACATTGGAGAAAATAAGATTTTAAACCTACCGGTAAATCTTTTTCTCGTAGTCCGTAGAGGATGCTGGGCGCCCGTCCCAAGTGCGGACTTCTTCTGCAAGACTTGTATATAGTTTTGCTTACATAAGGGTTATGTTATAGTTTTCATCGGTCTTGCACTGATACTATGTTGTTTTCATACTGTTAACTGGTTAGTATATCACAAGTTATACGGTGTGATTGGTGTGGCTGGTATGAATCTTGCCCTTGGATTAACAAAAATCCTTTCCTCGTACTGTCCGTCTCCTCTGGGCACAGTTTCTCTAACTGAGGTCTGGAGGAGGGGCATAGAGGGAGGAGCCAGTGCACACCCAGATCCAAAGTCTTTCTTAAAGTGCCCATGTCTCCTGCGGAGCCCGTCTATCCCCATGGTCCTTACGGAGTCCCAGCATCCTCTACGGACTACGAGAAAAAGATTTACCGGTAGGTTTAAAATCTTATTTACTTATTTTTTTTAAATGTATGTTTTTATACATTTTTATTTATGAACTATTTAAGAAAAACACCTGTATTTTAGTAGTAAAGCAATTATTTTCCGCTCCTCACCGGTCATTCTGATATGACATTAGTGATTGGAATTAGTGGCAGCTCTTACTATTGTGAGTGAAGGCTTCTGCTGCAGATACTCGACAACAGCCACCGCCAGCAGCTGATCTTGAGGAATAATAAAAAATAAAAAAAACTAATTTAAACAGATTGTTTTTGCTACAGTTAGGGCTTTTCTCAGTTTGATAAATAGACCCCATGAAATTGAGAACCTCCGCTAAAGAATCAATGTTTGTGTTGTGTTTGTGGCCCGATAAGGTGCCAACCTTCTTATACTTTGCTGCAGGCATAAGCCCACACGTCGGGCACATTGACATAAGAGGAGTTTGTGGGTAGATACCGTATTTTTCGGACCATAAGACGCACTTTTTCTCCCCAAAAATGTGGGGGGGGGAAAGTATGTGCGTCCTATGGAGCGAATAAGACGTGTTTGCGGGTAGCAGCGGGTCCTGGATGCTGCTGTTGCGCCGTCATCAGCAGAGCGCCCGAATCTCAGAGCCCATCCCAGCCGAAGAGCCGACATCATGTGGCTCCCCCTCATTTCCTCCCTCCTCAGGAGTGCTCCGCAGGCAGCGTTAGCTGAGAGCCTGGACGCGGGGAACGACTAGTACTGTCAGTGTGTGTGTGTATGCTGGCTCTGATGTGTGTGTGTGTGTGTGTCTCTGTATGCTGGCTCTGACAGAAGGCTGCACTGTACAGAATCCTTGTAGGAGTCTGAGAAATCACACAGAAATATCTCTTAGAGGTTGGTGAAAACTGGGGAGGCAGCGTAAGGATGATAAAGCAGAAATGGTTCAGAATATTTTTTTTTTCCAGTTTTCCTACTCTAAAAACTATAGGTGCGTCTTATGGTCCGAAAAATACGGTAATTATCCAAGTACTAATCTTAGGGCTGAGGAATGTGTTGCGTAAGTGCTCGTTGCAAAGAATACTGTTTATCTCTGCTAGGTTTCTTCTATTGTCTCTAGTGTTTCCTATATTGCTAGCACAATACTTGGTGGGAAGTTTTCTTTTCCATGGTAGCTGCATTACATCAGGCATGACCTAAAACCTTATCAACAGGAGCTGCTAAACAAATGAGCGCGGATGCGGCTACCGGCAGGAACAGCGGGATCGCAGCAGGAATTTGGGGTGTCTGCTGTGGTCCCTCCTACATACTGTACATTCGGGGACACTTAATATTTGTAGCTAACCCCCCAAAATGGGTGTTTTCAGGGATATAGCAACAAATATTGTTTGCTAAATGGGCCTCTTTGTGTTGTGACCCTCAAGTTCAGTTGTCAGGGAACAGGAGTAAATTACCCCAAATGGGGTAAAAATGAAATTCCTGGTGGTAATGGCTGCCGAGACACAGCCCCATCCTGCACCGGCCAGCTCGCGATGTGACGTGCTGATGTCACACCGCGCTCCCTCCCGTCCGCCCTGTGCTGTGTTCCTGGCCGCGGTGTGTTCCTGATCGCGCTCCCTCATGCCCGCTCGTCCTGCGCTGTCCTGTCCTCCCACCCG
Source organism: Pseudophryne corroboree (assembly GCF_028390025.1). Lineage (NCBI taxonomy): Eukaryota > Metazoa > Chordata > Amphibia > Anura > Myobatrachidae > Pseudophryne > Pseudophryne corroboree. Next base: position 47,973,575 of record NC_086454.1, read on the forward strand.
CAGCCTGCCAACCCACTTGAATTGTTCCGCAGGATCACACAGGGGCCACATAACAGTGGGAAATTCCCACTGACCTTACTGAGGGGAGGATGTGACCATCTGTCTCCTAAAAGTCGTGTAAACCCCCCCCCTTCGCCCCTCATCTATCTTTCTTACATTCATTCTGGGGTTTTGGGGAGAAAGTGTTACTTAACCCATCCATTGCCAAAAAATAATTGGCTAAAACAATTATATATATATATATATATATATATATATATATATATATATACACACACACACACACGCACAGTATTTCAGAAATGCCATATAAACAGTGATAACCAGTATATATGCACAATAATATATGATTTCCTTCCTTTCAAATCAAGGGGGTAATGTCGGCGTATCTAAACATATTTTGGGGTAAAAGGTAAAAAAGTTCCCTGACCCCTGCTCTAGTTAACTAATTCTGATCATGATCAGCAGTAATGTTCCTATGGGCCCCAGGAGTAGGGGGAGATGCAACATGTGCAGAGAGATTTTGATTAGAGATGGGTGTGTCCAAACTCAAACCTAACTTGCTCTGTAAAAACAAAGCTATTTGCGGGCTGAATGCAAAAGAAGTCCGTATTTACCCTGCACGCAAAACAAACAAGTGTATTTGCACCCCTTGCAGTGCAGCATGGTTTGTCCACAAGTGCTCCGTTACTAGCTCTGTTTTGTATTTACTTCCAACTCAAATTCAGGCTTTCTCTAACGTCCTAAGTGGATGCTGGGGACTCCGTAAGGACCATGGGGAATAGCGGCTCCGCAGGAGACTGGGCACATCTAAAGAAGCTTTAGGACTATCTGGTGTGCACTGGCTCCTCCCCCTATGACCCTCCTCCAAGCCTCAGTTAGATCTCTGTGCCCGAACGAGAAGGGTGCACACTAGGGGCTCTCCTGAGCTTCTTAGTGAAAGTTTTAGATTAGGTTTTTTATTTTCAGTGAGACCTGCTGGCAACAGGCTCACTGCATCGAGGGACTAAGGGGAGAAGAAGCGAACTCACCTGCGTGCAGAGTGGATTGGGCTTCTTAGGCTACTGGACATTAGCTCCAGAGGGACGATCACAGGCCCAGCTTGGATGGGTCCCAGAGCCGCGCCGCCGGCCCCCTTACAGAGGCAGAAGAGGTCCGGAAAATCGGCGGCAGAAGACGTCCTGTCTTCAACAAGGTAGCGCACAGCACTGCAGCTGTGCGCCATTGCTCTCAGCACACTTCACACTTCGGTCACTGAGGGTGCAGGGCGCTGGGGGGGGGCGCCCTGAGACGCAATAAAAACACCTTGGATGGCAAAAAAAAAAAATGCATCACATATAGCTCCTGGGCTTTATGGATGCATTTAACCCCTGCCAGAATCCATAAAAAAGCAGGAGAAAAGTCTGCGAAAAAGGGGCGGAGCCTATCTCCTCAGCACACTGGCGCCATTTTCCCTCACAGCTCCGTTGGAGGGAAGCTCCCTGTCTCTCCCCTGCAGTCACTACACTACAGAAAGGGTTAAAAAAAGAGAGGGGGGCACTAATTAGGCGCAGTATTAACTATACAGCAGCTATAAGGGGAAAAACACTTATATAAGGTTATCCCTGTATATATATAGCGCTCTGGTGTGTGCTGGCAAACTCTCCCTCTGTCTCCCCAAAGGGCTAGTGGGGTCCTGTCCTCTATCAGAGCATTCCCTGTGTGTGTGCTGTATGTCGGTACTTTTGTGTCGACATGTATGAGGAGAAAAATGATGTGGAGACGGAGCAGATTGCCTGTAATAGTGATGTCACCCCCTAGGGGGTCGACACCTGAGTGGATGAACTGTTGGATAAAAGACAGTGGTTGACATGAGACAGCCGGCTACTCAGCTTGTGCCTGTCCAGACGTCTCATAGGCCGTCAGGGGCTCTAAAGCGCCCGTTACCTCAGAGGGCAGATATAGACGCCAACACGGATACTGACTCCAGTGTCGACGGTGAAGAGACGAATGTGACTTCCAGTAGGGCCACACGTTACATGATTGAGGCAATGAAAAATGTTTTACACATTTCTGATAATACGAGTACCACCAAAAAAGGGGTATTATGTTCGGTGAGGAAAAACTACCTGTAGTTTTCCTGAATCTGAGAAATTAAATGAGGTGTGTGATGATGCGTGGGTTTCCCCTGATAACAACGGATAATTTCTAAAATGTTATTGGCATTATATCCTTTCCCGCCAGAGGTTAGGGTGCGTTGGGAAACACCCCCTAGGGGGGATAAAGCGCTCACACGCTTGTAAGGGCTCTACCTTCGCCTGAGATGGCCGCCCTTAAGGATCCTGCTGATAGAAAGCAGGAGGGTATCCTAAAAGGTATTTACACACATACTGGTGTTATACTGCGACCAGCAATCGCCTCAGCCTGGATGTGCAGTGCTGGGTTGGCGTGGTCGGATTCCCTGACTGAAAATATTGATACCCTAGATAGGGACAGTATATTTTTGCCTATAGAGCATTTAAAAGATGCATTTTTATATATGCGTGATGCACAGCGGAATATTTGCCGACTGGCATCAAGTCTAAGCGCGTTGTCCATTTCTACCAGTAGAGGGTTATGGACACGTCAGTGGTCAGGTGATGCGTATTCCAAACGGCATTTGGAAGTATTGCTTTATTAAGGGAGGAGTTATTTGGGGTCGGTCTTTCAGACCTGGTGGCCACGGCAACAGCTGGGAATTCCACGTTTGTACCCCAGGTCGCCTCTCAACATGAGAAGACGCCGTATTATCAGGCGCAGTCTTTTCGTGGACAAGCGGGCAAAAGGTTCCTCATTTCTGCCCCGTGACAGAGGGAGAGGAAAAAGGCTGCAGAAATCAGCCAGTTCCCAGGAACAGAAACCCTCTCCCGCCTCTGCCAAGCCCTCAGTATACGCTGGGGCTTTACAAGCAGAATCAGGCACGGTGGGGGGCCCGTCTCAATGAATTTCAGCGCGCAGTGGGCTCACTCGCAAGTAGACCCCTGGATCCTTCAGGTGATATCTCAGGGGTACAAATTAGAATTCGAGACGTCTCCCCCTCGCCGTTTCCTAAAGTCGGCTTTACCGATGTCTCCTTCTGACAGGGAGACAGTTTTGGAAGCCATTCACAAGCTGTATTCCCAGCAGGTGATAATCAAGATACCCCTCCTGCAACAGGGAACGGGGTATTATTCCACACTGTTGTGGTACCGAAGCCGGACGGCTCGGTGAGACCGATTCTAAATCTAAAATCTTTGAACACTTACGTACAGAGGTTCAAATTCAAGATTGAGTCACTCAGAGCAGTGATTGCGAACCTGGAAGAAGGGGACTACATGATGTCTCGGGACATCAAGGATGCTTACCTTCATGTCAAAATTTACCCTTCTCACCAAGGGTACCTCAGGTTTAGGGTACAGAACTGTCACTATCAGTTCAGACGCTGCCGTATGGATGGTACACGGCACCCCGGGTCTTTACCAAGGTAATGGCCGAAATGATGATATTCCTTCGAAGGAAGTGAATTTTAGTTATCCCTTCCTTGGACAATTCCCTGATAAGGGTAAGATCCAGGGAACAGTTGGAGGTCGGTGTAGCACTATCTCAGGTAGTGTTGCGGCAGCACGATTGGATTCTCAATATTCCAAAATCGCACCTGGTTCCGACGACGTGTCTTCTGTTCCTAGGGATGATCCTGGACACAGTCCAGAAAAAGGTGTTTCTCCCGGAGGAGAAAGCCAGGGAGTTATCCGAGCTAGTCAGGAACCTCCTAAAACCGAGCCAAGTCTCAGTGCATCAATGCACAAGGGTTCTGGGTAAAATGGTGGCTTCCTACGAAGCAATCCCATTCGGCAGATTCCACGCAAGAACTTTCCAGTGGGACCTGCGGGACAAATGGTCCGGATCGCATCTTCAGATGCATCAGCGGATAACCCTGTCACCAAGGACAAGGGTGTCCCTCCTGTGGTGGTTGCAGAGTGCTCATCTTCTAGAGGGCCGCAGATTAGGCATTCAGGACTAGGTCTTGGTGACCACTGATGCCAGCCTGCGAGGCTGGGGAGCAGTCACACAGGGAAGGAATATCCAGGGCTTATGGTCAAGCCTGGAGACATCACTTCACATAAATATCCTGAAACTAAGGGACATTTACAATGCTCTAAGCTTAGCAAGACCTCTGCTTCAAGGTCAGCCGGTGTTGATCCAGTCGGACAACATCACGGCAGTCACCCACGTAAACAGACAGGGTGGCACAAGAAGCAGGAGGGCAATGGCAGAAGCTGCAAGGATTCTTCGCTGGGCGGAAAATCATGTGATAGCACTGTCAGCAGTATTCATTCCGGGAGTGGACAACTGGGAAGCAGACTTCCTCAGCACGACCTCCACCCGGGAGAGTGGGAACTTCACCCAGAAGTCTTCCACATGATTAAAAACTCGACAGGTATTGCGCCAGGTCCAGGGACCCTCAGGCAATAAGCTGTAGACGCTCTGGTAACACCGTGGGTGTACCAGTCAGGGTATGTGTTCCCTCCTCTGCCTCTCATACCCAAGGTGCTGAGATTGATAAGATGGAGAGGAGTAAGCACTATATTCGTGGTTCCGGATTGGCCAAGAAGGACTTGGTAACCGGAACTTCAAGAGATGCTCACGGAGGATCCGTGGCCTCTACCTCTAAGAAGGGACCTGCTCCAGCAAGGACCCTGTCTGTTCCAAGACTTACCGCGGCTGCGTTTGACGGCATGGCGGTTGAACGCCGGATCCTGAAGGAAAAAAGGCATTCCGGATGAAGTCATCCCTATCCTGATCAAAGCCAGGAAGGATGTAACCGCAAAAACATTATCACCGCAATTGGCGAAAATATGTTGCGTGGTGCGAGGCCAGTAAGGCCCGACGGAGGAAATTCAACTGGGTCGATTCCTACATTTCCTGCAAACAGGAGTGTCTATGGGCCTGAAATTGGGGTCCATTAAGGTTCAAATTTCGGCCCTGTCAATTTTCTTCCAAAAAGAACTAGCTTCAGTCCCTGAAGTTCAGACGTTTGTAAAAGGGGTACTGCATATACAGCCTCCTTTTGTGCCTCCAGTGGCACTTTGGGATCTCAATGTAGTTTTGGGTTCCAAAAGTCACATTGGTTTGAACCACTTAAATCTGTGGAGTTAAAATATCTCACATGGAAAGTGGTCATGCTGTTGGCCCTGGCCTGGGCCAGGCGCGTGTCAGAATTGGCGGCTTTATCCTGAAAAATCCCTTATCTGATTTTCCATTCGGACAGGGCGGAATTGAGGACTTGTCCTCAGTTTCTCCCCAAGGTGGTTTCAGCGTCTCACCTGAACCAACCTATTGGTGGTGCCTGCGGCTACTAGGGACTTGGAGGCCTCCAAGTTGCTAGACGTTGTCAGTGCCCTGAAAATATGTTTCCAGGACGGCTGGAGTCAGGAAATCTGACTCGCTGTTTATCCTGTGTGCACCCAACAAGCTGGGTGCTCCTGCTTCTAAGCAGACTATTGCTCGTTGGATTTGTAGTACAATTCAGCTTGCACATTCTGTGGCAGGCCTGCCATAGCCAAAAATCTGTAAATGCCCACTCCACAAGGAAGGTGGGCTCATCTTGGGCGGCTGCCCGAGGGGTCTCGGCTTTACAACTTTGCCGAGCAGCTACTTGGTCAGGAGCAAATACGTTTGTAAAATTCTACAAAATTGATATCCTGGCTGAGGAGGACCTGGAGTTCTCTCATTTGGTGCTGCAGAGTCATCCGCACTCTCCCGCCCGTTTGGGAGCTTTGGTATAATCCCCATGGTCCTTACGGAGTCCCCAGCATCCACTTAGGACGTTAGAGAAAATAAGAATTTACTTACCGATAATTCTATTTCTCATAGTCCGTAGTGGATGCTGGGCGCCCATCCCAAGTGCGGATTGTCTGCAATACTTGTACATAGTTATTGTTACAAAAATCGGGTTATTATTGTTGTGAGCCATCTTTCAGAGGCTCCTCTGTTATCATGCTGTTAACTGGGTTCAGATCACAGGTTATACGGTGTGATTGGTGTGGCTGGTATGAGTCTTACCCGGGATTCAAAATCCTTCCTTATTGTGTACGCTCGTCCGGGCACAGTATCCTAACTGAGGCTTGGAGGAGGGTCATAGGGGGAGGAGCCAGTGCACACCAGATAGTCCTAAAGCTTTCTTTAGATGTGCCCAGTCTCCTGCGGAGCCGCTATTCCCCATGGTCCTTACGGAGTCCCCAGCATCCACTACGGACTATGAGAAATAGAATTATCGGTAAGTAAATTCTTATTTTTTATCTCATTGATGCGAATAGTGGGCTTTAAATGTGATAGAATTTGAAGAATGTTTTTGAAACGAAGACAAACTTTACGAGCATAAGACTAACGTTCTTCTTGACAGGTGCTGATGATAAAATGGAGGAAAGCATTTCGTGACTGGCTTACCCTAGCCACCTCAGCATGTTTAAAAACAAATCCAAACATGTTTGCCGAGTCTGTGCAGCCATCGGAACCACTGGTTCCTAGTAGTGAGCCAGACGCGGTCAACACAAAGAGTAGTGTGGTGGATCAATCCTGACACATCACTTCAGTGGACAAAGGGGGTCATTCCGACCTGTTGCCGTTTTTCGCAGCGATCAGGTCACTACTGCGCATGCGTATGCACCATAATGCGCAGGCTCGTCGTACAGGTACAAAGCGCGTCGTTGCTGAGCGATGTATTTAACGAAGAATCCATTCGCACAGCCGATCGCAAGGAGAATGACAGGAAGAAGGCGTTTATGGGTGTCAACTGACCGTTTTCTGAGTGTGTTTGGAAAAACGCAGGCGTGTCCAAGCGTTTGCAGGGTGGGTGTCTGACGTCAATTCCGGGGCAAGACAGGCTGAAGTGAGCGCAAGCAAAAAAAAAGGTCATAAATAATACCCAAAGGTATTCGGGCGCTATGAGGCGAAATGCTCAGCTAAGCAGCAGCCAATGTTTAGAGGGAAGTCACTCCCAATATGTTGCACTAAGAGAAGAAAAGAAGGGAAGGCTGCGCTACCAGAGGAAAGGACAATATAACTCACTAAATGTGTAAAATTTTAGGACAATTTATTTAAAAACAATAATTCATTAAAAGGCAGTATTCTGTGCAGTGATATTATGCCATGTGCATACATAAAGGATAGAGTTTACCCAGAGTGTTGGTTCAGGACATATGCTTTGTTTTCTATAGGATCCGTTCCAAATTTTGCCCTTAGATGATATAAATGTCCAGTTGTAATCCGCTGTGAAGAGTCCCTTTTAGATGGTATTTAGAGAGTCCAATACAAGTTCCATATGCCGCTAGAGGATTGAGTGCAATGTCCCATGAATGATGAGTACCTCATGCAGTGCGGTGATAGGATGGTGCCTCTCTAGGACTCCTCTGGATAGCTGGAAGATGGTGAGGGCTGGTTCGGGTCCAATTAAAAGTTGTCCTGCTCCAAGGGGTGAATGACTGATGCGTTTCGCTGCATAAACCTTGCAGCTTTTTCAAAGGTGTACTGTAATGTCTGGGTTTAGGCTTTATATACCCTAGACAAAATGGAGGCTTAATTGGCACCTGGATGCACATTTCCTGTTTATCACACACATATCTCTTTCTGATAATTAAAACTACTATAATGTATATAGGAGACAGACCTACTTATATATGGAAACCATTGGTAAGATAAAACTTTTATTTCAACTCCTAGTAAGTGCTTTTTTATTTTATTATTTCTTAGTATGGAATATATTGGTCCAATCAGGGGATTTGTTTACTATAAGTGAGCGCAAGGGCTGAGTAAGTTCTGGGCTACTCAGAAACTGCACAAAATATTTTGCAGAGCTCAGCTGCACATGCGTTCGCACACTTGCAAAGCGAAAATACACTCCCCTATAGGCGGCGACTATCTGATTGCAGCGCTGCAAAAAGTAGCTAGCGAGCGATCAACTCGGAATGACCCCCAAAGATGGGGGAGTGTGTAAAGAACCATGGCAGTTCTACTAGATGTGTCGCCATACGCTTTTGCCACAGTTGTGCCAAACATCCCTTCTCGGCACGCCAGGTGCCATGCAAATCAGCTTGTGTTGAGCGTTTTTTTTTAAAACCACTAATTAATTTGATATGTGACACTTGTACATCTGGGTGCGACTAAGTCTGAATCTGTATAACAGTGCTACGATGCTGCAGCCGCTGCTTTTTTTTTTTATGCCAAGTTCCGTTGTGATTCATCTGCGACTTTGTACATATTTCATAATAATTCCTGTGCGGTTAAAGTCACAGCCCGGTGTCTCTGCTACAGTTTGAGTTGTGTTTTGCTGCATCTACAGTGCAAATAAGGAAAAATGCTACGCTACACTTCCCAGCGCGGCTCACTCGTCCTGGGTTTGTTTTATTTATTATGAATATTTGTCACATACTGTATATTAGGGAAGGGTTGCAGTGTTATTGCGGTACCTAGAAAAGGTAATGCTGACAATTTCACAGTTCGATAAGGTGTGGATCATGAAACTCGCTAATATGTGGCCAGGGTCGGACTGGTCCACAGACGTACCAGGGAAACCACCGGTAGGCCCCAATGCCTGAGGGCCCACTCTTACCTCTAGGGATCAGGTTCCAGACTGTGCACTTGTATTCAGGGCCGGCAAGAGAAATCTTGGGGCCCGGTAGACCAATTTCTCCGGGGCCCCCCACCCTGCCTGGACTCCCCCCCCCCTTATAAAGCACAAAGTCGTTGTAAAAAAATTAAATATATATATATACACACACACACACACATATACTGTATGTATGTATATATATATATATATATAAAATATGCAGTATATATATTATAATGTATACATATATACACACATACATACATATATATATTATATATATATATATATATGGTCCTTGTATGGGCGGCATACAAGGACCATCTACACAGATGCAGATCTGAGGGGAGGGCACCGGAGCAAGGTGAACGGAAGTCCGGAGTGCCAGGGACATTTTTTGCATATATATATATATATATATATATATATATATACACACACACACACACACATAGAACTCACCATACACACATTTATATAGACTAATATGGCAGTACCTTGACATAGTATACAGTATGACAGGCTGTGAGGGTGCCATCCAGGCACGTAGGGAGCAGGGTTGGACAGAGGTAGTGCTGCGGGCAGCTGCTATAAAGAGCCCTGACTCACACAGTCAGTGTAGCCTGTGTTTGCTGCCCGGCTCTTCAGCGGCAGCAGATTGTCAGACAGGGATGGGGCGGCAGAGAGGCATGCCGCAAGCATAATGAAGGCAACAAAGCGAAGACCAACCAGACCAAGCAAGTGATGGGGCCCCCCTGAAGCTTGGGGCCCGGGAGGGTTGTCCCCTTTGACCCCCCCCTGTCGCCGGGCCTGCTTGTATTATACATGTTAGATATGTTGCATTACACTGCACTAAACTATTGTGTATTTCAAGCCTCTGTGGAGGCTGACCACACCCCCTTTGTAGGCTGGCCACACCCATAAGTATGGGCCTTACAACTGCATACCCCGGTGGGCCCTTCATGCCCCAGTCCGACACTGTATGTGGCTACTGGAACAGATTAGAATTATCCGGCATTCTTCACTGGAGACATTTACCTTAAGTTAAAATGTAAATTTCCTCTGTTTGCATCTGTTAATTACTGTAGACCAAGACTATCCACCTGGTATCAAACAGCGTGTAGCTCTCCAGTTTGCACCGCTGACGAAGCTGCGTTTCTCAGGGAAACGCGTTAGTATTTTCGGATTGAGCTGGCTTTTAGAATACTCTCCTTTGGCCACTACACCGCCTGGGACATACAGCTCCTACCCATGTTTGGTGATAGGATAATCTACAAAAGATATAGGGGGTCATTCCGAGTTGATCGCTCGCTAGCTGCTTTTAGCAGCCGTGCAAACGCATAGTCGCCACCCACGGGGGAGTGTGTTTTCGCTTTGCAAGTGTGCGATCGTGTGTGCTGCCGAGCGTGACGAAAAAGTTATTGTCCAGTAACTCTGGACTTACTCAGCCGCTGCGATCACTTCAGTCTTTTTGGTCCCGGAGCTGACGTCAGACACCCGCCCTGCAAACACCTGGACACGCCTGCGTTTTTCCGAACACTCCCTGAAAACTGTCAGTTGACACCCACAAACACCTTCTTCCTGTCAATCTCCTTGCAATCGGCTGTGCGAATGGATTCTTCGTTAAATCCATCGCCCAGCAACGATCCGCTTTGTACCCGTATGACGAGCCTGTGCATTGCGGTGCATGCGCAGCAGTAACCTGTTCGCTGCGAAAAACGTCAGCGAGTGATCAACTCAGAATGAGCCCCATATTTCTGTGATCATACATACACCAGTGCCCACGAGCACAAGCAGTCAACCACATTGTGGGGCTATAGAAATCGGCTATAGCTCAATTCTAGCACTTATTCCACTGCAGTCTTTTTCCTCCACTGGGTCAAGATATCCTCTGCACATTGGTGAACTATTATATAACCGAGTGAGATTTGATGAAGCCATTTAGTGAGACATTCACTTATCCTCAGTATTCCACCATTGTTTCTAAGGAATCCATGTGAACACGGTCCTAAATTTTATTTCTCTTGCGTCCTAGAGGATGCTGGGGACTCCGTAAGGATCATGGGGTATAGACTGGCTCCGCAGGAGACATGGGCACTCTAAAGACTTTAGAATGGGTGTGCACTGGCTCCTCCCTCTATGCCCCTCCTCCAGACCTCAGTTAGATCCTGTGCCCAGAGGAGACTGGGTGCATTACATGGGAGCTCTCCTGAGTTTCTCTGAAAAATACTTTTGTTAGGTTTTTTATTTTCAGGGAGCGCTGCTGGCAACAGGCTCCCTGCATCGTGGAAAAATAGACAGAGAGGTAATGATGGCGCTGGCAGGCCTGTGTGTGTGTGCACCCTGGGATTAGCTGCCACCTGGTGAGGAGGTAGCCGGCCTCCTCAGCAAACGAAGCAATTAGGGAAAATTACCAGGTAGGCGCTTAATACCAATTGGTGGACACAATAATAAAAATTAAACCAATTTATTAAATAATATAACAACAAATAACAAAAAACACATAAAGGTAAAATAACAAATAAAAAGACCACAATACAATAATAGTATAAAACTGAGGTTCCGGAGACCTCTAGATTGAACAGTGAATTAAACCTTAATTAAGTATACTCAGGGGCCATCACAGTACCTAGATGTTTAGAGAATAATTCTTTAATAGCTATTTAGCTATGTGGAGTTTCTTGCCCAGATGTAAAAAGACACAATAGTACTTGGCACACTTGTGCATGTCGGTGTCCTCACATTATATATTAGATTCCAATTAGGAAAGAGTTCATCACTTGCCGATTTTAGTATAAACGGTGCAGAGGTAGGCAGTAGAAAGATAGCTGTTACTCACAGATAGGACGGTATTTTCTTTTATTGTACCGCAATGGTACCGGCGTGCATGGCCGCTCTCTATCACCCTTAGCACGGGTGAGACATCCGTCAGCGGCAGGACTCGTCCGTGGCGTAAGCAGTTTGTAGCGTCAGCTAAAAGACCGCTCTCTCCTCCGGCAAAGTGTGAGTGCACCGGTACAGCGTGCTCCACCCCCAGTGCTGGTGGAATGATGTTCACCAAAATGAATCACCAGGCGTTCCCAGTGTTATCCAAGGGACTGAATAAATCGGTCACGCTGAAGATGTAACAATTGCCGGCAGTAATTTAGATGAGCTGCTGGGAGGACACACTTCAGTTCTTGTTGGCAATAGGTACTGGGGCTCCTTCTCTCTGTACCCTCAACGCGTTTCTCCGCACCCCAGGCGGCTTCTTCAAGAGGCAGAGTGTTCTACTCAGGGCATTACTTCTCACTCTTTTATACCTTATCAGTTCTAATTAGTGAGAGCAGGTGTATATGGAAATTCAACAGGTGCATTCTCATTTGCACTTTCATATAATAATGCCTAACTTAGAGTGTTAAAAGTGGTCCATATAAAATATACAGCAATAACTGACATTTAAAAACTTAATATTAACGTGTTAATAATATTGTGATGCGGACAGAATGCGGGCAGACTGTGATACTTTCTATTTTACAGTTATAAAGCAAGATATTAACTATTTTAATAATTTTAATAACAAACAAGTTAATATTACTACATTCTTTATCACATGAATTTCTCAATTAGATAGATCACTCATGTTTAAATTATTTTGTTTATATTGTTATTTTCATTTTAATTTTTGTTTTTGTTCTATTTATATTTATATTTTTATTTTTACATATACATAACTGTAATGCCAAGACATCTCAAACTCTATATTTTTACACATACATTCACAGTATATAAAGTGGAGGACTCTGTTACTATATGATATTTACTGGCATATATGTTTTTGAAAAACATTCTAAACATTTTCTCACTAGGGGGGCCCAATTGAAAAGTACATGGATAGTCAGATAAAGTGTTTCAGACTGACATATAGACTGATACCCAAAAACGTGAGCAGACCAGGGGACTGACATATCGCTAGCAATATAGAGAAAATGTCAGGTCCACCCACGATCAAGGGCACCAGCCAACTTATTCTCTTTCATCCAAGGCTACCCCTTTGGACGTAATGTTAATTAAAATGGAGAACTATGGAAAAAGGGAAAAATCGGAAAATGGATGATGAGGAAAAGGGAAAGAGAACAGAAATAAACCATCTAGAGGAAGAGAATTACAAGTATCTAGAAGAGGCTATATGAATTCAAGATCTATTGTTTCATTTAGCCCTTGTGGCTTTAGGGATTGTAATCTCCAAATCCAAGCAGCTTCTTGTCGACATAAGGTCCTAAAGCGATCCCCTCCTCTTGGAGTGACTTTAATCTGTTCTAGACCAATTAACTGCAAACATGCAGGGTTGCTAGCATGGAATTCAGTATAGTGACGGGAAACACTGTGATTCATGTAACCTTTGAGGATATTCCTCCTATGTTCCATGAATCGCAGTTTGAGTGCTCTGGTAGTGCGTCCCACATAGTATAAATGGCAAGAACAACGTAACAAGTAGATTACAAAGTGTGAGTTACAGTTGATAAATGATTGAATCCTGAACTCTGTTTTTGAATCGGGTGCAAATATATGTTTAGTCTTATTGACTACATGATTACACGTTGTGCATTTATTGTGATTACATCTAAAGAAACCAGTGACTTTTGGGCCTACCAGAGTTTGTTGTCCACTCGGAGTTATGTTTGTACCTGATCTATTCAAGAAGCTGGGAGCCAATATATTCCTCAAATTTCTAGCCTTTTTAAAAATTATTGTAGGATTTGCGGGGAGGGTAGCGTTCAGAATCGGATCAGTCATTAATAATTTATAATTCCGTTTGATTATGCAGGAAATTTTGTTAGCTTTTACATTAAATTTAGATTTAAATGCCAGATTGTAGTCGTTTGTTTTCCACAATTTTTTCCTCTTATTACTATGATTATTATTGTTAGTTTTGGTATTATATGCAGTTTGTTTGCTTATTTTAATGGGGGGAATATCAGGTGCTGATAGATGATCCACATATTCATTGATATCCCCTCTCTCAATCACTGACTTTATCCTCTTATTTTTAAAGATTAAATCTCTATCTAATGTATGTGAATAGGCAATAGCCTCTTCCAAAATATTCTCAGGGTAATCACGTTCTCTCAAAGAAGTAATAAGACCTTCAGCTTGTTCTGCAAATGTACAATCCAATGTGCAATTACGTCTTATTCTGTAAAGTTGGCTTTTCGGTACATTATTTAGCCAACTTTTTTTGTGATTACTCGTATAGGGAATAAAGCTGCAAGTGTCGACCGGTTTTTTATAGGTCGACACCATTAGTTTCTCCTCAACCACCTCCACCATAACGTCTAGAAAATTAATTCGTGAAGGATGGTGTACACAAGTGAAGGACAACCCGTAATCATTAGTGTTTAGAAATTCAACAAAATTAGTAATAGTGACAGTGTCTCCCCTCCAAATAAAAAACAAATCATCAATGTAGCGACAGTAGAGGACCAGGTTCGCCGAGTAAGGACCCTCCCATATATAGGACTGCTCAAGGTCACCCATATAGATATTAGCAAAACTCGGTGCGAAACTGGTCCCCATCGCTGTACCGAGTGTCTGTAGATAGTGAACGTGATCAAACAAAAAGTGATTATGTGTTAAAATAAAATTAATAGCAGAAGTGATAAAGTTGCGTTTCATCTCTGAATCCATACCGATCTTAATGAGTGCATTGTCCACAGATTGTACCCCTTTAGCGTGTGGGATATTAGTGTACAAAGCTTGTACATCACAAGTAATTAAAGTATAATCGGGGGCCCAATTGTGGCCTTCCACCAATTTAATGAATTCTGTGGTATCTCTAATATGAGATTTCAGAGATGTCGCGCACGGTTGCAAAAAGTGATCAACATAATGGGATAAATTAGATGTCAAACTCCCAATACCAGAAATAATAGGACGCCCCGGGGGTGTGTGCAAGGATTTGTGAATTTTGGGAAGGTGATAATAAACCGGGACGATAGGGTGGAGGGGGCAGAGGAAATTATACTCATCACGAGTAATAACCCCTGTAGTTTGAGCAGTTTCTAATAAATTTTTTAATTCTAACTGATATTTAAGGGAGGGGTCTGAGACTAGTATTTGATAAAATGATTTATCTGACAGTTGACGTTTAGCTTCTCTAATATAGTCACACGTGTCCTGAATCACTATCCCCCCTACCTTGTCTGCTGGCTTGATTGTTATAGAGGTGTCATTTGCTAACTGTCTAAGGGCTTTTTGTTCTTCGTTGGTTAAATTAAACAAACAAGGGTGTACTTTGCTGTCGCAAAGTGCCCGAAAATCATTTAGAGATTTAGTATAAAAGGTTTCTATTGCACTAGTTCTATGTTGTAGAGGATAAAATTGGGATTTATTTTTAAATAAAGCTTGTGTAGTATTATTAATGTCAAAAATTGGAGTTTCTACTGGATTCTGAATGTCCTCCTTTGCACTTTCTAAGAGTAACTCATGCAGTATATTCAGGCCTGATTGATCGTCTTGATCTAATATAACAGGTGTGTCAGATCCTGGATCCTTAGTGGTGCACGCAAAAAATCTTTTCCTACATAAACTCCTAACATACCTGTTAAGTTCGATAAAGAGTTCAAAAAAGTTAGGTTTAGAGGTAGGCGCAAAGTTCATACCTTTAGCCAATACCCTGCTTTCTAAATCGGTAAGGGGTTTGGAGGAGAGATTAAAAACAGCATCCGCGCCTAATAAAGGCGGTACAATAAAAGAAAATACCGTCCTATCTGTGAGTAACAGCTATCTTTCTACTGCCTACCTCTGCACCGTTTATACTAAAATCGGCAAGTGATGAACTCTTTCCTAATTGGAATCTAATATATAATGTGAGGACACCGACATGCACAAGTGTGCCAAGTACTATTGTGTCTTTTTACATCTGGGCAAGAAACTCCACATAGCTAAATAGCTATTAAAGAATTATTCTCTAAACATCTAGGTACTGTGATGGCCCCTGAGTATACTTAATTAAGGTTTAATTCACTGTTCAATCTAGAGGTCTCCGGAACCTCAGTTTTATACTATTATTGTATTGTGGTCTTTTTTTTTTTTTTTTTACCTTTATGTGTTTTTTGTTATTTGTTGTTATATTATTTAATAAATTGGTTTAATTTTTATTATTGTGTCCACCAATTGGTATTAAGCGCCTACCTGGTAATTTTCCCTAATTGCTCCCTGCATCGTGGGACTGAGGGGAGAGAAGCAGACCTACTTAAATTATAGGCTCTGCTTCTTAGGCTACCGGACACCATTAGCTCCAGAGGGTCGGAACGCAGGTCTCACCCTCGCCGTTTGTCCCGGAGCCGTGCCGCCGTCCTCCTCACAGAGCCGGAAGATTGAAGCCGGGTGAGTGTTAAGAAGAAAGAAGACTTCAAAGGTGGCAGAAGACTTCAGATCTTCACTGAGGTAACGCTGCGCGCCATTACTCCCACACGTACACACACAGCAGGCACTGTAAGGGTGCAGGGCGCATGGGGGGCGCCCTGGGCAACAATATTAACCTCAAGGGACACTGGCATAGAGATTAGATACGGCGGAGGCGGTATATTAAAAAACCCCACCAGTATAAATTATGTGAGCGGGACCGAAGCCCGCTGCTGAGGGGGCGGAGCTTGATCCTCCAGCACTAACCAGCGCCATTTTCTCCACAGCACACTGCAGAGAAGCTGGCTCCCCGGACTCTCCCCTGCTGAAAATAGTTACAGAGGGCAAAAAAGAGGGGGGGGGGGGGGCACATTTAATTGGCGCAGTGAGTGTAATTATATTTCTCTAACGTCCTAGTGGATGCTGGGAACTCCGTAAGGACCATGGGGAATAGCGGGCTCCGAAGGAGGCTGGGCACTCTAGAAAGATCTTAGACTACCTGGTGTGCACTGGCTCCTCCCACTATGACCCTCCTCCAAGCCTCAGTTAGATTTCGTGCCCGGCCGAGGTTGGATGCACACTAGGGGCTCTCCTGAGCTCTTAGAAAGTTATAGTCTTAGAATTTGTTATTTTCAGTGAGACCTGCTGGCAACAGGCTCACTGCAGCGAGGGACTAAGGGGAGAAGAAGCGAACTCGCCTGCTTGCAGCCGGATTGGGCTTCTTAGGCTACTGGACACCATTAGCTCCAGAGGGATCGACCGCAGGCCCAGCCTTGATGTTCGGTCCCGGAGCCGCGCCGCCGTCCCCCTTACAGAGCCAGAAGCAAGAAGATGGTCCGGAAAATCGGCGGCATGAAGACTCTGTCTTCACCAAGGTAGCGCACAGCACTGCAGCTGTGCGCCATTGCTCCTCTCACACACTTCACACTCCGGTCACTGAGGGTGCAGGGCGCTGGGGGGGGCGCCCTGAGGCAGCAATAAAAACACCTTGGCTGGCTAAAATACCTCAATATATGGCCCCAGGGGCTATATATGAGGTAAATACCCCTGCCAGAATTCCATAAAAAACGGGAGAATAGGCCGCGAAAAAGGGGCGGAGCCTATCTCCTCAGCACACTGGCGCCATTTTTCCCTCACAGCTCGGCTGGAGGGAAGCTCCCTGGCTCTTCCCTGCACAGTAAGAGGGAAAAGAGAGGGGGGGCATTAAAATTGGCACTGTATACAGTATATTATATAAAAGCTATTAGGGACATAACTCAGTTAGTCCCTGTATATATATAGCGCTCTGGTGTGTGCTGGCATACTCTTACTCTGTCCCCCCAAAGGGCTTTTGTGGGTCCTGTCCTCGTTTAGAGCATTCCCTGTGTATCTGCGGTGTGTCTGTACGGCTGTGTCGACATGTTGAATGAGGAGGCTTATATGGTGACAGAACAGAGGCCGATATATGTGATGTCGCCCCCTGTGGGGCCGACACCAGAGTGGATGGATAGGTGAAAGGTATTAACCGACAGTGTGAACTCCTTACATAAAAGGGTGGATGACGTAACAGCTGTGGGACAGCCGGCTTCGCAGCCCGCGCCTGCCCAGGCGTCTCAAAGGCCATCAGGGGCTCAAAAACGCCCGCTCTCTCAGATGGCAGACACAGATGTCGACACGGAGTCTGACTCCAGTGTCGACAAGGTGGAGACATATACACAATCCACTAGGAACATCCGTGACGTGATCCCGGCAATAAAAAATGTGTTATACATTTCTGACTTTAACCCAAGCACCTCTAAAAATGGGTTTTAGGTTTGGGGAGAAAAAACAGGCAGTGTTTTGTTCCCCCATCAGATGAATAAATGAAGTGTGTGAAAGCGTGGGTTCCCCCGTTAAGAAACTGTTAATTTATAAAAAGTTACTGATGGCGTACCCTTTCCCGCCAGGTGGATAAGTTACGCTGGGAGATATCCCCTAGGGTGGATAAGGCGCTCACACGTTTGTCAAAAAAGGTGGCACTGCCGTCTTAGGATACGGCCACTTTAATAGGTACCTGTTGATAAAAAACAGGAGGCTATCCTGAAGTCTGTATTTACACACTCAGGTACTAGACTGAGACCTGCAGATAGTGCTGCTGCAGCGTGGTCGGTGACCCTGTCAAACAGGGATACTAGTTGGCAAACATAAAAACATATTAAAGACGTCGTCTTATATATGGGGGATGCACAGAGGGATATTTTGCCGGCTGGCATCCAAAATAAATGTAATGTCCATTCTGTCAGGAGGGTATTAGAGACCTGTCACTGGACAGGTGATGCTGACTTAAAAAGCGCATAGAGAGCCTTATAAGGGTGAGGAATTATTTGGGGATGGTCTCTGGGACCTCGTATCCACAGCAACTGCTGGGAAGAAATAATTTTACCTCAGGTTTCCTCACAGACAAAGGTACAGTCCTTTCGGCTTCAGAAAAGAAAGCGGGTCAAATGGCGCTTCCTTTCTGTACAGAGACACGGGTAGAGGGAAAAAAGCTGCACCAGTCAGCCTGTTCCCAGAATCAAGATTCTTCCCCCGCCTCCTGTGAGGCCACACCATGACGCGGGTGCTCCACAGGTGTAGCCAGGTACGGTGGGGGGCCGTCTCAAAAATTTCAGCAATTAGTGGGCTCGCTCACAGGTGGATCCCTGTTTCTTTCAAGTAGTATTTCAGGGGTACAAGCTGGAATTCGAGATGTCTCCCCCCAGCCGTTTCCTAAAATATGCCTTGCTGACAACTCCCTCAGGCAGGGAGGCTGTGCTAGAGGCAATTAATAAGCGGTATTCCCAGCAGGTAATACTCAAGGTGCCCCTACTTCAACAAGGACGGGGTTACTATTCCACACGGGTTGGGGTACCGAAACCGCATGGTTCGGTGTGACCCATTTTATATTTAAAATCCTTGAACACAAAAATTCAAGTTCAAGATGGAATCGCTCAGGGCGGTTATTCCAAGCCTGGACGAGGGGGATTACATGGTATCCTGGGACATCAAGGATGCTTACCTGCATGTCCCCATTTACCATCCTCGCCAGGAGTACCTCAGATTTGTGGTACAGGATTACCATTACCAAGTCCAGACACTGCCGTTTGGACTGTACATGGCACCGAGGGTGTTTTATCAAGGTAATGGCCGAAATGTTGATACTCCTTCAAAAAAAGGGAGTTGTAATTATCCCGTACTTGGACAATCTCGTTATAAGGGCGAAGTCCAAGGAGCAGTTGGTAGTCGGGGTAGCACTATTTTGGAAAGTGCTACAACAGCATGGTTGGATTCTAAACAGTCCAAAGTCACAGCTGGTTCCTATGACACGTCTACTGTTCCTGGGGATGGTTCTGGACATAAACCAGAAATAGTGTTTCTCCCGGAGGAGAAAGCCAAGGAGTTGTCATCTCTAGTCAGAGACCTCCTGAAGCCAAAATAGGTAGCGGTGCATCATTGCACGCGAGTCCTGGGAAAAATGGTAGCTTCCTACGAAGCAATCCCATTAGGCAGGTTCCATACAAGAACTTTTCAGAGGGACCTGTTGGACAAGTGGTCCGGATCGCATCTTCCGATGCATAGGCTGATAACCCTGTCTCCAAGGACCAGGGTATCTCTACTGTGGTGGCTGCAGAGTGCCCATCTTCAAGAGGGCCGCAGGTTCGGCATACAGGACTAGGTCCTAGTGACCATGGATTCCAGCCTTTGAGGCTGGGAGGCAGTCACACAGGGAAGAAATTTCCAGGGACTTTGGTCAAGTCAGGTTATTTCCCTACACATAAATATTCTGGACCTGAGGGCCATTTACAATGCCCTGAGGCCGGCAAGGCCTCTGCTTCAAAACCAGCCGGTACTGATCCAATCAGACAACATCACGGCAGTCGCCCATGTAAACCAACAGGGCGGCACAAGAAGCAGGATGGCGATGGCAGAAGCCACAAGGATTCTCCGATAGGCGGAAAATCATGTGTTAGCACTGTCAGCAGTGTTCATTCCCGGAGTGGACAACTGGGAAGCAGATCTTCTCAACAGACACGACCTCCACCCGGGAGAATGGGGACTTCCTCCAGAAGTCTTCCAATAGGATTGTACACCATTGGGAAAGGCCACAGGTGGACATGATGGCGTCCCGCCTCAACAAAAAGCTATAAAAGATATTGCACCGGGTCAAGGGACCCTCAGGCGATAGCTATGGACGCTCTGGTAACACCGTGGGTGTACCAGTCGGTTTATGTGTTCTCCCCTCTGCCTCTCATACCAAAGGTACTGAGAATAATAAGAAGGCGAGGAGTAAGAACGATACTCGTGGATGGCCAAGAAGAGCTTGGTACCCAGAACTTCAAGAATTTATATCAGAGGACCCATGGCCTCTGCCACTCAGACAGGACCTGCGGCAGCAGGGGCCCTGTCTGTTCCAAGACTTACCGCAGCTGCGTTTGTCGGCATGGCGGTTGAACGCCGGATCCTGAAGGAAAAGGGCATTCCGGAGGAAGTCATTCCTACGCTTACTAAAGCCAGGAAAGAGGTTACAGCAACTCATTATCACCGCATATGGCGAAAATATGTTGCATGGTGTGAGGCCGAAAGGGCCCCAACAGAGGAATTTCAACTAGGTCGATTTCTGCATTTCCTGCAAGCAGGAGTGACTATGGGCCTTAAATTGGGTTCCATTAAGGTACAGATCTCGGCTCTGTCGATTTTCTTTCAAAAAGAACTAGCTTCAGTACCTGAAGTTCAGACATTTATAAAAGGAGTGCTGCAGAGTCAGCCCCCGTTTGTGCCTCCTGTGGCACCTTGGGATCTCAACGTGGTGTTGAGTTTCTTAAAATCACATTGGTTTGAACCACTAAAAACCGTGGATCTGAAATATCTCACGTGGAAGGTGGTTATGTTATTGGCCTTGGCTTCTGCCAGGCGAGTATCAAAGTTGGCGGCTTTGTCTTGTAAAAGCCCTTATTTGATTTTCCATATGGATAGGGCAGAATTGAGGACTCGTCCCCAGTTTCTCCCAAAGGTGGTGTCAGCGTTTCACCTGAACCAGCCTATTGTGGTGCCTAGGCTACTAGGGACTTGGAGGACTCCAAGTTGCTAGACGTTGTCAGGGCACTGAAAATATATGTTTCCAGAACGGCTAGAGTCAGAAAATCTGACTCGCTGTTTATCCTATATGCACCTAACAAGCTGGGTGCTCCTGCTTCTAAGCAGACTATTGCTCGTTGGATTTGTAGTACAATTCAGCTTGCACATACTGTGGCAGGCCTGCCACAGCCAAAATCTGTCAATGCCCATTCCACAAGGAAGGTGGGCTCATCTTGGGCGGCTGCCCGAGAGGTCTCTGCTTTACAACTTTGCCGAGCAGCTACTTGGTCAGGGGCAAACACGTTTGCAAAAATTCTACAAATTTGATACCCTGGCTGAGGAGGACCTGGAGTTCTCTCATTCAGTGCTGCAGAGTCATCCGCACTCTCCCGCCCGTTTGGGAGCTTTGGTATAATCCCCATGGTCCTTACGGAGTTCCCAGCATCCACTAGGACGTTAGAGAAAATAAGAATTTACTCACCGGTAATTCTATTTCTCGTAGTCCGTAGTGGATGCTGGGCGCCCATCCCAAGTGCGGTTTATCTGCAATACTTGTACATAGTTATGGTTAACTAAATCGGGTTATTGTTGAGCCATCTGTTGAGAGGCTCTATTGTTTCATACTGTTAACTGTGTTTCATATCACGAGTTGTACGGTGTGATTGGTGTGGCTGGTATGAGTCTTACCCGGGATTCAAAATCCTTCCTTATTGTGTACGCTCGTCCGGGCACAGTACCTAACTGAGGCTTGGAGGAGGGTCATAGTGGGAGGAGCCAGTGCACACCAGGTAGTCTAAGATCTTTCTAGAGTGCCCAGCCTCCTTCGGAGCCCGCTATTCCCCATGGTCCTTACGGAGTTCCCAGCATCCACTACGGACTACGAGAAATAGAATTACCGGTGAGTAAATTCTTATTATATTTATATAAAAGCGCTGTACTACTGGGATTTTATTCCAGTGTCCGGTGGCGCTGGGTGTGTGCTGGCATACTCTCTCTCTGTCTCTCCAAAGGGCCTTATTGGGGGACTGTCTCCATATAGATATATCCCTGAGTGTGTGGGGGTGTCGGTACATGTGTGTCGGCATGTCTGAAGCAGAAGGCTCATCTAAGGAGGAGGTGGAGCAGATGATTGTGGTGTCTCCGTCGGCAACGCCGACACCTGATTGGTTGGATATGTGGAATGTTTTAAATGCAAATGTGTCTTTATTACATAAGAGATTGGACAAAGCAGAGTCCAGGGATAGAACAGGGAGTCAATCCATGGCTTTGACTGTCACAGGGCCCTTCAGGGTCTCAGAAACGTCCACTGTCCCAAGTAGCAGACACTGATACCAACACGGATTCTGACTCCAGTGTCGACTACGATGAGGCGAGGTTACACCCAAGGGTGGCCAAAAGTATTCGTTATATGATTATTGCAATAAAAGATGTTTTGCATATCACAGATGACCCCTCTGTCCCTGACACGAGGGTATGCATGTTTAAGGAAAAGAAACCTAAGGTAACCTTTCCCCCATCTCATGAGCTGAATGAGTTATTTGAAAAAGCTTGGTAAACTCCAGACAAGAAACTGCAGATTCCCAAGAGAATTCTTATGGCGTATCCTTTCCCGGCACAGGACAGGTTACGGTGGGAATCCTCACCCAAGGTGGACAAGGCTTTAACACGCTTGTCCAAAAAGGTGGCGCTACCGTCTCCAGACACGGCGGCCCTCAAGGATCCTGCTGATCTCAGACAGGAGACTACCTTAAAATCAATTTATACACATACGGGTGCCTTGCTCAGACCGGCAATAGCGTTGGCTTAGGTTTGTAGCGCTGTAGCAGCGTGGACAGATACCTTGTCAGCTGACATTGATACCCTAGATAGGGATACCATTTTATTGACCTTAGGTCACATTAAAGACGCAGTCCTATATATGAGAGACGCTCACAGAGACGTTGGGCTGCTAGGTTCGAGAGCCAACGCCATGGCGATTTCTGCAAGGCGAGCCCTGTGGACCCGCCAATGGACGGGTGATGCCGACTCAAAGAGACATATGGAAGTTTTGCCTTACAAGGGTGAGGTTTTATTTGGGGAAGGTCTCGCGGACCTGGTTTCCACGGCTACCGCGGGTAAATCTGCTTTTTTACCTTATGTTCCCCCACAGCAAAAGAAAACACCACAATATCAGATGCAGTCCTTTCGGTCGCATAAGTCCAGAAGAGGTCGGGGCTCCTCGCCAGAGGTAAGGGTAGAGGGAAAAGAATGCCTGCTACAGCTAGTTCCCAGGAGCAGAAGTCCTCTCCGGCTTCTACTAAATCCACCGCATGACGCTGGGGCTCCACTGAGGGAGTCCGCCCCAATGGGGGCACGTCTTCGACTCTTCAGCCACGTCTGGGTACAATTAGATGTGGATCCTTGGGCGATGGAAATTGTATCCCAAGGATACAAGCTGGAATTCGAAGAGGTGCCTCCGTGCCGATTTTTCAAATCGGCTTTACCAGCTTCTCCCCCAGAGAGGGAGATAGTTTTAGCTGCAATTCAAAAGCTGTATCAACAGCAGGTGATTGTCAAGGTTCCCCTAGTTCAACAGGGGAAGGGGTACTATTCAACCCTGTTTGTGGTTCCGAAACCGGATGGCTCAGTCAGGCCCATTCTAAATCTAAAATCCCTAAACCTGTACTTGAAAATGCTCAAATTCAAGATGGAATCGCTTCGGCCGGTTATCTCCAGCCTGGAAGGTGGGGATTTTATGGTGTCACTAGACATAAAGGATGCATACCTTCATGTCCCCATATATCCCCCTCATCAGGCGTACCTGAGATTCGCTGTACAGGACTGTCATTACCAGTTTCATACTTTGCCGTTTGGGCTTTCCACGGCCCCGAGGATTTTCACCAAGGTAATGGCGGAAATGATGGTGCTCCTGCGCAGGCAGGGAGTCACAATTATCCCGTACTTGGACGATCTCCTGATAAAAGCGAGATCGAGAGATCAGTTGCTGAAAAGCGTGTCGCTCTCCCTGAGAGTGCTGCAGCAACATGGCTGGATTCTGAATCTACCAAAGTCACAGTTGGTTCCAACGACTCGGCTATCTTTCTTAGGCATGATTCTGGACACGGAACAAAAGGGTTTTTTTCTCCCATTGGAAAAAGCCCAGGAACTCCAGAACATGGTCAGAGACCTGTTAAAACCGAAAAGAGTGTCAGTCCATCAATGCACTCGAGTACTGGGAAAAATGGTGGCGACCTACGAGGCCATCCCCTTCGGCAGGTTTCATGCAAGGACATTTCAGTGGGACCTTCTGGACAAGTGGTCCGTGTCTCATCTTCAAATTCATCAGAAAATAAGCCTGTCCCCCAGGGCCAGGGTGTCTCTCCTGTGGTGGCTGCAGAGTGCTCACCTTCTAGAGCAGGGGTGGGCAATTATTTCAGCTGAGGGGCCACTTGACACTTTCCTGTCAGTTTTCGAGGGCCGCACACAAAATAGCAGCTCCCCTATGTGGCAAAAATATAGGGACGTGGCTTCATGGGGAAGGGGTGTGGCCAAAAAATAATACAGATTAATTTTAGGCTGCACAATAGTCTCCATTATTCAAATTACGCCACACAGTAGCGCCACTTACACACATTACTCCATGTAGAGCCCCTGTCACACGTTACGCCAGGTAGAGCTCTCTTTTACACATTACAGCAGGTAGAGCCCCCTTTTACACATTACGGAAGGTAGAGCCCCCTTTTATACAATACGGCAGGTAGAGTCCCCTTTTACACATTAACATTTTATTTGGGATAATCATTGCACAGCAAGCAAATTATCCAGTGTCTTATGGCCCCTGGGGAAAGGTGTGACACAGTGACAGAACACGGGGGTGGGACACGGTGATGGAACACAGGGTATGATGCGGTGACAGAACACGGGGGGGGGGAGACACGGTGACAGAACGCTGGGGGGTGACACAGTGACAGAACGCGGGGGGGTGACACAGTGACAGAACGCGGGGGGTGACACAGTGACAGAACGCGGGGGGTTGACACAGTGACAGAATGCGGGGGGGGTGACACAGTAACAGAACGCGGGGGGGGGTGACAGTGACAGAACACGGGGGGGTGAGAGTGACAGAACACGGGGGGGTGACACAGTGACAGAACACACGGGGGGTGACACAGTGACAGAACACGGGGGTGACACAGTGACAGAACACGGGGGTGACACGGTAACAACACGGCGGGGTGACTTAGTGACAGAACACGGGGGTGACACAGTGACAGAACACGGGGGGGGATAACACCGTGACAGAACATGGGGGGGCTGACTCAGTAGCAGAACACGGGGGTGACACAGTAACAGAACGTGGGGGGGTGTCACGGTGACAGAACACGGGGGTGACAGGACACGGGAGGTGACACGGTAACAACACGGGGGGGGTGACTTAGTGACAGAACATGGAGGGTGACGTGGTGAAAGAATCCAGGGGAGGGGGGGTTGGGGGGTGGTACAGCAACCGTTAAAGATCTCCCCCCTAACCTAAATACAGTCTGACGCCACTGCCCGCACACACAAACATATACACACACACACACTCTCTCATATACACACACATTCTCTCATATATATATATATATACATATATACACACACACACACACACAAATACACTTTCTTTCCCTCACTTTTTCCATTAACTTACTGATCTGTGTCTAGCTGGCAGTGGCAGGAAGGATGGATCTGTAGCAGTGACTTGTGTCCCATATAGCTCCGCCCCCTAAAGTCCCACGTAGCCCCGCCCCTCGTCTCCGCATAGCCCCGCCCCCTTTTCGTCTGATCGCTGCCTTTGTCAATGGGGACTCTGGAGGCGGGAGGAGGAGGATGAGTGTGTCAGGTGCCGTGCAGCAGCAGCAGGGGAGACAGGCGCCGGCAGCTTGGAGTACTGCAGAGCAATGACAAGCAGCTCAGTCAGTCGGGCCGCTTGTCATTGCATGCTGTGGGAAGCAGTGGGCCGGTCAGGATCGGTTTGCGGGCCGTATTTTGCCCACCCCTATTCTAGAGGGTCGCAGGTTCGGCATTCAAGACTGGGTTCTGGTGACCACGGACGCGAGCCTCCGAGGATGGGGAGCAGTCACACAAGGAAGAAATTTTCAGGGAACATGGTCAAGCCTGGAGGCTTGTCTACACATCAACATACTGGAATTAAGGGCCATATACAACGGCCTACAACAAGCGGAGAATCTTCTTCGCAACCTACCAGTTCTGATTCAATCAGACAACATCACAGCCGTGGCTCATGTAAACCGCCAAGGCGGGACAAGAAGCAGAGTGGCAATGGCGGAAGCCACCAGGATTCTGCGCTGGGCGGAAAATCACGTAAGCGCTCTGTCAGCAGTCTTCATTCCGGGAGTGGACAACTGGGAAGCAGACTTCCTCAGCAGACACGCTCTCCATCCAGGAGAGTGGGGACTTCATCATGAAGTTTTTGCAGAAATAACAAGTCTTTGGGGACTTCCTCAAATAGACATGATGGCGTCACGCCTCAACAAGAAGCTTCGGAGGTATTGTGCCAGATCAAGGGACCCTCAGGCAGTAGCGGTAGACGCCCTGGTGACACCATGGGTGTTTCAGTCGGTCTATGTATTCCCTGCTCTTCCTCTCATCTCCAAAATATTGAGAATCATAAGAAGAAAAAGAGTGCAGACAATACTCATTGTTCCAGATTGGCCTCGAAGGGCCTGGTATTCAGATCTTCAGGAGATGTTCACAGAAGATCCATGGCCTCTTCCTCTCAGGGAGGACCTGTTGCAGCAGGGTCCTTGCGTGTTCCAAGACTTACAGCGGTTATGTTTGACGGTATGGCGGTTGAACACCGAATCCTAGCTGGGAAAGGTATTCCGGAGGAAGTCATCCCTACTCTGATAAGGGCTAGGAAGGAGGTGACGGCGAAACATTATCACCGTATCTGGAGGAAGTATGTTTCTTGGTGTGAAGCCAAGAATGCTCCTACGGTAGATTTCCACCTGGGCCGTTTTCTTCACTTTCTACAGACAGGAGTGGATATGGGCCTGAAGTTAGGCTCCATTAAGGTACAGATTTCGGCCCTATCTATGGCCCTCATTCCGAGTTGTTCGCTCGCTAGCTGCTTTTAGCAGCATTGCACACGCTAAGCCGCCGCCCTCTGGGAGTGTATCTTAGCTTAGCAGAATTGCGAACGAAAGATTAGCAGAATTGCGAATAGAAATTTCTTAGCAGTTTCTGAGTAGCTCCAGACTTACTCCTACATTGCGATCAGTTCAGTCAGTTTCGTTCCTGGTTTGACGTCCCAAACACACCCAGCGTTCGCCCAGACACTCCCGCGTTTTTCCCAGAAACGCCAGCGTTTTTTCGCACACTCCCAGAAAACGGCCAGTTTCCGCCCAGAAAAACCCACTTCCTGTCAATCACACTCCGATCACCAGAGCGATGAAAAATCCTCGTTATGCCATGAGTAAAATACCTGACTTTTGTGTAAAATAACTAAGCGCATGCGCTCTGAGAACTTTGTGCATGCGCAGTAAGCGACTAATCGCAGTATAGCGAAAATCGGCAACGAGCGAACAACTCGGAATGACCCACCATATTCTTTCAGAAGGAATTGGCTTCTCTCCCAGAAGTCCAGACTTTTGTAAAGGGAGTGCTGCACATCCAGCCTCCTTTTGTGCCCCCAGTCGCACCATGGGACCTTAACGTGGTGTTACAGTTCCTTAAGTCACACTGGTTTGAACCTCTTCAAACAGTTGAGTTGAAATTTCTCACTTTGAAAGTGGTCATGTTGTTGGCCTTGGCATCTGCGAGGCGGGTGTCCGAATTGGCGGCTTTGTCTCACAAAAGCCCCTATCTGATTTTCCATGTGGATAGAGCAGAGTTGAGGACTCGTCCTCAATTTCTGCCTAAGGTGGTTTCATCGTTTCATATGAACCAACCTATTGTGGTGCCTGTGGCTACGTGGGACTGGGAGGATTCCAAGTCTCTTGATGTAGTCAGGGCCTTAAAAGTTTATGTATGCGTCTAGCGGGCGACTCTTTCGTTACATATTTCCACTATATAATGTATTTTGTAGATCATGGTCCCTTTGATAGATTCTGAAAGTTTGGTTAATGCAGCATGTTCATGGACAGAGAAATCCCCCTTTGTTTGATACGAAGGGTCAGACAGGAGTAATACAGTGGTGTTTAGTATCTATCGGAAGAGTATTTAATTAGCAATATTCCGGTGTTGGTTTGAAGCGGATTAATCGCTCGTGCGAATAGTTATGGACATAAGAAGTTTAGGTCCATTTACTATTATTTGCACTTACTTATTCATGCGGCGGGAGACCCAGTTTCCCACCCACCTGAGCAGTTGGAAATCGTCACAGCCCACCTGTATGAATCAACCTATGACCTTTTGTTATGATGCGAGGAGGAATTCCTGTGTCCAATGAACAATGAGATTGTAGGGACCATTGAATTGTATTGTGTGTGGGGCATAAATAGACAAGCCGATCACATCCAGCTCACTCTTCAACGGTTCTCATTGCTGAAAATCGGGAGCTGGATGTCCAGAGGCGCATGCGATCGTTCCCCTTGTGCGTAAGTTTTTCTCCGTAATCATATTGTCTTTCTTGTTGTTATGGGCCATATCTCTCTCTCTCTCTCTTCTCCTCTTTCTCTCGTATTCTCTTAAACGTAATAGTATTGTATTGTATTTACTGTGTAGTTACCTGGTTAGTTAGTCTATGTTATATTGTAGTGTATAACTTGTATTGTATTAATTCTTTTGCAAGTATAACATTCATAATATATATATTAGGCGTTGGACCCTAAGCCTAGGTATCCGTGTATTTCTTATAGTGTTAAGTATTCACAGAGCGTCGGTGACGCTCAAACAGCTTTTAAGTTAATAAGGTTACACTGTGTTGCATCTACACCCTATCTCTACACTAAGGTTTTACTGCATATAACATTGTTTATGGTTTAGATATAAAGGTCTAACATTGTGAGCGTCAGCGCCGCTGGTGATCTCCTCGTGGTCCCGAGCGTCCGCTACGCTATAGCGAATCATTACGTTAGTCGGCAGCCAATAGCGTGCCTGCCTGTGATCTCTTGGCCGTGAGCGAACGTGACGCTTGAGCGTCTCGACCACGGCTAAGCGATTGTTACGCAACGTGCGTACCCTTACGGTACTCCATACGTCAATAGCGTACAGTGTTCTTAGACCTCATAAAGGGTTTTATATAAGATAAATATTTAGCTTTATCAATAGCCAGGACGGCTCGGGTTAGGAAAACAGAGGCACTGTTTGTCCTGTATGCAGCCAACAAGGTTGGCGCCCCTGCTTCTAAGCAGACTATTGCCCGCTGGATCTGTAACACGATTCAGTAGGCTCATTCTACGGCTGGATTGCCGGTACCAAATTCGGAAAAGGCCCATTCCACTAGGAAGGTGGGCTCTTCTTGGGCGGCTGCCCGAGGCGTCTCGGCATTACAGCTGTGCCGAGCAGCTACTTGGTCGGGTTCAAACACTTTTGCTAAATTCTACAAGTTTGATACCCTGGCTGATGAGGACCTCATGTTTGCTCAATCGGTGCTGCAGAGTCATCCGCACTCTCCCGCCCGGTCTGGAGCTTTGGTATAAACCCCATGGTCCTTACGGAGTCCCCAGCATCCTCTAGGACGTAAGAGAAAATAAGATTTTAAACCTACCGGTAAATCTTTTTCTCCTAGTCCGTAGAGGATGCTGGGCGCCCGCCCCAGTGCGGACTAAATTCTGCAAGGCTTGTATATAGTTATTGCTTACATAAGGGTTATGTTACAGTTTTGATCAGTCCCGGGCTGATGCTGTTTTGTTTCATACTGTTAACTGGTTCATATATTCCATGTTATATGGTGTGGATGGTGTGGGCTGGTATGAATCTTGCCCTTAGATTAACGAAAATCCTTTCCTCGTACTGTCCGTCTTCTCTGAGCACAGTTTCTCTAACTGAGGTCTGGAGGAGGGGCATAGAGGGAGGAGCCAGTGCACACCCACTCTAAAGTCTTTAGAGTGCCCATGTCTCCTGCGGAGCCCGTCTATACCCCATGGTCCTTACGGAGTCCCCAGCATCCTCTACGGACTAGGAGAAAAAGATTTACCGGTAGGTTTAAAATCTTATTTTTTTATTTTATTTTATTCCTAAATGTTATTTCGCCGGGCTCACACGAAGCTGCACTAGATCCTCCCAGGCAATACACTGCTAATATTTGGCTCCCCCCGTGGAAAAGGTACTTCTTATACCTCCCGTCAATTTTATCATAGCTCCTATGTTGTGGACACAATAAATGTATTAATTATTTCTGATTTGTCTAAGAAGAGACTTTGGGGCATATGTAGTAGGGTTTGACGGACAACCTTTTTTTTTTTTTAAGCGTTAATCATTTATAAGGCATGGTTTTGCCTTGTACTGTAAATGATTGCCACATATGCGTTTCTGTCATGGGTGCAATGTGTGGGGTACACACGGGCTCCTGGGTCCAGGGGGGGACCCGCACCGCACACAGTGCACCCATGTTGTTTTGTACTTACCGTTCTGCAGTCCTGCGACGAGCGCTGCAGCCGCGGCAAAAATCACTTCAAAAATGGCCACCATCCATGTGCGGTAAGAAATTTGTCTCCGGACCATGGCGGGTGCCATGTTTGCAGAGACCTGCACATGCGCAGTAGACTCTGGCACAATGCCAGAGGCTACAGAGCCGCGGAGAGGAGGAGCCTACCTGTAGTCTGCACACAGGCCTCCTCCTCTCTTAAAACGCCCCTGGATTGCCGCTTTTAATGTGCATTTATTTATTACTCGAGGTTTCATTTTATGTAAATTATAACTATTGGTAAAATACATTTGATAATCCCAGTCCTTTTATGGGGGTTAATTCATTATACACTCATTGCGCTGTTGGTCTTTTTTTTATTTTATTTATTGCTCGTGCAGCTCTCCAAGGGTTTTTAGGGTCCCTACATCACTGACACGGTATGCAGTTAATAGACCGGCTGTCGGGATCCTGGCGTTTAGAAGACCGATTTCAGAATCCTGACAGCCAGTGAAATGCCGGCAGTCAGAATCCCGACCGCAGCCCGGTGTTCCCACTTGCGTGGTGGGTGTGGACCCACCACCCGAGTAGATACTGCGCTCGCCACCGGGCCTGAAGCGTGGAGCTCGCTGCGCTCACTGGCAGGATGTTGCTGTCGGGATCCTGACAGTCGGGATTACATGTGTATTCCATTGACACACTCCCCATAAACTCTCATATATGCCATCCTTTATGTAACAGAATAAATGCAGTTGTATTAGTGGACCTGCGGGTAACTTGGGAATGCAAATGTTATTTAGGGTGTGATTCTGAGATGCATGCAATGTTGCTGCAATTGCAGAAAACTGCACTAACTGGAATGCTAATGCAACTATACATCCATATTCTAAGACATACGCCCCATCCTCTGCTCTGGTAGAGTACCTGCCATCACTATCATTAGCGCTTAGAGTACACCTGTCTCATGCTAGGTGCAGGAAATAGGGCTGAATTTGGTGTCTACTTTGCATCGGCACGACTCATATTACTGCAGGTAGTAACTCGTCACACTCATGGAAAGTTTCCCTTATGCCCAGTTGCCACCCAGTAATGACCATTTGGCCGGGTGTGGATCATCAAATCAACAGTGTCTAGGTCGACAATGTTTAGGTCGACCACTATAGGTCGACAGTCATCACTAGGTCGACAGGGTTGGAGGGTCGACAGGGTTTCTAGGTCGACAGAGTTGTTGTTTTTTTGGTGTCGTATTCTGCGTAGAGTGACCGGGAAGCCGAATAAGTGCACCGTGTCCCTTTGCATGGCTCGATTCGCTCGCCATGCTTCGGCAAAGGTGCCTCGCTTCGCTCTGCACAGATTACCGTTCCAATCGTAGTCCACGTGGATCGTCAAGTATGAAAAAGTTCAAAAAAAAGAAAAAATTTTTAAAAACCTCATGTCGACCTTTTGAGCTGTCGACCTAGCACATGTCGACCTAGACAGTGTTGATCTTCAGACCGGATCCCCATTTAGCCATCGTGGAGAAACAATCAAGAGGCGTATTTCTCTGAATACCTTGTAACTTTTTAAAGATTGACCTGCAAAGAGAGACTCAAACCACTGAACACTTTTTACTGTGACGATATGCTGGTACTGTTAAGTCACAGGCAGCAAGCAGAGAACCCAGGATGAGGCAGAGCCGGCGCTTCCACTAGGCAGCTTTAGGCAGCTGCCTATGGGCGGTGGGACCTGAGAGGGCGGCCCGCTGTTGCTGCCTGTGAGGAATGAAGGATGGGAGAATGGCCTGCTGCAAAGATAGCGGATGAAGGTCTCACCATCTCCGCCGTCTTCTGTCCTGATCTGGGGCGCCGAACGGTTGTCCGTCCAGCTGCGGTACACCCGCCCACCCTCTGTCGCCGCCTCTGCCCGCCCGCCGCCTCTGCATGCCGCCGCCACTTCTGTGCTGTGAGGTAAAGCCTTCCTTTGAGCCCCTGTCAGCTGCACCTTTCGCCGGTAACGGAGCTCCACTCACCGCAGCCGGCACCATCTTGAAGTCCCTGCCCGCCGGCTGTCTATCCCGCTGGTGACATCAACGAAGTTCTGCGGGGGTAATCATGCTCAGCTCCTGGCCGATCCTGGTCTGTTAAGTTTGCGGGTGGCTACAGTGCAGACTGCGGGCGGCCCCCATGCTTCACTTGGACTCCATCCTCTGCAGCAATAAAGGTGCCCTTATAATGCAACATATATATATATATATATACATACACCACACACACACACGCATATATATATATATCACCCCTCAGCTCCATATATAGATTTATATATCCATCCATCCGTCCTCCGCCCCTGGCCCCCCAGCCAACCCCCTAAACACACATTTATTTTTATTTCTATATTTTTTTTTTGGGGGGGGAGGGGGGGTTGCAATAGGCATTTTGCCTAGGGTGCCAAGAAACCTTGCACCGGCCCTGGGATGAGGAGCAGGGGATTTGTCAGGGCTCAAAACGATCCCCTGCATGGTAAATACAAGTGCAACCACAGTCTGTATTGATTGTTAATTAGCACTGATTACTAAGTTGTATGAAATAACTTATAATAATATTAACCAATATAAATAAACATTTCCGAATCTTATCATAGCAGAAGATAAAGTTGTGATCACGCAGAAAGGTCCTTTGTACAGCAGACTTCCTGTCAGTAATCTCAGAATAAAGGATGCAGTCAGCCTCCCGCTGTCTCCAATTACAGATAACTTGCACCCAGCTGTACTTCAAATTTAAATACAATGTCATGTATCTGAAGATATGGGAACATTATTTCACACATATAGGGGGTAATTCCAAGTTGATCGCAGCAGGATTTTTGATAGCAATTGGGCAAAACCATGTGCACTGCAGGGGGGGCAGATATAACATGTGCAGAGAGACTTAGATTTAGGGGGGTTATTTTGTTTCTGTGCAGGGTAAATACTGGCTGCTTTATTTTTACACTGCAAATTAGATTGCAGATTGAACACACCCCACCCAAATCTAACTCTCTCTGCACATGTTATATCTGCCACACCTGCAGTGCACATGGTTTTGCCCAATTGCTATAAAAAAATCCTGCTGCGATTAACTTGGAATTACCCCCATAGTTTTAAAGTTTTTAGTAACCTATTTATATAAAGCAGCTTGAATTGTAATTGACCTCATGGAAAATGGCATAGCACCACCTATAGCCTTATTGAGTGTACTGCAACCCAAGGTGATTTCTGTGATATAGGGGGTCATTCTGAGCTGATCGCTCGCTAGCTACTTTTAGCAGCCGTACAAACGCATAGTCGCCGCCCACTGAGGAGTGTATTTTCGCTTTGCAGAAGTGCGAATGCCTGTGCAGCCGAGCGGCAGCAAACACATTTTGTGCAGAACAAATCCAGCCCTGTCGTTACTTATTCTGTGCGATGATTGCTGCGACGAATGACACAGTAATGATGTCAGATACCCGCCCAGCAAATGCCCGGCCACGTCTACGTTTTTACAAACACTCCCAGAAAACGGTCAGTTGCCACCCAGAAACTCCCACTTCCTGTCAATCTTCTTGCGTTCGGCTGTGCATTTGGAATCGTCACTAGAACCAGTGCAAAACCACAAAGGACTTCGTACCCGTACGACGGGCGTGCATGCGCAGATTAGCCTTTTTCTCATACGTCCTTGAGGATGCTGGGGTCCATTTCATGACCATGGGGTATAGACGGTTCCGCAGGAGCCATGGGCACTTTAAGACTTTTCAAGGGTGTGAACTGGCTCCTCTCTTTATGCCCCTCCTCCAGACCTCCGTTTTAGAAATGTGCCCAGGCAGAGTGGATGCACTCCAGGGGATCTCTACTGAGTTCTCTGAAAAGACTTATGTTAGGTTTTTTATTTTCAGGGAGGACTGCTGGCAACAGTCTCCCTGCTTCGTGGGACTGAGGGGGCAGAAGTAGGAACCAACTTCCTGAAGAGTTTCATGGCTCTGCTTCTGGGCGACAGGACACCATTAGCTCCTGAAGGGAACTGAACGCTAGCCGTGTCTAGATGCTCACTCCCACAGCACGCCGTCACCCCCCTCACAGAGCCAGAAGTCAGAAGACAGGTGAGTGTTAGAAGAGAGATCTTCAATCAAGGTGACGGCTAAAGGTACCGGGCGGCTGGCGGGAGCGCAGCGCGCCATGTTGCCCACACATACACAGGCACTGCAGGGCGCGCGGGGGGGGGGGGGGTGCCCTGGGCAGCATGATACCTTATAAAACTGGCTGAATAGGGGCATAAGATGCCAAGGCACAGTCCTACCCCCACCAGTATAAAAATTTACCTCAGAAATGCTGAGGAGAAACGCGCCATTAAGGTGGCGGAGCTTCCTCAGTCAGCCAGCTCACTGCTCAGCTCCATTTTCTCTCCTCAGGCTACAGAGAAAACGCTGGTCCTCCTACACTACTGAATACAAGTATCAGGGTGCAAAACAGGGGGGGGGGGGGGCACAGTGAAATTGGTGCTTTATATTGTGTATTGACATTATAAAAAAGCGCTGCATGTCAGTGGGCATTTTATGTTTCACAGGCATTGTGTTACTAGCGCTGGGTTTGTGAACTGGCTGCTCCTATCTGTGTCCTTCTGACAGATTTTACTGTGGGTCTGTCCCCTATAAGTCCCGGAGTGTCTGTGGTGTGTTTGTGCACGTGTGTGACATGTCTGAGACAGGGAGTCCTTCCTCTGAAGGAGCCATTTTAGGGACACAGAGTTGTAATATGGTGGTGCAGCCGGCACACCATGAGCCTGAATGGGTGAAAGAAATACGTGATAGTGTGAATCATATCAGTAGGAGATTAGGTAAGTCTGAGTCTCATACAGAAAGCTGGAGAAAATCAGTGGAAGATGTGATTTTTCATAGTTCTGCCCTTTCATCCGCAGGCGACCCCTCTGGGTCACATAAGAAATTGCAAACATTGTACATACTGATACCGACACGGACTCCTGTGTCGACGATAGTGATTCCAGGGAGATAGATCCCAAATTGGCAAAAAGCGTACAATATATGATTGTTGTTATAAAGGAGGTCTTATAAGTTACAGAAGCCCCTACTGTACCTCAGGAGAAGGCTTATTTCTATAAGGAAAAGAAATGTAAGGTAACGATCCCTCCTTCCCTCAAGCTAAATACTCTTTTTGAGGGAGTTTGGGTGAATCCTGAAAAGAAATGTCATATTCCCTAAAGGATTCAGGTTGCTTATCCTTTCCCATTATAGGACAGGAAAAGATGGGAATCACCCCCGGTATTAGACAGTGCTCTGTCAAGGTAAAAAAAAGAGGTGATTCTCTCTGCACCTGGGACGGCTTCATTAAAGGAGCCGGCAGACCGCAAAATGGAGACTACGTTAAAATCTATTTATGTCCAATGGTACGCTGCTCAGACCCACCATTTCTTGCGCGTGGGGGAGTCGTGCTATCGAAAATACTCCTAAGTTAGGTCATATCAAAGATGCTGCTGCATACATGCTAGAAGCTATGAAGGATATTGGACTCTTGGGTTCAACAGCCGCTACCATGGCAGTATCTGCTTGGAGGGCGTTGTGGATTCGCCAGTGGAATGCTGATACAGATTCCAAAAGAAATATGGAGGCTCTCCCGTATAAAGGTGAGGCCTTATTTGTTGATGGGCTGGATGCGTTAGTCCCGGCGGCTAGCGCAGGTAAAGTCGACATTCCTGCCTTATGCTCCTGCACCGGTGAAAAAGACACATCACTCTCACATGCAGTACTTTCGGCCCAACAAATACAAAAAGGCCAAAGGTTCCCTCTTCTTTGCAGGTAGGGGAAGGGGAAAAGGAAAGAAACCCGCAGCATCTCCAGGATCCCAGGAGCAGAAGTCAACCCCTATTTCTGCCAAATCTACAGCATGCCGCTGGGGCTCCCTTGCGGGGAGTGAGCTCGGTGGGAGCACGTCTAAAACTTTTCAGTCAAATCTAGATTTAATCTGGCCTGGACTCATGGGTCTTACAAATAGTGTCCCATGGGTATAAACTGGAGTTTCAAGACGTCCCCCAATGCCGATTTTTCAAATCGGCCTTGCCAGCTTCTCTTCCAGAACAAGTGGCAGTAACAATTATGTCAGGATCAGGTCATTGTCCTGGTACCCTTGTCACAGCAAGGAGAAGGTTTTTATTCAAGCCTCTTCGTAGTTCCGAAGCCGGACGACTCGGTTAGACCGATCTTAAACCTGGAAAATCTGAATCTACCTGGAAAGGTTCAAGTTTAAGATGGAATCCCTGAGGGCAGTGATTTCCAGTCTGGAGGAGGGTGAATTCATGGTGTCAGTAGACATAAAGGATGCTTACTTGCATGTTCCCATTTATCCTCCTCACCAAGCTTATCTGAGATTCGCAGTACAGGATTGCCATTACCAGTTCCAGAGGGTCCTCCTTCCTCAAAAAGGAGTCAATATAATTCCTTATCTGGACGATCTCCTGATAAAAGCGAGATCCAGGGAACAGTTGGTGCAGAACATCGCACTCTCCCTGTCAATGCTCCAACAACACGGTTGGATCATGAATTTTCCAAAGTCGCAGTTGGAACTAGCGACAAGATTGTCCTTTTTAGGGATGATTTTGGACACAGAAGTAAAGAGAATTTTTCTTCCAGTGGAAAAGGCTCTGGAAATCCAGAAAATGGTCAAAAAAATATTGAAACCCAACAAGCGTGTTGATCCATCAATGCATTCGGTTGTTGGGGAAAATGGTAGCGGCCTACGAGGCCATACAGTTTGGCCGATTTCATGCCAGAGTATTCCAGTGGGACCAGTTGGACAAGTGGTCCGGATCCCACCTACACAGGCACCGGAGGATAATCCTGTCATCCAAAGCCAGGATTTCGCTCCTGTGGTGGCTACACAGTTCTCACCTACTAGAGGGACGCAGGTTTGGGATTTAGGACTGGGTCCTGGTAACCACGGATACAAGTCTCCGAGGCTGGGGAGCTGTCACACAGGGGGAAAGCTTCCAAGGAAAATGGTCAAGTCAGGAGGCCTGCCTTCACATAAACGTTCTGGGATTGAGAGCCATTTACAACGGCCTTCTACAAGCGGTACATCTTCTTCAAGATCATTCCGTGCAGATCCAGTCGGACAATGAAACAGCAGTCGCGTACATAAACAGGCAAGGCGGAACGAAAAGCAGAGCGGCAGTGGCAGAGGTGACAAGGATTCTCCTCTGAGCGAAAGGGCGTGTAAGAGCTCTGTCAGCAATTTTCATTCCGGGAGTGGACAACTGGGAAGTAGACTTCCTCAGCAGACACGATCTCCATCCAGGAGAGTGGGGCCTCCACCAAGAAGTCTTCGCAGAGGTGACAAGTCTTTGGGGAGTTCCTCAAGTAGACATGATGGCATCTCGTCTAAACAAGAGGCTTCAGAGATATTATTCCGGGTCAAGAGACCCTCAAGCGATAGCAGTGGATGCACTGGTGACCCAGTGGGTGTTTCGGTCGGTATATGTTTTCCCTCCACTTCCACTGTTTCCAAAAGTTCTCAAAAGAATAAGAAGAACAAGAGATCGAGCAATCTTCATTGCCCCAGACTGGCCAAGAAGGGCTTGGTACCCAGATCTTCAGGAGTTGCTCATAGAAGATCCCCGGCCTCTTCCTCCTCGCGAGGACCTGCTACAGCAGAGGCCGTGCGTGTATCAAGACTTACCGCGGCTTCGTTTGACGGCATGGCTGTTGAGCGCGGGATCCTAGCCCGAAAGGGTATTCTCAAGGAAGTCATCCCCACTCTTATTCAGGCCAGGAAAGGAGTAACGTCTAAACATTACCACCGTATTTGGAGAAAATGTGTGTCTTGGCGTGAATCCAAGAAGGCTCCTACGGAAGAGTTTCAGTTGGTAAGTTTTCTCCATTTTCTGCAGGCTGGTGTGGATGCGGGCCTTAGATAGGGGTCAATCAAGGTCCAGATTTTGGCCTTATCGGTTTTCTTCCAAAAACAATTGGCCTCTCTTCCTGAAGTTCAGACCTTCGTAAAAGGGGTTCTGCACAT
The DNA here is from genome assembly GCF_028390025.1 of Pseudophryne corroboree. Taxonomy (NCBI): domain Eukaryota; kingdom Metazoa; phylum Chordata; class Amphibia; order Anura; family Myobatrachidae; genus Pseudophryne; species Pseudophryne corroboree. Next base: position 48,012,209 of record NC_086454.1, read on the forward strand.
CCAGTCTCCATTTGTGCCTCCAGTGGCACCATGGGACCTTTAATGTGGTGTTGCAGTTCCTTCAATCGGATTGGTTTGAACCTCTACAGGAGATAGAGTTGAAGTTTCTCACTTGGAAAGTGGTGATGCTTTTGGCATTGGCATCCGCAAGGTGGGTGTCTGAGTTGGGGGCCTTGTCGCACAAGAGCCCTTACCTGATCTTCCATGAAGATAGGGCGGAGTTGAGAACTCGCCAACATTTTCTTCCAAAGGTGGTTTCGTCTTTCCACATAAACCAACCTATTGTGGTGCCAGTGGCTACTGACACGTTCACTGAGTCAAAGTCTCTAGAGGTGGTTAGGGCTTTGAAGATTTATGTCGCTAGAATGATACGGAAAACAGAGGCTCTGTTTGTCCTGTATGCTACCAACAAGATTGGGTGTCCTGCATCCAAGCAGACTATTGCGCGCTGGATCAGAGGTACGATTCAGCACGCTCATTCTCTGGCTGGATTGCCGTTACCAACGTCGGTGAAGGCCCATTCTACTAGGAAGGTGGGCTCATCCTGGGCGGCTGCCCGGGCTGTCTCGGCATTACAACTTTGCCGAGCGGCTTTTTGGTCAGGGTCAAACACTTTTGCTAAATTTCTCTATCGTCCTAGTGGATGCTGGGGTTCCTGAAAGGACCATGGGGAATAGCGGCTCCGCAGGAGACAGGGCACAAAAAGTAAAGCTTTTCCAGATCAGGTGGTGTGCACTGGCTCCTCCCCCTATGACCCTCCCCCAGACTCCAGTTAGATTTTTGTGCCCGGCCGAGAAGGGTGCAATCTAGGTGGCTCTCCTAAAGAGCTGCTTAGAGAAAGTTTAGCTTAGGTTTTTTTATTTTACAGTGAGTCCTGCTGGCAACAGGATCACTGCAACGAGGGACTGAGGGGAGAAGAAGTGAACTCACCTGCGTGCAGGATGGATTGGCTTCTTGGCTACTGGACATTAGCTCCAGAGGGACGATCACAGGTACAGCCTGGATGGTCACCGGAGCCGCGCCGCCGGCCCCCTTGCAGATGCTGAAGTTAGAAGAGGTCCAGAATCGGCGGCTGAAGACTCTGACAGTCTTCTAAAGGTAGCGCACAGCACTGCAGCTGTGCGCCATTTTCCTCTCAGCACACTTCACACGCTGTCACTGAGGGTGCAGGGCGCTGGGGGGGGGCGCCCTGGGAGGCAAATGTAAACCTATATACTGGCTAAAAATACCTCACATATAGCCCCCAGAGGCTATATGGAGATATTTAACCCCTGCCAAACTTCACTAAAGAGCGGGAGACGAGCCCGCCGTAAAAGGGGCGGGGCCTATCTCCTCAGCACACAGCGCCATTTTTTCTCTCACAGAAAGGCTGGAGAGAAGGCTCCCAGGCTCTCCCCTGCACTGCACTACAGAAACAGGGTTTAAACAGAGAGGGGGGGCAGAAATTGGCGATATAAATATATATATAAAGATGCTATTAGGGAGAAACACTTATATAAGGTTGTCCCTATGTAATTATAGCGTTTTTGGTGTGTGCTGGCAAACTCTCCCTCTGTCTCTCCAAAGGGCTAGTGGGGTCCTGTCCTCTGTCAGAGCATTCCAGGTGTGTGTGCTGTGTGTCGGTACGTGTGTGTCGACATGTATGAGGACGATGCTGGAGGAGGCGGAGAAATTGCCTGTAATGGTGATGTCACTCTCTAGGGAGTCGACACCGGAATGGATGGCTTATTTAGGGAATTACGTGAGAATGTCAACACGCTGCAAGGTCGGTTGACGACATGAGACGGCCGACAAACAATTAGTAACGGTCCAGGCGTCTCAGAAACACCGTCAAGGGTTTTTTATAAAAAAACGCCCATTTACCTCAGTCGGTCGACACAGACACGGACACTGAATCCAGTGTCGACGGTGAATAAACAAACGTATTCCTCATTAGGGCCACACGTTAAGGGCAATGAAGGAGCTGTTACATATTTCTGATACTACAAGTACCACAAAAAAGGGTATTATGTGGAAGTGAAAAAACTACCTGTAGTTTTTCCTGAATCAGATAAAATAAAATGAAGTGTGTGATGATGCGTGGGTTTACCCCGATAGCAAATATTGGCGTTATACCTTTTCCCGCCAGAAGTTAGGGCGCGTTGGGAAACACCCATTAGGGTGGATAAGGCGCTCACACGCTTATCAAGTGGCGTTACCGTCTCCAAATACGGCCGCCCTCAAGGAGCCAGCTGATAGGCAGCTGGAAAAATATCCTAAAAAGTATATACACACAGACGGTGGTTATACTGCGACCAGCGATCGCCATCAGCCTGGAGATGCAGTGCTGGGTTGGCTTGGTCGAATTCCCTGACTAAAAATATTTTATTGATATAGAGCATTTAATAGGATGCATTCTATATATATGTATGCGAGATGCACAGAGGGATATTTGCACTCTGGCATCAAGATAAGTGCGTTGTCCATATCTCCCAGAAGATGTCATGGACACGACAGTGGTCAGGTGATACAGATCCCTTACGGCACATGGAAGTATTGCCGTATAAAGGGAAGGAGTTATTTGGGGTCGGTCCGTCGGACCTGGGGGCCACGGCCACAGCTGGGAAATCCAACCTTTTTACCCCAAGTTACATCTCAGCAGAAAAAGACACTGTCTTTTCAGCCTCAATCCTTCCGTTCCCATGTGGGCAAGCGGGCAAAAGGCCAGTCATATCTGCCCAGACATAGAGGAAAGGGAAGTAGACTGCAGCAGGCAGCCCCTTCCCAGGAAAAGAAGCCCTCCACCAGTGGGGGGGTAGTCTCAAGAGTCTCAGCGCGCAGTGGGATCACTCGCAAGTTGACCCCTAGATCATACAAGTATTATCCCAGGGGTACAGATTGGAGAGTCGAGACATTTTTTCCTCGCAGGTTCCTGACGCCTGCTTTACCAACGGCTCCCTCCGACAAGGAGGCAGTATTGGAAAAAAATTCACAAGCTGTATTTCCAGCAGGTGATAATCAAAGTACCCCTCCTACAACAAGGAAAAGGGTATTAGTCCTCCACACTATATTGTGGTACTGAAGCCAGACGGCTTGGTGAGACATAGTCTAAATCTGAAATCTTTGAACACTTACATAAAAAGGTTCAAATCAAGATGGAGTCACTCAGAGCAGTGATAGAGAACCGGAAAAAAGGGGACTATATGGTGTCCCTGGACATCAAGGATTACCTCCATGAACAAATTTGCCCTTCTCAACAAGGGTACCTCTGGTTCGTGATACAGAACTGTCAATATCAGTTTCAGACGCTGCCGTTGAATTATCCACGGCACCCCGGGCCTTTACCAAGGTAATGGCCGAAAAGATGATTCTTAAAAGAAGAAAGGCATCTAAATTATCCCTTACTTGGACGATATCCTGAAAGGGACAAGTTTCCAGAGAACAGTTGGAGGTCGGAAAAGAACTATCTAAAGTAGTTCTACGACAGCACGAGTGGATTCTAAATATTCCAAAAATCGCAGCTGTTTTCCGATGATACGTCTGCTGTTCCTAGGAATGATTCTGGGCATAGTCCAGAAAGAGGTATTTCTCCTGGAGGGGAAAGCCAGGGAGTTATCCGACCTAGTCAGAAACCTCCTAAATCCAGGCCAAGTATCAGTGCATCAATGCACAGGAGTCCTGGGAAAAATGGTGGCTTCTTACGAAGCGATTCCATTCGGCGGATCTCACGCAAAAACTTTTCAGGGGGATTTGCTGGACGAATGGTCCGGATCGCATCTTCAGATGCATCAGCGGATAACCCTGTCTCCAAGGACAAGGGTGTCTCTTCTGTGGGGGCTGCAGAGTGCTCATCTTCTAGAGGGCAGCACATTCAGCATTCAGGACTGTGTTCTGGTGACCACGGATGCCAGCCTGAGAGGCTGGGGAACAGTCACACAAGGAAGAAATTTCCAAGGAAGTGTGGTCAAGTCTGGAGATTTTTCTCCACATGAATATACTGGAGCTAAGGGCAATTTACGATGCTCTGAGCCTAGGAAGACCTCTGCTTCAAAGTCAACCGGTGCTGATCCAGTAGGACATCATCATGGCAGTCGCCCACGTAAACAGACGGGGCGGCACAAGAAGCAGGAGGGCAATGACAGCAAGGATTCTTCGCTGGGCGAAAGATCATGTGATAACACTGTCAGCAGTGTTCATTCCGGGAGTGGACAACTAGGAAGATTTCCTCAGCATAAATGAATTCCACCCGGAAAAGTGGGAACTTCATCTGGAAGTTTCCACATGTTTGTAAACCGTTGGGAAAGACCAAAGGTGGTTATGATGGCGTCCCACATGAAGCGCCAGGTCTAGAGACCCTCAGGCAATAGCTGGGACGCTCTGGTAACACCGTGGGTGTACCAGTCGGTGTATGTGTTCCCTCCTCTGCCTTTCATACCCAGTGTATGGAGAATGATAGGAAGGAGAGGAGTAAGAACTATACTCGTGGTTCCGGTTTGGGCCAAGAAGAACTTGGTACCCGGAACTTCAAGAGATACTAGAAAGGATCTTGATTCAGCAAGAATCATGTCTGTTCCATGACTTACCGCAGCTGCGTTGACGCCAGGGCGGGTGAACGCCGGATCCTAAGGGAAAAAGGCATTCCGGAAGAGGTCATCCCTACCCTGGTCAGAGCCAGGAAGGAGGTGACCGCACAACATTATCACCGCTTAGGTGAAAATATGTTCCATGGTGTGAGGCCAGGAAGGCTCCACGGAAGAATTTCAACTAGGTTAATTCCTACATTTCCTGCAAGCAGGAGTGTATATGGGTCTCAAATTGGGGTCCATTAAGGTTCAAATTTCGACCGGTCGATTTTCTTCCAGAAAGAAATTGGCTTCAGTTCCTGAGGTCCAGAAGTTGTTAAGGGAGTACTGCATATACAACCCCTTTTTGATGTCTCCAGTGGCACTGGGCGATCTCAACGTAGTTTGGGATTCCTAAAATCACATTGTTTTACACAACTCAAATCTGTGGATTTGATATATCTCACATGGAAAGTGACCATGCTGTTGGTCCTGGCCTCGGTCAGGCGAGTGTCAGAATTGGCGGCTTTATCTCACAAAGCCATATCTGATTGTCCATTCGGACAGAGCAAAGCTGTGGACTCGTCCCCAGTTTCTCCCTAAGGTGGTGTCAGCGTTTCACCTGAACCAGCTTATTGTGGTGCCTGCGGCTACTAGGGACTTGGAGGACTCCAAGTTGCTGGATGTTGTCAGGGCCCTGAAAATATAGTTTCCAGGTCGGCTGGAGTCAGGAAATCTGACTTGCTGTTTATCCTGTATGCACCCAACAAGCTGGGTGCTCCTGCTTCTAAGCAGACTATTGCTCGTTGGATTTGTAGTACAATTCAGCTTGCACATTCTGTGGCAGGCTTGCCACAGCAAAAAATATGTAAATGCCCATTCCACAAGGAAGGTGGGCTCATCTTGGGCGGCTGCCCGAGGGGTCTCGGCATTACAACTCTGCCGAGCAGCTACGTGGTCGGGGGAGAACACGTTTGTAAAATTTTACAAATTTGATACCCTGGCAAAAGAGGACCTGGAGTTCTCTCATTCGGTGCTGCAGAGTCATCCGCACTCTCCCGCCCGTTTGGGAGCTTTGGTATAATCCCCATGGTCCTTTCAGGAACCCCAGCATCCACTAGGACGATAGAGAAAATAAGAATTTACTTACCGATAATTCTATTTCTCGGAGTCCGTAGTGGATGCTGGGCGCCCATCCCAAGTGCGGATTATTCTGCAATACTTGTACATAGTTATTGTTACAAAAATCGGGTTATTGTTGTAGGAAGCCGTCTTTCAGAGGCTCCTTTTGTTATCATACTGTTAACTGGGTTTAGATCACAAGTTGTACGGTGTGATTGGTGTGGCTGGTATGAGTCTTACCCGGGATTCAAAATCCTCCCTTATTGTGTACGCTCGTCCGGGCACAGTACCTAACTGGAGTCTGGGGGAGGGTCATAGGGGGAGGAGCCAGTGCACACCACCTGATCTGGAAAAGCTTTACTTTTTGTGCCCTGTCTCCTGCGGAGCCGCTATTCCCCATGGTCCTTTCAGGAACCCCAGCATCCACTACGGACTCCGAGAAATAGAATTATCGGTAAGTAAATTCTTATTTTTATAAGTTTGACACTTTGGCCGATGAGGACCTCAAGTTTGGTCAATCGGTGCTGATCGGTCATCTGCACTCTCCCGCCCGTACTGGAGCTTTGGTATAAACCCCATGGTCATGAAATGGACACCAGCATCCTCTGGGACGTATAAGAAATCAGGATTTTAATACCTACCGGTAAATCCTTTTCTCCTAGTCCGTAGAGGATGCTGGGCGCCTGACCCAGTGCGTACTTTACCTGCAGTTTTGTTCAGTATAGTTACACAAGTTGTGTTACATTTGTTTTCAGCATGTTGCTGTAAATGGTTCATGCCTGTTGGCGTGTGTTATGTTGAATACCATATTGTGCGGCATGGTTGAGGTGTGAGCTGGTAGGAATCTCACCATTAGTATAAAAGTTAATCCTTTCCTCGAAATGTCCGTCTCCCTGTGCACCGTTCCTATAACTGAGGTCTGGAGGAGGGGCATAGAGGGAGGGGCCAGTTCACACCCTTGAAAATTCTTAAAGTGCCCATGGCTCCTGCGCAAACGTCTATACCCCATGGTCATGAAATGGACCCCAGCATCCTCTACGGACTAGGAGAAAAGGATTTACCAGTAGGTATTAAAATCCTGTTTTTTCACTGATCGCTACGCAGCGAACAACTCAGAATGACCCCCTTAGTTTACTAATTAGCTATTGTCTTCCTGAATATTGGCCTCTGCAATGCCTTAGATCACTGGTTCTCAGCTCCAGTCTTTAAGTACCCCAAGAGGTCATGTTTTCATGATAGCTGTCTGCGGAAACAGGTGAGATAACTAGTGACCCAGCAAAATGAGATGTACTCAGCGGCGGCCCCTACCTTTTTTAGGTAGAGGGGCTGCCTACGATGATGAGGAGAATGTGGGTCCTGGTGCCTGCACAATGGAGCTGACCGGCGCTGGGTCCCGGCTCATGCGAACAAGCATCGGCCGCAGTCCATAGAAGCCAGGTTGGGCTGACGACCAGGATGGGAGTGGCTTCTTACAGGAAGTCAGCTCTCTGCTAATCGCAGCCTGGTCTGGCAGTCCCGGAGGGAGGAAACACCTCCCAATAGGACTGCTTGTTCTGCAAACATTAATGCACAAAACCCCTCCAAATGGTTTAACCACTTGCCTGGCATGGACGCATCAAATTCGACCACACCAGCAAGTGATTTATCTGACCTGGTCGCACAAGATGCTACCAGCCAGATAGCGTGTGCTGCTACAGGGAAAGGAAACTACCCTATGCTGCCACTCTTAGAGGGACCGGAAGGTCCCTCTCCCTCCCTTTTTCCTTCCTTCCCAGTGTATGCCATGCTGCTGATCGGTCAGCACGGCAGGACCCTCACTCAGCGACTGCAGACAATAGCAGCCGCTGTGGAAGTGTAAAGTAACACCCCACCCAATCCCCCCTGTGTACCAGGTACCTGTCCTGGCTGTCAAAATTAAAGTTGCGATGTATCCGATGTTCTGATGGTGCTGACCGTTGTTCCGATGTTTAGAATTATTTTTTTAACTAAAATTATTATGGTTAATGTTAAATACACGTTCTACACTTAATTCACTCAAAAAAAAAACTGACAATTTCTGAGCGTTTTTTTCTCTTACGTCCTAGAGGATGCAGGGGTGCACATTAGTACGATGGGGTATAGACTGGTCCACCAGGAGCCATTGGTACTTTAAGAGTTTGAGAGTGTGGGCTGGCTCCTCCCTCTATGCCCCTCCTACCAGACTCAGTTTAGAAAATGTGCCCGGAGGAGCCGGCCACAGCTAGGAGAGCTCCTAGAGCTTCTTTAGTTTTATTTTTTTCTAAGAGTTAGTTTAGGCGCAGGGAGTAGTGGTCACTCTAGGATTTTTTTAGGGCTGGGTGCTGAGCATTGAAGAGGGCACATTTTTATTTGGAAGGGCACATTTTTGATGTGACTCTTTGCGCACAAAGCATAGCGCATATGTTTATAGTTTTTGTACATACATTTTGCCCATAGTAAATCATATACCCATGCATACATATAAGACACCTAACATCTGTACTGAGAAACATACTGTATATGTCAAGTCTTCTTGAAAGATCGGCTGTAGCATTGACATAAGTAGATAATTATAATGTCTTTTCCAGCGCTGAAGTAGTTATAATCCTTATGTGTTATAAAACAGAAAAGTTAAACAATGGGTTAAAATATATAGGAAAAAAACAAGTCCGTTCTACTAGGGAAATACTGTAAGCAGTACATGCTCACTGCTTACCCTGTCCTTTCCCTCTTTATCAAAGTGCTGTGTTATTTACAGTGCCTCCTCTGCCATCCAGCTGGCTATGGATAGAAATTGTGTTCCAATTTCAGAGGTGGGCAAGGAGTAGACGACAACATTGTAACATGCACTCTGACTGTTACATTATGTATACAAGGGGGCGAAATATATGGTCCTGCAGGGTGCACTGAAAAAGGGCAGGGTGCTTTTTCACATTTCAAAAATGGGCAGGGTGCAGCACCCTGCTGAAACAGCCTAGAAGGAACACTAGGGAAGCTGCTGGCAACAGCCTCCCTGCTTCGTGGGACTAAGGGGGGAGTAGTGTCCGCCCTGAGGGGTCTGAGCCACTATCTCCACTGACAGGACACTGAGCTCCTGAGGGTGCTGATCGTTTGCCGCTCCAGGCGGCCGCTCACTCCCGCAGCATGCCGTCGCCCCCTTACAGAGCCAGAAGACTTCGGTGGCGAGTGAATCACAGGCCCCCCTGGCAAGCAGGAAGCCGGTGTGAAGATGGCGGCAACAGGGTAGGGAGCGCAGTACTAACTGCGCTCCGGAGCTCAGCGGTACATAGTGCGGTGCTGTGAGGGGCACCCTGAGCCAGCGCCTACACTTGCCAGCAAGCCTGTCAGGGTCCCCGGATCACTGTCAGCAGACATCCTCAGGCCAGTATAATAAAATGAAGAGCGGGTAGCAGCGCCATGTTCGGGGGGCGGAGCTTCTCCTCAGAGCGGACCCAGCAGCGTTCAGTGCCATTTTCCTGCCTGCAGTACCTGTACACAGACGCTGACAGGGAGAGCTGTTCCTCCAAGCAACTCCAGCTATCCTGTGCGGTACCAGGGGTTGTAGAAGGGGGGGATGCTGTGTAAAGTCTGTGTAGTCTATTAAGGTACACAGACAGCGCTGGTAGTTTTATTCTACCTCAGAAAGCGCTGTGTGTGGGTTGGCTCCAATCTCTGTGTCTCTCTGTGGCATACTTGGGGGGAAACTGTGTCTGACATTTCCTTGTGTGGGTATTTAATATCTCCCATAGCCATGTCTAGGGACTCTGTGTCATATGCTGCCGAAGATGCGTTCTCTCAGGAGGGATCCATTCCATGTACACAGGATTGTAATGCTTTGTCTCAGATCCCTATTGTTGAGCCTGAGTGGTTAACTTCTATCAAAGGAATGATCTCTCAGATCTCTACTAGGGTAGCTAATACTGAGACTGAAACTCAGGTGTTGAAGAAGTCTATGGCAGTTTGGTCAGGCTCTGTTCCTATTCCTGCAAAATCCCCTAGCATGTTCCCACAGAAACGTGCACTTGCCCAAATTATGCAAGATGACACGGATACCGACTCTGATACAGCAGACGGTGATGGGGATGTGCTGAGGGGGCGGCATCCCTTGCTAAGGGTGTGCAACTTATGATTGAGGCCATTAGAGATGTGTTAAACATTAATGACATCACACCTGAGCAGGTTGAGCAGGCTTACTTCACTGCCAATAAGAACCTTCCCTGCGTCTAAAGAATTAAACGCTATATTTGAAAAATCCTGGGAAAACCCGGAGTAAAAAAATCCAGATCCCAAAAAGGGTTCTGGTTGCTTTTCCTTTCCCTGAGGAGGATAGGAAAAAATGGGAAAACCTACCTAGTGTAGTGTGCATCTATCTTCAGACTGTCTAAAAAGGTGGTTTTACCTGTCCCTGGATCTACCGCGTTAAAAGAACCGGCTGATCGTAAGATTTACGCTCAAATCCATTTACACTGCTTCAGAAGTGGCGTTAAGGCCCACTATTGCCTGTGCATAGATTTCTATAGCCATAGTAAAGTGGTCAGGCACATTACTAGAGGATATGGATAGAAGTGACATTGAATTGTTTTTACGTAACATACAGGATTCTGCAGGGTTCATGGTGGTATCCATGAAGGACCTAGGTACGCTGACTGCCCGAATATCTTTCATGTCGGTCTCAGCCAGCAGGGGACTCTGGCTACGCCAATGGTCTGCAAACGCGGAATCCAGGAGAAGTGTGGAGAACCTACCCTACACAGATCAGGCTCTATTTGGGGAAGCGTTGGATGCGTGGATTTCCACGGCAAACGCAGGTAAGTCACCTTTCCTTCCCTCTGCTACACCTTCTACAAAGAAACCATTTTCTTCAGCTGTGCTGTAGTCCTTTCGGACCGCTAAGGCAAAAAAGTCCAAGCCTCCCCTACCACTTTCTTTAGAGGTGGTCGTGCAAAATCCAAAAAGCCTGCACCCGCAAGCTCCCAGGACCAGAGACCTGCTTCTGGTTCCTCAAAATCCTCAGCATGACGGTGGACCACAAAGCCTGGAGGACGGGCTGGTGGGTGCGAGACTCAGACGTTTCAGACACGTCTGGGTGTCGTCCGGCCTGGATCCCTGGGTACAGGATATTGTGTCCCAGGGGTACAGACTGGAGTTTCAAGAACTCCCGCCTCACCAATTCTTCAAATCAGGCTTGCCAGCTTTGCTGACAGACAGGGCTGTCCTGCAGGAAGCCATCCTAAAATTGGAAAAGTCACAGGTCATTGCCCCAGTTCCACCTCATATGCAAACAAGGGTGGTTATTCAAACCTTTTTGTGGTACCGAAACCGGATGGTTCGGTCAGGCCAATTTTGAACCTGAAATCGTTGAACCCTTACCTGAGGGTGTTCAAATTCAAAATGGAGTCTCTCAGAGCAGTGATTTCAGGTCTGGAGGAGGGAGAGTTTCTGTTATCCCTGGATATCAAGGATGCGTACCTCCACATTCCGATTGGACTGGCGCACCAGGCTTATTTGCATTGTTAGTCACTATCAATTTCAGGCACTGCTATTCGGCCTCTCCACAGCACCGAGGGTGTTCACCAAGGTGATGGCAGAGATGATGGTTCTCCTCCGCAGACAAGGGGTGAACATAATCCTATATCTGGATGATCTGCTGATAAAGGCATCGTCCAGGAAGACGTTGTTGCAGTCCATTGTTCTCACGACTCATCTGCTCAGGGAACACGGTTGGATCCTGAATCTTCCAAAATCACATTTCGAGCTGACAAGGAGGTTGTCTTTTCTGGGAATTATTCTCGACACGGAAGTGCAGAGGGTGTTTTTGCCAGAGGAGAAAGCGTTGGTGATTCAAACAATAGAAACATAGAATTTAACGGCAGATAAGAACCACATGGCCCATCTAGTCTGCCCCTTTTTTATCCTTTAGGTAATCTCAGCCCGTTTTGAACCTTAATTATTTGTAAGGATATTCATATGCCTATCCCAAGCATGTTTAAATTGCTCTACAGTCTTAGCCTCTACCACCTCTGATGGGAGGATATTCCACTTGTCCACTACCCTTTCTGTGAAGTAAGTTTTCCTTAAATTTCCCCTGAACCTGCCTCCCTCCAGTTTCAGTGTAGGTCCTCGAGTTCTAATACTCTTCCTTTGAAGAATGTTTCCCTCCTGAACTGTGTTAAAACCCTTGGTATATTTGAAAGTTTCTATCTTGTCCCCTTTTTCTCCTCCAAACTATACATGTTAAGATATTTGAGTCTTTCCGGGTAAGTTTTGTGATGCAGGCCATGCACCATTTTAGTTGCCCTTCTTTGTACACTCTCTAATGAATTTATATCCTTCTGGAGATATGGTCTCCAGAACTGAACACAGTATTCAAGATGCGGCCGTACCAATGACCTATACAGTGGCATTATCACTTCTTTTTTTCCTGCTACTGATTCCTCTCCCTATGCAACCAAGCATCTGACTTGCCTTTCTCATTGCTTTGTTGCATTGCTTTCCTGCCTTTAAGTCACTTGAAATAGTGACTCCTAAATCCCTTTCCTCCTTAGTAGTTTCCACTATAGTACCCTTGATACTATATTTAGTCTTTGGGTTTTTGAGACCTAAGTGCATGATTTTGCATTTTTTAGCATTAAACTGTAGTTGCCACGTTCTTGACCATTTCTCAAGCCTAGCTAGGTCATCAATCATTTGTTTTACCCCTCCCGGTGTGTCTACCCTGTTGCATATCTTTGTATCATCTGCAAAAAGGCATACTTTCCCTTTAATACCGTTTGCAATGTCACCAACAAAGATATTAAAGAGAACTGGTCCGAGTACAGATCCCTGGGGTACTCCACTGGTAACATTTCCTTCCAAAGATTGCACTCCATTTACTACAACTATCTGTTTCCTATCCTGCAACCAGGTTCTTATCCATTTACCTGTTTTGTAATCCACCCTCACGCTTTCAAGTTTATTTAGCAGTCTGCGATGTGGGACAGTGTCAAATGCCTTGCTAAAGTCTAGATATGCTACATCTACAGCTCCCCCTTGATCTATTATTTTCATCTATTATTTTCATCACAGTCAAAAAAGTTAATAAGATTTGTTTGGCATGATCTCCCACCAGTAAATCCATGCTGTTTTGGATTCTGTAAGTTGTGTGATTTAAGATATTCCACTACTCTTTCTTGTAATAGTTTTTCCATTACTTTCCCTACTACTGATGTAAGGCTTACTGGTCTGTAGTTACTTGCTTCTTCCTTGCTTCCACTTTTGTACAGTGGAACTACATTTGCTCTTTTCCAGTCCTCTGGAATGGCACCTGTATTTAGTGACTGGTTAAATAATTCTGTTAATGGTGCCACCAGCACATCTTTTAGCTCTTTTAGTATCCTTGGGAGTATCCCATCTGGCCCCATTGATTTTTCCACTTTTAGTTTTGAAAGTTCTGTTAAGACCTTCTCTTCTATAAATGTAGTTCCATCTACCTTATTTTTATGAATGTCCTTGCAGCTTAACTGTGGCCCATTCCCTTCTCCTTCTGTAGTAAATACGGAGCAAAAATAATGATTTAGGTGATCTGCTATTGCCTTGTCTCCTTCCACCAAATTCTCACTCTGTCTTAAGTCTTATTATTCCTCCATTTTATTTTTTCCTTTCATTTATATACTTAAAAAAAAGTTTTGCCCCCTTTATCTACTGACTGGGCCATTTTCTCCTCAGCTTCTGCCTTTTGCACGTCTGATCACTTTCTTAGCATCCTGCCGTCTGTCAAGATACACCTCTTTGTCATTATTATTTTGAGTCTGTTTGTATTTCCTAAAAGCCAGCTTTTTTGTTTTCACACTAGTTGATACTTCTTTTGTGAACCACACTGGCTTCCTTTTCCTGGTGCTTTTCCTAACCCTTTTGATACAATGGTCCGGTACGTCCTGAAGCCAGCCCGGGTATCGGTTCATCACTGCATTCGCCTTCTGGGGAAGATGGTGGCCTCTTATGAGGCTCTACAGTACGGAAGGTTTCATGCTCAGTCAGTGGCGTAAGTTTTTCCCAGTTGCCCGGAGGCAAGAAATATATTGGTGCCCACCCCCCTATATATCATCCGTGAGCCAATAAGATGCCGTTTTGAGATCCGAGTAAAACCGAACCCGCTCATCTCTAATTCTAACTGTATGAAGCTACTACAAAAACCGTTGCAACTAGGAAGATCTATGTAGGGGTCCAGCCACAAACTACATAGATCTGCTCAGTCACTCACAATGCTGATTATTTCTCTGACAATTAATTTGCAAGTGTCATATCCAGGATTAGAACCCACAACCTATTACACTGGAAGCATGCACCTTATTGGTGGAGATATCTGCGCTTGCATAGGAAGTATGAGAATTCTAACTATATGAAGTTACTTGTAATTGTCAGAGAAATAACTTCATATAGTTAGAATTCTCATGCTTCCTTTATAGGAGCAAAGAGCTTCATCAGTAAGTTGTCTGCTTCCAGTGTATCTATAATAAAGAGGGTGCGATTTGTAAGGTGCAGTGACTAGTGGGGAAGTCGGCTACGGAAGAGATACCGGCTGCTGTCAATTAACTTAATTGATTAATGTCGCTGAACACATGGAACAGGAGGAGAGGTGCCCCCCTTCAAAGCAGGAGCCCGGCGGCAGCTGACTCCATTGCCTCCCAGACTTCTGCCTCTGTGCTCGGTCCTTCCAAATGGATCTCCTGGAAAAGGGGTCGGGATCTCATCTACACATGCACCAGAGAATACGTCTGTCGCCGAAAGCCAGGTTTTCACTCCTCTGGTGGCTGCAACTACCTCACCTTCTGGAGGGCCGCAGGTTCGGGATTCAGGACTGGATCCTTCTAACCACGGATGCAAGTCTCCAGGGCTGGGGCGCAGTCACTCAGGGAGAAACCTTCCAAGGAAGGTGGTCAAGCCTGGAATCCAGCCTTCCAATAAACATTCTGGAACTAAGAGCCGTCTACAGCGGTCTTCTCCAAGCGGCCCATCTTCTGCAAGATCGACCCATTCAAGTGCAGTCGGACATTGTAACGACGGTGGCCTACATAAACCGACAGGGCGGAACGAAGAGCGGAGCTGCAATGCAAGAATCATCCTCTGGGCAGAAAAACACGCGTTGGCGCTGTCAGCAATCTTCATTCCGGGAGTAGACAACTGGGAAGCGGACTTCCTCAGCAGACATGATCTCCATCCAGGAGAGTGGGGCCTCCATCCGGAGGTGTTCAAGGAGGTGACAAATCTTTGGGGGGTACCTCAAATAGACATGATGGCCTCCCGTCTCAACAAGAAGCTTCAGAGGTATTGTTCCAGGTCAAGGGACCCGCAAGCCGTGGCAGTGGACGCCCTGGTGTCTCCGTGGGTGTTCCAGTCGGTGTACGTGTTTCCTCCACTTCCACTCATTCCAAGAGTTCTAAAACTCATAAGGAGAACAAGAGTTCAGGCAATCCTCATTGTTCCGGACTGGCCAAGAAGGGCTTGGTACGCGGATCTTCTGGGTCTTCTGCTGGAAGATCCGAGGCCTCTTCCTCTTCGGGAGGATCTACTGCAACAGGGGCCGTTCGCTTATCAAGGCTTACCGCGGCTACGTTTGACGGCATGGAAGTTGAACGCCAGATATTAGCTCGGAAGGGCATTCCGAGCAATGTTATTCCTACCCTGATACAGGCTAGGAAAGGAGTAACGTCTAAACATTACCATCGCATTTGGAAAAAGTATGTCTCTTGGTGTGAATCCAAGAAGTTTCCTACGGTGGAGTTTCATCTGGGATGGTTTATCCACTGCCTGCAAGCAGGTGTGGATATGGGCCTGAGGTTGGGATTCGTGAAGGTCCAGATTTCGGCCTTATCCATTTTCTTCCAGAAACAGCTGGCTTCCCTCCCTGAGGTTCAGGCTTTCTTGAAAGGGGTTCTGCATATCCAGCCTCCCTTTGTGCCGCCTACGGTACCCTGGGATCTTAACGTGGGGTTACAGTTCCTCCAATCGGATTGGTTTGAGCCTCTACAGGAGATTGTGGTCAAGTTTCTCACGTGGAAGGCTGTCACTTTGTTGGCCTTAGCTTCTGCTAGACGTGTTTCGGAGTTGGGGTCTTTGTCTTGTAAAAGCCCCTACTTGGTCTTCCATGAAGATAGAGCTGATCTCCGGACAAGTCAGCAGTTCCTTCCGAAGGTTGTGTCGACATTTCATATCAACCAACCTATTGTGGTGCCAGTGGCTACTGACTCCTTAATTTCATCAAAGTCCTTGGATGTTTGAAGGGCTCTGAAAATCTATGTGAAGAGGACTGCTCATCACAGGAAATCGGACTCTCTGTTTGTTCTATATGATCCCAAGAAACTTGCCGTGTCCTACGTCTGTTAAAGTTTGGTCAGTCAGTTCTGCAAGAGCCTCCATGCTCTACCTACTGTTCTGGGAGCTTTGGTACATCCCCATGGTACTAATGTGTACCCCAGCATCCTCTAGGACGTAAGAGAAAATAGGATTTTAATTACCTACCGGTAAATCCTTTTCTCGTAGTCCGTAGGGGATGCTGGGCGCCCGCCCAGCGCTTCGTTATCCTGCAGTGGTTATCTGATTCAGTACGGCTTTGTTCTTAGTTAAGTACTGCCTTTGTTACTCGGTTTAGTAATGTTTAGCGGTTGCTGAGTTTCAAGCTAGTTTGCCTTGTTCTGTGAGCTGGTGTGAATGTCGCCACTATCTGTGTATAATCCTTTTCTCGAAGATGTCCGTCTCTTCGGGCACAGTTTCTAGACTGAGTCTGGTAGGAGGGGCATAGAGGGAGGAGCCAGCCCACACTCTCAAACTCTTAAAGTGCCAATGGCTCCAGGTGGACCCGTCTATACCCCATGGTACTAATGTAGACCCCAACATCCTCTACGGACTACGAGAAAAGGATTTTACCGGTAGGTAATTAAAATCCTATTTTTGTGGGGGGAAATCATCAGTTAAGTGGTTAAACAAAAACAAAAAAAAGTTTAAGCCAATGAAGTACCAAGAAATCCTGGGTGGTATGGCTCATGGAGGATACCAGGTAATTGTTTTTATCTAGTGAAAGGTAGATGAAAAAGTCAGTATGAGAAAGCATAAATTTAGCTATTTAAAAAATATATATTTTTTTAAAAATAACAAAGATCATTGTTTATGAATCCATCATATGATTGCATGTGATGCATTGTGGCATGTTCATTTTCTCTCCTCTCTCTGTACTTTTGTTTTGCAGCTTTTTATGTGTTTGTGCCTGTAGTCTGTTTTGAAGGGCCTCGAGTCTGTAATATCATTTGCCCTAATATGATACGGTCATCTTTTGCTATGTGAATATGTGGGATGCAGTCAAAATGTCGGGATCTCAGCGTTCAGGAGACTGATGCTGGATTCCCGACAGCCAGCATTTTACCAACGGCTGGAATATCTACACCCGCCTGTAATTCCCACTCGGTTGGTGGGTCCACGCCAACAACCGAGTGGGAATGGAACCTGTTTGCGAGCCACCAGACCCGAATCACGGCGAGCGCAGCAAGCCTGCTAGAGGACTCACTGCCGTTATTCCGGCAGATGGAATGCCGCTGTCGGGACATTTTATTTCTTTTATTCAAGTGCAGCAAAACAGTGTGCAAAGGGGCATTCCGGTAGGGGAATGGGGTGAGGGATAAGGAGGCACCAGTCAGTGTCGTGGGCTGCAGTGTGCTGAGGGAACTTAAGGCCCGTACACACTGGCCAATATATCGGCCGTTCTCTTGAACGGCCGATATATCGCGGGTCCGTCGGCCAGTGTGTACGGCCGATACGTCTGTGAACTCCGTCGTTCACAGACGTGTCGCGTCGGCCCCGCAGCACAGCCGACGGCCAATATATCTATCGATATATTGGCGCGTCGCTGTGTGTGTACGGCTGTCGGCCGACCGCCAGTACACATGCTGCGGCGGTCGGCGGTGATTGACAGCTGAACTGGGCGGGCGTGTGTACACGCCCACCCAGTTCATGACGTCAGTCCCCGACTGATCGGGCAGTGTGTATGCACAGCACACTGCCCGATCTGTCCATAGATATATCTGCAGATCAATTGATCTGCAGATATATCTTTCCAGTGTGTACCCACCTTAACACAGTTTGGCCGTCGCCTGCATGTCCCTGATTGCAGTGCTGCAGACTCGGCCAGGCAGCAGCCATCTTGCGGCTTCTGGCTGATTGCTCAGGATCCTTAAAAAAATAGTAAAAAAAAAAAAATATATGAATTCTTCTGTAAATGTATTATTTATTTATTTATTAACAGTTTCTTATATAGAGCAGCATATTCAGTTGCGCTTTACAATTAGAACAGCAGTAATAGATCAAACTGGGCAAAAACAGAGATACATAGAGATAGGAGGGCCCTGCTCGCAAGCTTACAATCTATAGTAAATAGTTTCTTATATATACAGTATGCACTGGGGGTTTTAGATGCGCACCTCCTGATGCTCAAAATTAGGGGCGAGGCCTCGTGGGTAGGGGGCGTAGCCTCATGGGAAGTGCTGTAATCGCGGGCCATACCCCCATTTTTGACGCTATGGGGGGCATGTCGAGCACTCTGTGAGCTGCTGGCATGGCCCATGTCCCTCTCTTCCCCCGTAAATAGTCTATTCACTGCATCTCTGCAGCAGGTGAGAGAGGGATAGTTGGGAGATATGCTGCTGCGGCTGGACCTAGGACAGAGAGCTGGTGGCTGATTAGTGACGACACACTCTCCCTCTCTCTCTCTTTCTCTCTCTCTCTCTCTCTCTGTATATATATATATATATGGGTTCTACCAGGCACAACATGTATAAGAAGCTCTACCTAGCGTAGTGTGTATAAGGGACTCTATCTGGTATAACGTGTTTAAGAGGTTCTACCTAGTATAATGTGTATAAGAGGCTCTACCTGGTGCAAAGTGTATAAGAGGCTCTACCTGGTGCAATGTGTAGCTGGGGCTCTACCTGTCGTAACATGAATATGGGCTCTACCTGGCGTAACGTGTATAAGGGGCTCTACCTGGAGTAACATGTATAAGGTACTCTACCTAGCGCAAGTGTTTTAGTAGCTCTACCTGGTGCAACATGTATAAGGGGCTCTACCAGGCACAACGTGTATAAGATGCTGTACCTTGCGTGACGTGTGTAAGGGGCTGTACCTGGCGTAATGTGTGTAAGGGGCTCTACCTGGTGCAAAGTGTATAAGGGGCTCTACCTGGTGTAATGTGTGTATGGGGCTCTAACTGGCATAATGTGTATAAGGGGCTCTACTGTAGTGTAATGTGGGTAAGGGGCTCTAACATGGCATAATATGTATAAGGGGTACTACCGTGTGGTGTAATGTGACTGATGGACACTACTGTGCTGTTAATATTTAGCGTAGGTAGAGCCTATGGCGTGCACTGTCACATTTTCAATGTGGAGGGTGCGCTAAAGGAAATGTTTGCCCTGGGCACTACAAGCTCTAGAACCAGCCCTGTATATAGGCTTACCATACTATCCCTTTAAACCGGGACACTCTTGAATTACACATGATCTGTGGTTGGCTGACATCAATCCTGTGTTTCAGCTAGTTTTAATCAGCCACAGAACCTGTGTAATTCATGAGTGTCCCAATTTAAAAGGATATTATGGTAAACCTACTTATATAGGCTTCCCATGATTTACACAGGGACGCTATAGCAGGAGGGTTTTTCTACCACCTTTTGTGATATCAACTTAAAAATGGCTTCCCACAAAGTCTAAACAAATACATACCTCCCAAATGTCCCGTTTTTGCGGGAAAGTCCAGTGTTTTTTTTAACTGTCCCACCCGCGGGCCACAGTGTCCCGCGGTGGGGTGGGGCAGTTGGGAGGCTCCTGTAGTGCAGCGGTGAATAGACGCTGTGCGCATGCACACAGCGTCTATTCACTAGAAACGGAGGTGCAGGGGGCAAGCCAGTAGCTCACAGAGCGCTGGCCATGCTCCCATAGTGACGGAAAATGGGGGCATGGCTCGCGATCGCAGCACTCCCAAAATGCCACGCCTCCTTTTCTATAGACCACACAAAAGTGTCCCTCTTCCACTTCTCCCAATATAGCATTAGATATGTATTCTTTTGTAACTTTAGTTATGCATATTTGTGAACATTTCCAGTATCTGTGTCCTATAAAGAGAATTGCATTATTGGTTTGAAAGTTCTTTAATAAATCTTATTCAACCTTACTATGTTTGACAGGGAAACATGAAATACCAGAGTCTCAGAAGGCTCTTATCCCAATGGCTCTGATTCACCTTTTGTTAGTAAATGGCCATGACCTAGCTTTGCTCCTGTACACAGTGCATCAAGGAGAGAGCAAGAGAACGATTTAGGACTATGGAAGAATAACAAAGCAAGAAGCCAGAGGCAGCCGTCAGAAGAGGTAATTGTTGCCTGTTTCCATTTAGCAAAAAAAGAAAAGATTTTTTTTTTTTTTTTACAGAAATTTATATTTACCCCCTTGGCTGCCTTTTTCAAAATCCTGCTTCATCCACACGCATATATTGGAAATATTATATCACTGACTTATCACAGTGTACGGTAATCTTATTTTAACCAGATCGACAGACAGCAGTGGTGAAATTAATGCAGATTGAGATTTCTCACTTCAGTGTTTTTATCATGTGACTTGCCTTTGTGATGTGACTCAGCTTTGGTATCAAAGTCACTGCTATCATCTCTCCGCAATCATCTGTATCTCTGACCTGATATCTCATAGTGTAAAGTAAATCTCTTTTAACCTAAATGTTATATGGATTTTTTAGATGGATAGATAGCTAGCAGAGGATAAATAATGTGACTGGTTAAAAGCATAAGCAGCCACTATGATGTCACCCAGCTTTGCTGTAAAAGTCACTGCTTCATATAGTATTGTCTGTTATCATATGTATCTGCTGATATGACTTCTCACAGTGTACTGTAAGGTAAGTTCACTTTAACCTAAATGTTATATGAAAATAATGATACCTACCAGTTTTGAAATACAGGCAGGGTAAGATTTTTCAATAGAGAAGGCTGATCATGTGCCTGGCTAAAATCATAAACAGTCTTTGTGATGTCACTTAGCTTTGGTATAAAATACACTGCTTGGTATAGAACTGTTAGTTTTATGATGTATCTGGTGATATGACAATGGGGGTAATTCTGAGTTGATCGCAGCAGAATTTTTTTAGCAGTTGGGCAAAACCATGTGCACTGCAGGGGAGGCAGATATAACATGTGCAGAGAGAGTTAGATTTTGGTGGGGTGTGTTCAAACTGAAATCTAAATTGCAGTGTAAAAATAAAGCAGCCAGTATTTACCCTGCACAGAAACAAAATAACCCACCCAAATCTAACTCTCTCTGTACATGTTATATCTGCCTCCCCTGCACTGCACATGGTTTTGCCCAATTGCTAACAAAATTCCTGCTGAGATCAACTCAGAATTACCCCCAATGTAAGGTAAGTTTATTTTAACCTAAAAGCTCAAAGAAAATGATGTTTGATGGATAAATAAAGATAAGATACGATAGATATAACATATCAGGATAGATAGAGAGGAGGGGGACAGGTAGCTGGGACATGCGAGAGGCATGGTGCAGCCAAATGGGGAGTGCGTGGCACCGCAATCAGCGTCGGACTAGCTGAGTGAAGAAACGCTTCCGGTCCTTTTATGCTAGGGCAATGTTTAGAAGCACCCAAGTATTTACACCCGCTACCTGCATCGCAGTTATGCAGGTAGCGGGTGTCTCTAAACATTGCCCTGGCATAAATGGACCGATAGCGGTTTCCCGGTCAGCCAGTCTGACGCAGACCACAATTGTACCATATTGGCCCCAATCCCTATTATACAAAGCTGTAATGCAGTGGTGAGTGTGTGATAATGTGATTCAGAATGCATTGCACCCATGTGTGTTGATGACATCATTGTGGGGGCACACACTTGTGGACCAGCACCATTGAAACACTGCGCAGGCGCAACAGCAGAGGCATTGTGCACGTGTTATCTGGTACCTAAGAATCCAAAGAGTGGTTTCAAGAGTGGTTCACAATGCAACATGCACCTCACAATATTATCATCATGAGCTGTGTGCCTGCACCTTCCACACACGGGGAGGTGTAGGGATACTGGTGGACAGGAGTGCTCCTGTTCACCAGTAACCCTGCCCAGGCCACCATTGTGTAAGTGGGCACCGTGCTGGGGGAAAAAGGGAGGACCCTTACCTCCATTTCCCCCGGGCGGGCGTTGGTTCACGGCGGGATGCGGCGTGGCAAGCTTCCGGGACGGAGGGGCTTGCATCCGTTGGGATTCAAGCCCCTCCAATCACGTTGCGGCTATATGAATGGAGCGCCGGGCGTGAGCTAATCGGAGCTTGTTTCATCATAGCTCCACCCCCTTCCAGCGTCATATAACAGACGCTGCAGAGCGGGAGAGCTCAGTCGAGCGCTGGAGCAGTGAAGATGAGGAATATCCAGCGGCGGAAGAAGACGCGGTGGCGAGGGAAGATCCGGCGGCAGAGAGAAGAGGAGGCGGCGGCCGAGGAAACGGAAGAGGCGGAACCCGGGATCCAGCGGTGGAAGACCGGCGGAGAGTATTGCAGTGTGTGGGTAGCAAAAGAACTAACGAAGCTCCCCACTGCAGCTTCTCCCACCGATCCGGGTAGGCGGCCTTGGGCCCTCACCACCATCCTCTAATCCACCTAGACCACCAGGTGTTCAGGCATTAGGCCTGTGGGCACAGACAGGCAATAGGCCTGAGCATCAGATAGGAGTACGGGCCGCCATTTTTTTAATTTGTAACCTTGGCATTAGGCCAGGGTTACCTCCCCTCCAGTTAGGCAGGCATTAGGCCTGGGCACAATACAGGCTTTAGGCCTGCGGGGATATATAGGAGTACGGGCCACACGTAAATTGATAATCTTGGCACTAGGCCAAGGTTACGTCACCACTAGGCAGGCAATAGGCATGAGGGGCAAATACAGGCATTAGGCCTGCAGGTGAGCTAGGAAATAGGACTTGGGTAGTGTTCTTGGCTTTCGGCCAGGACCACAATTGATCTAGCAGACGGGCCCTAGGCCCATGGGTAATCCCAGGCATTAGGCCTGAGCCTCCAGTAGAGGGCACTAGGTCCACAGGGGTATTGCATGGTTTCACCCCCCACAAGTGGGAAAAGTTCATACAGTACAGATCCCTCTCTGGCTGGGTCCCCACAGCGGGTGGGCTGTACGATAGCTCGCTCGGAGCCAGTTGCAGGTTGGATGTGAAGGGCCGGCTGGCCCTCATATTCTGTACACGGCTTTACTGTCGGGGAGGCTGTGGAGAATCGGTCCCGCCCCACACGCCCCATCCCGTGAGCCTGAAGTGGGCGGCTGCCAACAGCAGAGAGTTAGTTCGCGCAGGCATTCATCTACCGGCACGAAGCGGTTAAACCTTCCACCAAACCAGACTGAAAGGTAACTCACACTTTGTTGTATATCGTCACTTTGTTGCCTTGTATGTGCTTGTACTGTTTGCTGGAGATAGGTGTAGTAGTTAACCAAGTTGTATTGTTTAGAGTTTGTAGTAAATAGGCCCGGTTAGTTGTTAGCCTATTTATTAGTTTGTAGGCAGGCTGCTGCCATTTTCTCTCCAGGAGCAGAGACCCGCAACAGGCAAGTTGACAAGAGTACCCGTGTGAGTATACCCCTCTGTGTGTATGTGTCCTGGTCCGTGTTGAGCTCCAGTTCGCGAGACCCAGCTAGGCCTAGTGGGGCTCGCTTTCACCTGGTGCGCAAGTGCCAAATAGGTGACGATTGGGTGGCTGAGGCCTTAGGGCCAGTGATGACATTCACCTAACCGGTAAGGGTCGTGGCCACCCCCGTGTGTCCTCTTCCCCGTCGCGGAAAGAGTTGATACTCGGTGACTAGTGTTTCTCTTCCCCTAGCCATTGGGTCCTCATGGCTGAGTCCCCGCGTTGAGGTTCAAAAGGAAGGATTCCTCCAGAAGAAGAGAATTCGTGGTCGGGAACTGAGGAAAACAACTTGCGGTAAGGAGCGCGGTACACCTGCACGGCAGCAGGCACTACACTGCACCGCCACCCTTACATTTGTATAGTAGGTAATTTAGGTAGGTTATAGCAGCTAGGTGTAGTCACATTGATGCATTGCATATGAATCAGCAGTGCCTGTAGTTGTGTATGCTAGCTCAGTAGCATGTGCGGTGCAAAACATGCAATATGCAACCACAAAGGCTCTCAATTACACATCAAGGAAGGCTGTACTAACCAGCTATACAACAGGGGCATATCTGTAATAGGTGCAGGGATTGCGGTGCACACAGGGGGGGGACACCACTCAACATGCACTTACAGACTATAGTTACCTATCCCCGCTGCTGATATAATCACCAAAAAATGTGGCGTTGGTGCTATTCCTAGAGATAGTAGACAGAACATGGGCCACCTCCTCCATCAAAAAAAACCCCTGCCATTCTCATTACAAACATTGATAACTATACAGTCTGTATGTGCAGAACAGGAAAACTAGGAGAATTGTATTAAGGCATAGAGAAGTGGCACTGCACAGATCGCCGTACATGTGGCATTGCAGCAGGTAGTTACATCTGCCCCTGGCATACAGCACAAGTATACTGTATACTGCACAGCTGTGTATTTACCCTTCACAACAATCAATAGATTTATATACTGCACAGCTGTGTATTTACCCTTCACAACAATCAATAGATTTATATACTGCACAGCTGTGTATTTACCCTTCACAACAATCAATAGATTACTTACCTGTGTAGGTACACTCTGGGTGTGAGTGACAGTGTTACCATTTAATCCCTCACACCCTGGCTGCCTGATTTATCTGTTCTATAGACAGCTGTGCCTGGATCACTCTGAAAGTAAATAATGGCTTTTACACTTGGTTACAGCAGTAATGACTGGAAGAGATGCGGCATTCAAAGGCTCGTCCAATTAGCAGCATCTCTGCATTCTGTATCAGCTCTGCTCATTTAAAACACATTCCAGCTGCAGTGACCTGGATAATGGGCCTCAAGAGACTTCCCCAGATGTGCATAACTCAATAACCACAGGGGTCTTACTAAATACTTTGGTCAAGTGGTGGATTAAAATAAGAACGTTGCAAATGCAGTCTGTTGACCGGAGATGCCAGATCTTCCCTTATGGGTACAAGTATGGTACATTATGTACTTGGTGGAACTTCAGCTCCACGCTCCAGGCCTGTTCTCAGTTACACTCGCAGGAAAGTTCATTCCCGGGAATGTGTCCCGGTATATTTGCCGGGACACATTCCCGGGAATGACCCTTTCACATTAGCGGGCTGACCCGGCATATTGCCGGGTCAGTGACGTCACCGCCGAGTCTCCCAGAGGCGGTGCTTGGAGATAATCTTCTCCAAGCACCGCCTCCTCCTATGAAGAGAACGGGTGCCGGGTCGCCTTGACCCGGTATACCCGTTTACACTGGCAGCTTCCCGGGACGGTCCCGGGTTCAACCCTGCTTTTGACCTGGGATGAAATCCCGGGATGCTCGTCCCGGGAAATTGTCCCTGTACCCATTTACACTGAGAAGAATCCCGGGATGATGCGCGTTCACGTGCAATATCCCGGGATTTTTCTGCGAGTGTAAAAGGGGTATCAAGTGAGCAATAAGCTACCTCATGGCGGAAATCTGGTGCACAGACAAAGTTAAAGAAACATGAGTATACGTAATTTACTTTGTTGCCTGTGGTGTTTCTTTGGCCAGTGAAACTTCTCAACATATAAATTACATAAAGCATCAAACAAACAAACAAAAAAGCTAAGCACCACTGGTTTCACTCTAATTGGTAAGAGCATTAAGAAACTCGCTCTGATTGGATAGTTGTGGTTTAACTCCACGTGTGGTCTAGCAGCAGTGAACCCCACCTTACAAATGATGTTCATTGATACTTTCGCTGGTGACAATGGGCCTAATTCAGATCTGATCGCTGTGCTGCAAATTTGCAGAGGTCTGCGATCAGATATCCGCCGCCGATAGAGAGTGAAAACCCGCCCCGTGCAAGTGTATGAATGCATATGTACGCCGTGCGAACACTTCACCAGACAGCGGACATCTGCAAATCCGTTCGTAACTCACTCATAATCTAATGATTTTTCCAGTCTGTGCAGCTACAGTGCGATACAAACAGGCTGATCGGGGCCGGAGCTGACGTAACACACCATCGGGGCCGGAGCTGACGTCACATCCCAGAAAACGCTTGGGAACGCCGGTGTTTTTCCTGACACTCCCAGAAAATAGGCAGTTACCACCCCCAAACGCCCGCTTCCTGTCAATCACCTTGCGTTCGCCAAGCGATCTAAATTTTCGCACCATTCTGTCACTTTTTGGGTTTGCACCTGCACATTGCGGTGCATACGCATGCGCATAGGTACACACAGGCACCCCTAATGTCCGGCACCCCCTCACACATGCGGCATGCCTGCAGCGATGCATGCCGATTCCTGTCCTCCTCCTCCTCCCGTGCCCTACAGCCGGAAGCTGGAGGGGTCCTCTCTATGAAGGGGATCTATATGCTACAGTACCCGGTCCAGCAGCGGTAGCGTCTAGATCCCCTTCATGGAGAGGACCCCTCCACTTCTGGCTGTAGTGCACAGGAGGGCAGGAGGAGGAGGCTGGACTGGGTGCTGAGCGCGGAGCGGGTGGTGGGGGAGGCCCTGGTCTGGTGCCGGGCACTGTTGGCCGGGAAGGGGGGGGGGGAGTTGATTAGAGGACAGTGTGCGTGCATACCGCTGCTGGATGTGCTTATTTTCCCCTGAATGTCCCTGCGGAGTGCTTTAACAGGGCCAGCATTCTGGACATGACTTCAGCCTGTTCCACAGCCAGACTGGCAGGAGGCGTGCAACTGAGGGGACGGCAGTGTCATACAGGAGAGCTGGTGAGAGCACCAGCCTGGGATAAATGTTAGGCTTTATATAAACTATCAATCGACAGTTATAATTTTTTCTGACTAGACTGAAAAATAAAAAGAAGAGTTGTGAGAATATTACATGCTTTGTCTACAAAACAGAGTTCATAATCAGTCTGCAGGAACAGACCCTGGCTTGGATAAATCACAGTGTAATCTACACTGATGTGTGAGCAACAGGTCAGCCCAGCAACTGCACCACGCTGCTAACCTAAACACCAGCTAGAGGCCATATTGAGCTTTCCTTCTCAATATACCACAATTTTGGTGTGTACCCTACACGGACACCAGTCTGTAACTATGCCCCCCGTACTGCAACCAGCATGTGACTTTGTGCCCCCTACACTGACACCAGCCTGTGCTCCTTGCTGTCAGCCACACTTTGGGTTCACCGGAGTCAGGACAGAGGAGGAAGTTTCCTGGGGGCCCAGAACTGACGGAGCTGTGCTTGCTCCCTTCAAAGAGACTGAGACCAGGGTCACTGTGCTGGCACTGCTCCCTCCCTGAAGACCAAACCCCATCCTTGCACCCTCTGTGCCAAGATTACCCCTGTTGTGGAGCTATGCCGAGAGACTGAGCCTGTCACATTCGGAGCGTGGCCCTCAACTGCTGGTGTTTGGACCCAACTGAGCTGCAGAGTGCTACTGAGCCCGTGGCTGCATTCTACGGTACTAAGGTTAGTATCACTGCAGTCATGAAGTGCTGCCTCTTACAAGGAAGATGAAGTTGAATGTGAGCAGCAGGTACTGCTGGGGGGGATCACCTACTATCCACCTCCCTCTTTCACCGGCACATCTCCCAGTAGACTCTGGGAATGTGCCAGAGACTACTGCGCACACGCAAATCTCCGGGACATGACACCTACACCATTTTCCCGGTGATTTCTGTACTGTACATGCGCAAATCTTTGAGAACACGGCGTCCGCACCATTTTCTCAGTGATTTGTGCAGCGCTGATGGAGAGGTGAGTATCGTGAATGGGTGCAGGGTGTTATGTGCGGGCATCCCTGGGCGTAGGGGCCAGTGTGCACTGCACAACCGGCATCCTATATAGATACGCCGGTGGTTCCCAAACCAGAACATGAAACTATGTAGTTGCTAGATGCCTACAC
Organism: Pseudophryne corroboree; assembly: GCF_028390025.1. Taxonomy (NCBI): domain Eukaryota; kingdom Metazoa; phylum Chordata; class Amphibia; order Anura; family Myobatrachidae; genus Pseudophryne; species Pseudophryne corroboree. Next base: position 48,039,923 of record NC_086454.1, read on the forward strand.
CGATATTTGTAAACTGTATGGCAAAGTATAGTGTACATTATCATGTGGATAACAATAACTTTCTTTGTGCGCTTTTCCGCTATTCCAGGTCTACTAAATTCAGTAACATGGTCAGTTTTGTGTCTCATAGTTTGCTTACTCCAGGAGACTCCCGAATGTCATTGACTCTTCCCTGACATTGGCGAGAGTAGATCAGCCTCCTGGTTCGGCACACTTCACCAGGGAAGTGGTCAGTCTGGGCTGGTCCCATTCCCCATACCACATACCACAGCATTGATCTCTCAGAGGGCTTTAGGAAACTATTGGCAGTTATGTTGTAAAGTGTCATGGTCACCACAACACAAGGCGTTTGCTGATACATTTCATCTTCCGAGTCTCCATCATACTGCATGTGGTTCATAATTCACTTTGGAATGGGAGTAGACGCTGTGTTGTCAGCTGCAGCTTGCAGAGCTCCATGATCTCTCTGTTCCTACAGGTAGATGTAAGGAATGTGTGGTATGTGGAATTCCAGATACTTCACTCCAGGGACCGTCAGCTGTCTCTCCAAACACATGCAGTTGTCTTGTCAGAGGTTTTGCAGTTGAGTCAATGTGGCAGGAGGAGAGTTAGAAATATAAGGGATAAGAGGAAAGGAGAATTATCATTGGACTCAATTTTTACAAAGCTTGCTCATTGTTCAAAGTTCCCCTAAAAAAAAGTAACACAAGTACAAAAAATGTGGCTGGCCATTTCTATTTAACCAAATGGAAATAGTATCCGCTCAATTAATTCATAAGTGCATGCCCACATGCCAGCTTCTGGAACTGGCCCACAAAATCAATTTGCAGATATTTACACCACTCCGGTGTGCTGCCTACGCCCATTTTAAGACCACCCCAGCCCTAATTTTATACTTTACGATATTTTATTTCTCTTACTTCCTAGAGGATGCTGGGGACTCCGTAAGGACCATGGGGGTATAGACGGGCTCCGCAGGAGATAGGGCACCTAAAAAGAACTTTGACTATGGGTGTGCACTGGCTCCTCCCTCTATGCCCCTCCTCCAGACCTCAGTTACATCTTGTGCCCAGAGGAGAATGGGTGCACTGCAGAGAGCTCTCCAGAGTTTTCTGTGGAAAAAGAATTTTGTTAGGTTTTTTATTTTCACGGAGTCCTGTTGGCAACAGACTCCCTGCATCGTGGGACCGAGGAGAGAGAAGCAGAGCTGGCTTGTCAAGTTGGGCTCTGTTTCTAAGGCTACTGGACACCATTAGCTCCAGAGGGAGTCTGAACACAGGTCTCACCTGGGGTTCGTCCCGGAGCCGCGCCGCCGTCCTCCTCACAGATGCCGAAGATAGAAGCCGGGTGAGTATGAGAAGGCAGAAGACATCATAGGCGGCAGAAGACATCAGATCTTCATGAGGTAAGGCGCGCAGCGGTAAGCTGCGCGCCATTGCTCCCATTCACACACACAGAGCAGCACTGAAGGGTGCAGGGCGCAGGGGGGGGGGCGCCCTGGGCAGCAATAAACCTCACATTTGGGGCACTGACAAGGTAGATTAGGCTACTGGGCAGTAATTCTACGATCCCCCGCCATTTTCTATAAAAAAAATCACCGGGACCGAAGCCCGCCGTCGGGTGGGCGGAGCTTGATCCCCAGCACTAAGCAGCGCCATTTTCTCCACAGAAGCTGCATGAGGAAAACGCTGGCTCCCTGGTCTCTCCCCTGCTGAACATTCAGGCTGGAAAAAAGAGGAGGGGGCATTTTGAGTGCAGTGAGTGGGAATCTGGTCATTTTATATATATATATATATATATATATATATATATATATATATATATATATATATATATATATATATATATAAAAGCGCTATCTGGTCATATTTTTCCAGGGTTATTAAGCGCTCTCTCTGTCTCTCCTAAGGGCCTGGTTGGAGTTTTGTCCCCTTATAGGTTAATCCCTGTGTGTGTGGGGTGTCGGTACGTGGTGTCGACATGTCTGAAGCGGAAGGCTTTTCCAAGGAGGAGGTGGAGCAAATGAGTGGTGTGTCCCCGTCGGTTGTGCCGACTCCAGATTGGATGGACATGTGGCATATGTTGAATGCAAGTGTGGCATCTTTACATAAAAAGCTTGATAAGGCTGATTTAGGGGGGGCATCAGGGGGTCAATCCTCAGATTGGACCAACTCACAGGGCCCGTCGGGGTCTCAAAAGCGTCCCTTAACACAAGACACTACTACCGACACGGATTCTGATTCCAGTGTCGACTATGACGAAGTAAAATTGCACCCTAGGGTGACTAAAACCATTCACTGTATGATTGTGGCAATAAGGGATGTGTTGCATATTGTGGATGAACCCTCTGTCCTCGACACAAGGGTACACATGTTTAAGGAAAAGAAACAGATTATTAACTTTCCCACATCTCATGAATTAAATGAATTCTTTGGAAAAGCTTGGGAGACTCCGGATAAGAGACCGCAGATCCCCAAAAGAATTTATATGGCATACCCTTTCCCTAAGCAGGACAGGGAGATTTGGGAATCACCCCCCACTGTGGACAAAGCCCTGACGCGCTTGTCCAAGAAAGTGGCGCTACCGTCTCCTGACACAGCAGCCCTTAAGGACCCTGCAGATCGCAGGCAAGAAACTACCTTAAAGTGTATTTATTCTCATATGGGTGCTGTGCTAGGACTGACAATTGCGTAGGCATAGGTGTGTAGCGCGATTGCAGCTTGGACAGATGAGCTGACAGATCAATTTGATAACATGGATAAGGATACTATATTCCTAACTCTAGCCCATATTAAAGACGCAGTCTTATTTATGAGGGATGCTCAAAGGGACATTGGATTGCTAGCTTCTAGGGCCAATGCCATGTCTGTCTCAGCGAGAAGATCCTTATGGACTCGCCAATGGATGGGTGATGCGGGTTCCAAGAAACATATGGAAGTACTACCCTACAAGGGTGATGTATTGTTTGGGGATGGGCTGACGGACCTGGTTTCCACAGCCACAGCAGGTAAATCACATTTTTTACCTTATATACCCCAACAGCAAAAGAAAGTAACACCCTATCAGATGCAGTCCTTTCGGTCGCACAAGTCCAAAAGAGGTCGGAGATCCTCTTTCCTCGCCAGAGGTAAGGGCAGAGGCAAGAGAGCACCTGCTTCGGCAGGTGCCCAGGAACCAAAGTCCTCCCCGGCTGCTCCAAAACCCACAACATGACGCTGGGGCTCCCTTGAGGGAGTCCGCACCGGTGGGGGCACGTCTTCGACTTTTCAGTCAGGCCTGGGTCAGTTCGGACCTGAATCCCAGGGTGTTGGAAATAGTTTCCCAGGGTTACAAATTGGAATTCGAGGAGGTGCCCCCGCGCCGATTTTTCAAATCGGCCCTACCAGCTTCCACATCGGAAAGGGATGTGGTGTTAGCTGCAATTCAAACGCTGTGTATACAGCAAGTGATAATCAAGGTTCCCCTGCACCAGCAGGGAAGAGGTTACTATTCAACCCTATTTGTGGTCCCGAAACCGGACGGTTCGGTCAGACCTATTTTGAATCTGAAATCCCTAAAACCTGTACATAAGAAGATTCAAATTCAAAATGGAATCTCTCAGAGCGATAATAGCCAACATGGAGGAGGGGGAGTTTATGGTGTCTCTGGACATAAAGGATGCGTACCTTTATGTCCCCATATATGCCCCCCATCAGGAATACCTGAGATTCGCTGTACAGGATTGTCATTACCAATTTCAGACGTTGCCGTTTGGACTCTCCACGGCCCTGAGGATTTTCACCAAGATAATGGCGGAAATGATGGTGGTCCTGCGCAAGCATGGAGTCACAATTATCCCATACTTGGACGATCTCCTGATAAAAGCGAGATCAAGGGAGAAATTGCTGAACAGTGTGGCGCTCTAGTTGAGAGTGCTCCAGCAACACGGTTGGATTCTAAATCTACCGAAGTCACAGTTGATTCCGACAACTCGACTTCCGTTCCTAGGTATGATACTGGATACGGAACAAATGAAGGTCTTCCTCCCAATAGAGAAAGCCCAAGACATACAGAACTTGGTCAGAGACCTGCTAAAACCGAAAAGGGTGTCAGTTCACCAATGCACTCGAGTTCTGGGGAAAATGGTGGCGGCCTACGAGGCCATTCCCTTCGGAAGGTTCCATGCAAGGACTTTTCAATGGGACCTTCTGGACAAGTGGTCCGGGTCCCATCTGCACTTACATCGGAAAATAACTCTGTCCCCAGGGACCAGAGTGTCCCTCCTGTGGTGGTTGCAAAGTGCTCACCTCCTGGAGGGTCGCAGGTTCGGAATTCAGGATTGGATCCTGGTTACCACGGACGCGAGCCTCCGAGGATGGGGAGCGGTCACACAGGGAAAACATTTTCAGGGTCTTTGGTCAGACCAGGAGTCCTGTCTACACATCAATGTGTTGGAACTCAGGGCCATTTACAATGGCCTTCGACAAGCGGAGAGTTTTCTTCGAAACCTACCGGTTCTGATTCAATCAGACAATGTCACAGCAGTGGCTCATGTGAACCGCCAAGGCGGGACAAAAAGCAGAGTCGCGATGGCGGAAGCCACAGGGATCCTTCGCGGGGCGGAAAATCATGTAAGCGCTCTGTCAGCGGTCTTCATTCCGGGAGTGGACAACTGGGAAGCAGACTTCCTCAGCAGACACGATCTCCATCCAGGAGAGTGGGGACTTCATCAAGAAGTCTTTGCAGATGTAACACGTCTTTGGGGAACTCCTCAAATAGACATTATGGCATCACGCCTCAACAAAAAAACTTCAGAGGTACTACGCCAGGTCTCAGGACCCTCAGGCAATAGCAGTGGACGCTCTGGTAACACCATGGGTGTTCAAATCGGTCTACGTGTTTCCTCCTCTTCCTCTCATCACAAAAGTGTTGAGGATCATAAGACGAAGAAGAGTACGAACGATACTCGTTGTCCCAGACTGGCCTTGAAGGGCCTGGTACTCGGATCTACAAGAGATGCTCACAGGAGATCCCTGGCCTCTTCCTCTGAGGGAAGACCTGTTGCAGCAGGGGCCCTGTGTATTTCAAGACTTACCGTGGTTACGTTTGACGACATGGCGGTTGAACGCCGAATCCTAGCGAAAAAGGGGATTCCGGAAGAGGTCATCCCTACTTTAATAAAGGCTAGGAAGGAGGTGACGATAAAACATTATCACCGTATCTGGCGAAAGTATGTGTCTTGGTGTGAGACCAAGAGTGCACCTACGGAAGATTTTCATCTGGGTCGTCTTCTCCACTTCCTACAGACAGGAGTGGATATGGGCCTGAAATTAGGCTCTGTTAAGGTACAGATTTCGGCCCTCTCGATTTTCTTTCAGAAGAAATTGGCCTCTCTTCCAGAAGTCCAGACGTTTGTAAAGGGAGTGCTGCACATCCAGCCCCCTTTTTTGTGCCTCCAGTGGCACCATGGGACCTGAACGTGGTGTTGCAGTTCCAAAAATCACACTGGTTTGAACCGCTTAACAAGGTTGAGTTGAAATTTCTTACCTGGAAGGTGGTCATGTGGTTGGCCTTAGCATCAGCAAGGCGAGTGTCAGAATTGGCGGCTTTGTCACACAAGAGCCCCTACTTGATTTTTCATGTGGATCGAGCTGAATTGAGGACACGTCCGCAATTTTTGCCTAAAGTGGTTTCTTCGTTCCATATGAATCAACCTATTGTGGTGCCTGTGGCTACAAGTGACCTGGAGGATTCCAGATCCCTGGACGTAGTCAGGGCCTTAAAAATGTATGTAGCCAGGACGGCTAGAATTAGGAAAACAGAGGCTCTGTTTATCCTGTATGCGGCCAATAAGATTGGCGCTCCTGCTTCGAAGCAGACTATTGCTCGCTGGATCTGTAATACGATTCAGCAGGCTCACTCTACGGCTGGATTGCCGGTACCAAATTCGGTTAAGGCCCATTCCACTAGGAAGGTGGGCTCTTCTTGGGCGGCTGCCCGAGGCGTCTCGGCTTTACAACTTTGCCGAGCGGCAACTTGGTCGGGGTCAAACACTTTTGCTAAATTCTACAAGTATGATACCCTGGCTGATGAGGATCTAGCGTTTGCTCAGTCGGTGCTGCAGAGTCATAGGCACTCTCCAGCCCTATTGGATGCTTTGGTATAAACCCCATGGTCCTTACGGAGTCCCCAGCATCCTCTAGGACGTAAGAGAAAATAAGATTTTAAACCTACCGGTGAATCTATTTCTCCTCGTCCGTAGAGTATGCTGGGCGCCCGTCCCAGTGCGGAAACTCTGCAAGACTTGTATATAGTTGTTGCTTACATAAGGGTTATGTTACAGTTGACATCGGTCTTGGACCGTTACTGTAGTTTGTTCATACTGTTAACTGGTTATGTATGTTCCAGGTTACATGGTATGATTGGTGTGGGCTGGTATGAATCTTGCCCTTGGATTGCTAAATCCTGCCTTGTATTGTCCATCTCCACAGTTCTCTAACTGAGGTCTGGAGGAGGGGCATAGAGGGAGGAGCCAGTGCACACCCATAGTCAAAGTTCTTTTTAGGTGCCCGATCTCCTGCGGAGCCCGTCTATACCCCCATGGTCCTTACGGAGTCCCCAGCATCCTGTACGGACTAGGAGAAATAGATTTACCGGTAGGTTTAAAATCTTATTTTTCTCTGACGTCCTAGTGGATGCTGGGAACTCCGAAAGGACCATGGGGAATAGCGGCTCCGCAGGAGACTGGGCACAAAAGTAAAAGCTTTAGGACTACCTGGTGTGCACTGGCTCCTCCCCCTATGACCCTCCTCCAAGCCTCAGTTAGATTTTTGTGCCCGAACGAGAAGGGTGCACACTAGGTGGCTCTCCTGAGCTGCTTAGTGAAAAGTTTAAGTATAGGTTTTTTATTTTCAGTGAGTCCTGCTGGCGACAGGTTCACTGCACCGAGGGACTAAGGGGAGAAGAAGCGAACTCACCTGCGTGCAGAGTGGATTGGGCTTCTTAGGCTACTGGACATTAGCTCCAGAGAGACGATCACAGGCCCAGCCATGGATGGGTCCCAGAGCCGCGCCACCGGCCCCCTTACAGAGCCAGAAGACAGAAGAGGTCCGGGAAATCGGCGGCAGAAGACGTCCTGTCTTCAATAAGGTAGCGCACAGCACCGCAGCTGTGCGCCATTGCTCTCAGCACACTTCACACTCCGGTCACTGAGGGTGCAGGGCGCTGGGGGGGGGCGCCCTGAGACGCAATAAAAACACCTTAGATGGCGAAAAATACATCACATATAGCTCCTGGGCTATATGGATGCATTTAACCCCGGCCAGTTTTTCCTTAAAAAAGCGGGAGAAAGGCCGCCGAGAAGGGGGCGGAGCCTATCTCCTCAGCACAAAAGCGCCATTTTCCCTCACAGCTCCGCTGGAAGGACGTCTCCCTGACTCTCCCCTGCAGTCCTGCACTACAGAAACAGGGTAAAACAAGAGAGGGGGGGCACTAATTTGGCAGATTAATCAATACAGCAGCTATATAAGGGAAAAACACTTATAGAAGGTTATCCCTGTATATATATAGCGTTCTGGTGTGTGCTGGCAAACTCTCCCTCTGTCTCCCCAAAGGGCTAGTGGGGTCCTGTCCTCTATCAGAGCATTCCCTGTGTGTGTGTTGTGTGTCGGTACGTTGTGTCGACATGCATGAGGAGGAAAATGGTATGGAGGCGGAGCAATTGCCTGTAATAGTGATGTCACCCCCTAGGGAGTCGACACCTGACTGGATGGTCTTATGGAAGGAATTACGTGATAGCGTCAGCACTTTACAAAAGACTGTTGACGACATGAGACAGCCGGCAAATCAGTTATTACCTGTCCAGGCGTCTCAAACACCGTCAGGGGCTCTAAAGCGCCCGTTACCTCAGATGGTCGACACAGACCCAGACACGGACACTGACTCCAGTGTCGACGGTGAGGAAACAAACGTGTTTTCCAGTAGGGCCACACGTTACATGATCACGGCAATGAAGGAGGTTTTGAACATTTCTGATACTACAAGTACCACAAAAAAGGGTATTATGTGGGGTGTGAAAAAACTACCCGTAGTTTTTCCTGAATCAGATGAATTAAATGAGGTGTGTGATGAAGCGTGGGTTTCCCCCGATAAAAAACTGCTAATTTCTAAAAAATTATTGGCATTATACCCTTTCCCGCCAGAGGTTAGGGCGCGTTGGGAAACACCCCCTAGGGTAGATAAGGCGCTCACACGCTTATCAAAACAAGTGGCGTTACCGTCTCCTGATACGGCCGCCCTCAAGGAGCCAGCTGATAGGAAGCTGGAAAATATCCTAAAAAGTATATACACACATACTGGTGTTATACTGCGACCAGCAATCGCCTCAGCCTGGATGTGCAGTGCTGGGGTGGCTTGGTCGGATTCCCTGACTGAAAATATTGATACCCTGGACAGGGACAGTATATTATTGACTATAGAGCATTTAAAGGATGCATTTCTATATATGCGAGATGCACAGAGGGATATTTGCACTCTGGCATCAAGAGTAAGTGCGCTGTCCATTTCTGCCAGAAGATGGTTATGGACGCGACAGTGGTCAGGTGATGCGGATTCCAAACGGCATATGGAAGTATTGCCGTATAAAGGGGAGGAGTTATTTGGGGTCGGTCTATCGGACCTGGTGGCCACGGCAACGGCTGGGAAATCCACCTTTTTACCCCAGGTCACCTCTCAGCAGAAAAAGACACCGTCTTTTCAGGCTCAGTCCTTTCGTCCCCATAAGGGCAAGCGGGCAAAAGGCCACTCATATCTGCCCCGGGGCAGAGGAAGGGGAAAAAGACTGCAGCAGGCAGCCTCTTCCCAGGAACAGAAGCCCTCCCCCGCTTCTGCCAAGTCCTCAGCATGACGCTGGGGCCTTACAAGCGGACTCAGGTACGGTGGGGGGTCGTCTCAAGAATTTCAGCGCGCAGTGGGCTCACTCGCAAGTGGACCCCTGGATCCTGCAGGTAGTATCTCAGGGGTACAAATTGGAATTCGAGACGTCTCCCCCTCGCCGGTTCCTGAAGTCTGCTTTACCAACGTCTCCCTCCGACAGGGAGGCGGTATTGGAAGCCATTCACAAGCTGTATTCCCAGCAGGTGATAATCAAGGTACCCCTCCTACAACAGGGAAAGGGGTATTATTCCACGCTGTTTGTGGTACCGAAGCCGGACGGCTCGGTGAGACCTATTTTAAATCTGAAATCCTTGAACACTTACATACAAAGGTTCAAATTCAAGATGGAGTCACTCAGAGCAGTGATAGCGAACCTGGAAGAAGGGGACTATATGGTGTCTCTGGACATCAAGGATGCTTACCTCCATGTCCCAATTTGCCCTTCTCACCAAGGGTACCTCAGGTTTGTGGTACAGAACTGTCACTATCAGTTTCAGATGCTGCCGTTTGGATTGTCCACGGCACCCCGGGTCTTTACCAAGGTAATGGCCGAAATGATGATTCTTCTTCGAAGAAAAGGCGTCTTAATTATCCCTTACTTGGACGATCTCCTGATAAGGGCAAGGTCCAGGGAACAGTTAGAGGTCGGAGTAGCACTATCTCAAGTAGTACTACGACAGCACGGGTGGATTCTAAATATTCCAAAATCGCAGCTGATTCCGACGACACGTCTGCTGTTCCTAGGGATGATTCTGGACACAGTCCAGAAAAAGGTGTTTCTCCCGGAGGAGAAAGCCAGGGAGTTATCCGAGCTAGTCAGGAACCTCCTAAAACCAGGCCAAGTGTCAGTGCATCAATGCACAAGGGTCCTGGGAAAAATGGTGGCTTCTTACGAAGCGATTCCATTCGGCAGATTCCACGCAAGAACTTTTCAGTGGGATCTGCTGGACAAATGGTCCGGATCGCATCTTCAGATGCATCAGCGGATAACCCTGTCTCCAAGGACAAGGGTATCTCTCCTGTGGTGGTTGCAGAGTGCTCATCTTCTAGAGGGCCGCAGATTCGGCATTCAGAACTGGGTCCTGGTGACCACGGATGCCAGCCTGAGAGGCTGGGGAGCAGTCACACAGGGAAGAAATTTCCAGGGCTGGTGGTCAAGCATGGAAACGTCATTTCACATAAATATCCTGGAACTAAGGGCCATTTACAATGCCCTAAGTCAAGCAAGGCCTCTGCTTCAGGGTCAGCCGGTGTTGATCCAGTCGGACAACATCACGGCAGTCGCCCACGTAAACAGACAGGGCGGCACAAGAAGCAGGAGGGCAATGGCAGAAGTTGCAAGGATTCTTCGCTGGGCGGAAAATCATGTGATAGCACTGTCAGCAGTGTTCATTCCGGGAGTGGACAACTGGGAAGCAGACTTCCTCAGCAGACACGACCTCCACCCGGGGGAGTGGGGACTTCACCCAGAAGTCTTCCACATGATTGTGAACCGTTGGGAAAAACCAAAGGTGGACATGATGGCGTCCCGCCTCAACAAAAAACTAGACAGATATTGCGCCAGGTCAAGGGACCCTCAGGCAATAGCTGTGGACGCTCTGGTAACACCGTGGGTGTACCAGTCAGTGTATGTGTTCCCTCCTCTGCCTCTCATACCCAAGGTACTGAGAATCATAAGAAGGAGAGGAGTAAGGACTATACTCGTGGCTCCGGATTGGCCAAGAAGGACTTGGTACCCGGAACTTCAAGAGATGCTCACGGAGGACCCGTGGCCTCTACCTCTAAGAAAGGACCTGCTCCAGCAGGGACCCTGTCTGTTCCAAGACTTACCGCGGCTGCGTTTGACGGCATGGCGGTTGAACGCCGGATCCTGAAGGAAAAAGGCATTCCGGATGAAGTCATCCCTACCCTGATCAAAGCCAGGAAGGATGTAACCGTGCAACATTATCACCGTATTTGGCGTAAATATGTTGCGTGGTGTGAGGCCAGGAAGGCCCCTACAGAGGAATTTCAACTGGGTCGTTTCCTGCATTTCCTGCAAACAGGACTGTCTATGGGCCTAAAATTAGGGTCCATTAAGGTTCAAATTTCAGCCCTGTCGATTTTCTTCCAGAAAGAACTGGCTTCAGTTCCTGAAGTTCAGACGTTTGTCAAGGGGGTACTGCATATACAGCCTCCTTTTGTGCCTCCAGTGGCACCTTGGGATCTCAATGTAGTTTTGGGGTTCCTAAAATCACATTGGTTTGAACCACTCACCACTGTGGACTTAAAATATCTCACATGGAAAGTGGTAATGCTGTTAGCCCTGGCTTCAGCCAGGCGTGTCTCAGAATTGGCGGCTTTATCCTATAAAAGCCCTTACCTAATTTTTCATACGGACAGGGCAGAATTGAGGACTCGTCCTCAATTTCTCCCTAAGGTGGTTTCAGCGTTTCACTTAAACCAGCCTATTGTGGTACCTGCGGCTACTAGGGACTTGGAGGACTCCAAGTGGCTGGACGTAGTCAGGGCCCTGAAAATATATGTTTCCAGGACGGCTGGAGTCAGAAAATCTGACTCGCTGTTTATCCTGTATGCACCCAACAAGCTGGGTGCTCCTGCTTCTAAGCAGACTATTGCTCGTTGGATTTGTAGTACAATTCAGCTTGCACATTCTGTGGCAGGCCTGCCACAGCCAAAATCTGTAAAAGCCTATTCCACAAGGAAAGTGGGCTCATCTTGGGCGGCTGCCCGAGGGGTCTCGGCTTTACAACTTTGCCGAGCAGCTACTTGGTCAGGGGCAAACACGTTTGCTAAATTCTACAAATTTGATACCCTGGCTGAGGAGGACCTGGAGTTCTCTCATTCGGTGCTGCAGAGTCATCCGCACTCTCCCGCCCGTTTGGGAGCTTTGGTATAATCCCCATGGTCCTTTCGGAGTTCCCAGCATCCACTAGGACGTCAGAGAAAATAAGAATTTACTTACCGATAATTCTATTTCTCGTAGTCCGTAGTGGATGCTGGGCGCCCATCCCTAGTGCGGATTGTCTGCAATACTTGTACATAGTTATTGTTACAAAAATCGGGTTATTATTGTTGTGAGCCATCTTTTCAGAGGCTCCTCTGTTATCATGCTGTTAACTGGGTTCAGATCACAGGTTGTACGGTGTGATTGGTGTGGCTGGTATGAGTCTTACCCGGGATTCAAAATCCTTCCTTATTGTGTATGCTCGTCCGGGCACAGTATCCTAACTGAGGCTTGGAGGAGGGTCATAGGGGGAGGAGCCAGTGCACACCAGGTAGTCCTAAAGCTTTTACTTTTGTGCCCAGTCTCCTGCGGAGCCGCTATTCCCCATGGTCCTTTCGGAGTTCCCAACATCCACTACGGACTACGAGAAATAGAATTATCGGTAAGTAAATTCTTATTTTAATTTGATCAAATTTGTCAGAGCCGTCATTTGATCAACCTGAATGTGGAACAAATCAGATTAGTATCTATATAGTGGACTAATTTTAGTGTCAGGACTGGTATAAACTTCCCGGGAAATATTATTATATATACTAGGTGCTTCATCGCGCCCTACGGGCGCTCTTCACACCGTCGCAAGGGGCTACGCCCCCTTAACCCTTGCACGCCTTTCTGGGGTTCAATATTTGTATTATATGGAGTATAACCTGCATTCCTTTGTTAGTGGTTAAATATTGCACAATGAAAGGGCGTGCAATGGTGAAGGAGGTGCAGCCCCTTGCGACGGTGTGAACAGCGCCTGCAGGGCACAATGTACAGAATGTAGCGATGGCGCGGGGGGGGGGGGGGTGACTGCAGATGGGGGAGGGTGTCTGTAGATGCTGCGGGTGGAGGGGGTGGGGGGGCGCCCGGATGGGGAAGGGTCGGGAGGTGCTGCGGGTGGGGGAGGGGCAGAGGAGTGGGGGCTGCAGATGGGGGAGGGGTCCGGAGGCACTGCGGGTACTGTACCTGCCAAAAAGGTAGTTGGAGGGTATGCAGTAACAGGGCCAGGACAGGGGTGACGAGGCCAGGACAGGGGTGACGAGGCCAGGACAGGGGTGATGGGGCCAGGACAGGGATGGCGGGGCAAGGACAGGGACGACGGGGCCAGGACAGAAATGTCAGGGACAGGATTGGGGTGACAGGGCCAGGGTAGGGGCGGCAGGACCAGGACAGGGGTGACAGGGCCAGGATAGGGTTGACAGGGCAATCACAGGGGTGACAGGGCCAGGATAGGGGTGACAGTGCCAGGTTAGGGGTGACAGGGCCAGGAGAGGGGTGACAAGGCAAGCACAGGGGTGACAGGGCCAGGATAAGGGTGAAAGGGCCAGGATAAGGGTGACAGGGCAAGGCCAGGGGTGACAGGGACATGACAGAACACAGGGCACGGGAGAGATTGGTATTAGGGACAAAACAGTGGTGACAGTGACAGACAGACGTGTTTTACCAGAGTCACTGCTGCTGTCGCACTCCAACCTGTTGGGATCTGATGCTGCTGGAGACTTGGCATGGCTGACTCTCTCAGGCTGGAGTCCTGCTTCCTCTGCCCGCCCGCTTCCCTCGCCCCACTCCTCAGTCACACAGCGTGGACCTGCGGCTGCCGGGCACTGTGGTAAGGGGAGACTGGGAGTGACTGGTTAGCCCCCAGGAGACGCTGCGGCTGGAGGGAGGAGGGGGTCATAGCATGCACGCGGCGCGGACCTCGCAGCTGCCGGGCGCTGTGGTAAGGGGAGACTGGGAGTGACTGTTTAGCCCCCAGGATACGCTGCAGCTGGAGGGAGGAGGGGGTCATAGCATGCATGCGGCGCGGACCTCGCGCAGCTGCCGGGCACTGTGGTAAGGGGAGACTGGGAGTGACTGGTTAGCCCCCAGGAGACGCTGCGGCTGAAGGGAGGAGGGGGTCGGAGCCTGCAAGCAGCGCGGACTTCTGCAGCGCTGCCCACCTGCTAAAGTGTGAGAAGGAGCTGGGCGCACCTCACTGCGGGCTGCAGCGTTGCAGCTAGCAGTGGGGTTGCCGGGGCTGGAGATAACAGAGGCAGTACGGAACCTGCATAGCGGAAGGTGCCCCATAAAACTGCAGCTAAGAAGCGTGGAGTGTGCCAGAAAGTGACGCTCCTCCGCGCCAGAGAGCCCCTGCTGAGTATGCTGATGTGGGGGGTTAAGCACACAGTGAGCCAGTGCCCGTCTGTCTATACGGCATACCCCCTCACTCACCCCCATACCTCCCCACTGTCCCTATGTTCACGGGACAGTCCCGGTTTTTTGGGTCTGTCCCACTGTTCCACCCGCGGGCCGCAGTGTTCCGCGGTGGGGGGGGGCAGTTGGGAGGCTTCTGTACTCGCTGTTCTGCTTAGCAGAGCAGCGGTGAATAGACGCTGTGCGCATGCGCACAGCGTCTATTTAGTGGAGACAGGAGGAGAGGGGGCACGCCAGCTGCTCACAGGGCGCTGGGCATGCACCCTCACTGACGAAAATGGAGGCGTTGCTCGCGATCGCAGGTCCTCCCACAAAGCTACACCCCCTTTTCATTGACCACGCCCCCTTTTCGCCACGCGTGTGTCCCTCCTTCTGCCTAAGGACAGTTGGGAGGTATGCACCCCTGTCTGCCTGAAGAAAGTTGGTAGGTATGCACCCCTGTCTGCCTGAAGAAAGTTGGGAGGTATGCACCCCTGCCTGTGCCATGCTCATACCATCTGCTTCTGCTCCTAGTCTCCTATAGATTTGCCCAGATCTGTGACTCATTTGACTAACTCCGCCCAGCGTTGTGACTCCGCCCAGATCTGGGCTAATATATAGGAGATAGTTCAACAAGGGGTCCACAGCACCTTACAAAGAACAGAAACAGAAACAGTGTGAGCAAAACAAGGTAACAAAACAAAACAAAAAAATAGGAACTTATGAGATGTCCTAGTGGGTCTTCTAACATATGTTAGATGATCCACTAACCCTGGAACCTTTCCTTTATTATTTTAAGATCCAGTCAGCCATGGATTCTTCTTGTAAGCCCATGGGAGGTATGCAGCCCACAAGTACAGTATAAGTACATGGTAGCAAACGTCCGGTTACTAAGGTCAGGAACAGGGCAGAATTGTGTGGCAAAAAAGTGGTTATGTTCAGACAAGACAAGCCGCATTCAGAAGTGATATCACAAATTAGCATCACTGGAGGTCCATCCAGAGAGGCAAGGGCGGATTTAGGTGTGAGGGTGCCCCTAGGCACAACAGTAATGCCCTCCCACGTCTGCCTAATTGTATTATTTTTATTGATTGGTTATAAGACCTAATTTTATGATAACCAGTTTCATATAATAATTAAAAAAAACACTGACTTTTCTCTGACGTCCTAGTGGATGCTGGGAACTCCGTAAGGACCATGGGGAATAGCGGCTCCGCAGGAGACTGGGCACAAAAGTAAAGCTTTAGGACTACCTGGTGTGCACTGGCTCCTCCCCCTATGACCCTCCTCCAAGCCTCAGTTAGATTTTTGTGCCCGGCCGAGAAGGGTGCACACTAGGGGCTCTCCTGAGCTTCTTAGTGAAAGTTTAGTTTTAGGTTTTTTATTTTCAGTGAGACCTGCTGGCAACAGGCTCACTGCATCGAGGGACTAAGGGGAGAAGAAGCGAACCTGCCTGCTTGCAGCCAGCTTGGGCTTCTTAGGCTACTGGACACCATTAGCTCCAGAGGGACCGAACACAGGCCCAGCCTCGGAGTCCGGTCCCAGAGCCGCGCCGCCGGCCCCCTTACAGAGCCAGAAGCAAGAAGAGGTCCGGAAAAATCGGCGGCAGAAGACATCAGTCTTCAACAAGGTAGCGCACAGCACTGCAGCTGTGCGCCATTGCTCCTCAGGCACACTTCACACTCCGGTCACTGAGGGTGCAGGGCGCTAGGGGGGGGCGCCCTGAGCAGCAATGTAAAACACCTTGGCTGGCGAAAATACACCACATATAACCCCCAGGGCTATATGGATGTTTTTTTAACCCCTGCCAGAATTCATCAAAAAGCGGGAGAAAAGGCCGCCGAGAAGGGGGCGGAGCCTATCTCCTCAGCACACAGGCGCCATTTTCCATCACAGCTCCGCTGGAAGGACGTCTCCCTGACTCTCCCCTGCAGTCCTGCACTACAGAAAAGGGTAAAAAAGAGAGGGGGGGCACTAATTTGGCGCAGTTTTGATAACAGCAGCTATAAAGGGAAAAGCACGTTATATAGTGGTATTCCTGTCTATATATAGCGCTCTGGTGTGTGCTGGCATACTCTCCCTCTGTCTCCCCAAAGGGCTAGTGGGGTCCTGTCCTCTATCAGAGCATTCCCTGTGTGTGTGCGGTGTGTCGGTACGATTGTGTCGACATGTTTGAGGAGGAAAATGAGATGGAGGCGGAGCAATTGCCTATAATAGAGTTGTCACCCCCTAGGGAGTCGACACCTGAGTGGATGAGCTTATGGAAGGAATTGCGTGACAATGTCAGCTCTTTACGAAAGACAGTTGACGATATGAGACAGCCGGCTACTCAGCTTGTGCCTGTCCAGGGGTCTCAAACGCCACCAGGGGCTCTAAAACGCCCGTTACCTCAGATGGCAGACACAGACACGGATACTGACTCCAGTGTCGACGATGATGAGACAAATGTAACTTCCAGTAGGGCCACACGTTACATGATTGAGGCAATGAAAAATGTTTTGCATATTTCTGATAATACAAGTACCACTAAAAAGGGTATTATGTTTGGTGAGAAAAAACTGCCTGTAGTTTTTCCTGTATCTGAGGAATTAAATGAAGTGTGTGATGAGGCGTGGGTTTCCCCCGATAAAAAACTGATAATTCCTAAAAGGTTATTGGCATCATACCCTTTCCCGCCAGAGGATAGGGCACGTTGGGAAACACCCCCTAGGGTGGATAAAGCGCTCACACGCTTGTCTAAACAGGTGGCACTACCCTCTCCTGATACGGCCGCCCTAAAGGAACCTGCCGACAGAAAGCAGGAGAATATCCTAAAATGTATATACACTCACACGGGTGTTATACTGCGACCGGCAATCGCCTCAGCCTGGATGTGCAGTGCTGGGGTGGCGTGGTCGGATTCCCTGACTGAAAATATTGATACCCTAGATAGGGACAGTATATTACTGACTATAGAGCATTTAAAAGATGCATTTTTATATATGCGTGATGCGCAGAGGGATATTTGCCGACTGGCATCAAGAGTTAGCGCGCTGTCCATTTCTGCAAGAAGAGGGTTATGGACGCAGCAGTGGTCAGGTGATGCGGATTCCAAAAGGCACATGGAAGTATTGCCTTATAAGGGGGAGGAGTTATTTGGGGTAGGTCTATCAGACCTGGTAGCCACGGCAACTGCTGGAAAATCCACATTTTTACCCCAGGTAGCCTCTCAACATAAGAAGACGCCGTATTATCAGGCGCAGTCCTTTCGGCCCCATAAGGGCAAGCGGGCAAAAGGCTCCTCATTTCTGCCCCGTGGCAGAGGGAGAGGAAAAAGGCTGCAGCACACAGCCAGTTCCCAGGAACAGAAGCCCTCTTCCGCCTCCGCAAAGTCCTCAGCATGACGCTGGGGCTTTACAAGCGGACTCAGGCACGGTGGGGGCCCGTCTCAAGAAGTTCAGCGCGCAGTGGGCCCACTCGCAAGTGGACCCCTGGATCCTTCAGGTGGTATCTCAGGGGTACAAATTGGAATTCGAGACGTCTCCTCCTCGCCGTTTCCTAAAGTCTGCTTTACCGACGTCTCCCTCAGACAGGGAGGCAGTATTGCAAGCCATTCACAAGCTGTATTCCCAGCAGGTGATAATCAAGGTACCCCTCCTGCAACAGGGAAAGGGGTATTATTCCACACTGTTTGTGGTACCGAAGCCGGACGGCTCGGTGAGACCAATTTTAAATCTAAAATCCTTGAACACTTACATACAGAGGTTCAAATTCAAGATGGAGTCACTCAGAGCAGTGATTGCAAACCTGGAAGAAGGGGATTATATGGTGTCTCTGGACATCAAAGATGCTTACCTACATGTCCCAATTTACCCTTCTCACCAAGGGTACCTCAGGTTTGTGGTACAGAATTGTCACTATCAGTTTCAGACGCTGCCGTTTGGCTTGTCCACGGCACCCCGGGTCTTTACCAAGGTAATGGCCGAAATGATGATACTCCTTCGAAGGAAGGGAGTTTTAGTTATCCCTTACTTGGACGATCTCCTGATAAGGGCAAGATCCAGGGAACAGTTGGAAGTCGGGGTAGCACTATCTCAGATAGTGTTGCGGCAGCACGGTTGGATTCTCAATATTCCAAAATCGCAGCTGATCCCGACGACAAATGGTGGCTTCCTACGAAGCAATCCCATTCGGCAGATTGCACGCAAGAACCTTCCAGTGGGATCTGCTAGACAAATGGTCCGGGTCGCATCTTCAGATGCATCAGCGGATAATCTTGTCACCAAAGACAAGGGTGTCTCTCCTGTGGTGGTTGCAGAGTGCTCATCTTCTAGAGGGCCGCAGATTCGGCATTCAGGACTGGGTCCTGGTGACCACGGATGCCAGCCTGAGAGGCTGGGGAGCAGTCACACAGGGAAAAAATTTCCAGGGCTTGTGGTCAAGCCTGGAGACATCACTTCACATAAATATCCTGGAGCTAAGGGCCATCTACAATGCTCTAAGCCTAGCAAGACCTCTGCTTCAAGGTCAGCCGGTGCTGATCCAGTCAGACAACATCACGGCAGCCGCCCACGTAAACAGACAGGGCGGCACAAGAAGCAGGAGGGCAATGGCAGAAGCTGCAAGGATTCTTCGCTGGGCGGAAAATCATGTGATAGCACTGTCAGCAGTGTTCATTCCGGGAGTGGACAACTGGGAAGCAGACTTCCTCAGCAGGCACGACCTCCACCCGGGAGAGTGGGGACTTCACCCCGAAGTCTTCCACATGATTGTGAACCGTTGGGAAAAACCAAAGGTGGACATGATGGCGTCCCGCCTCAACAAAAAACTAGACAGGTATTGCGCCAGGTCAAGGGACCCTCAGGCAATAGCTGTGGACGCTCTGGTAACACCATGGGTGTACCAGTCAGTGTATGTGTTCCCTCCTCTGCCTCTCATACCCAAGGTACTGAGAATTATAAGACGGAGAGGAGTAAGAACTATACTCGTGGCTCCGGAGTGGCCAAGAAGGACTTGGTACCCGGAACTTCAAGAGATGCTCACAGAGGACCCGTGGCCTCTACCTCTAAGAAGGGACCTGCTCCAGCAGGGACCCTGTCTGTTCCAAGACTTACCGCGGCTGCGTTTGACGGCATGGCGGTTGAACGCCGGATCCTGAAGGAAAAAGGCATTCCGGATGAAGTCATCCCTACCCTGATCAAAGCCAGGAAGGATGTAACCGCACAACATTATCACCGTATTTGGCGTAAATATGTTGCGTGGTGCGAGGCCAGGAAGGCCCCTACAGAGGAATTTCAACTGGGTCGTTTCCTGCATTTCCTGCAAACAGGACTGTCTATGGGCCTAAAATTAGGGTCCATTAAGGTTCAAATTTCGGCCCTGTCGATTTTCTTCCAGAAAGAACTGGCTTCAGTTCCTGAAGTTCAGACGTTTGTCAAGGGGGTACTGCATATACAGCCTCCTTTTGTGCCTCCAGTGGCACCTTGGGATCTCAATGTAGTTTTGGGGTTCCTAAAATCACATTGGTTTGAACCACTCACCACTGTGGACTTAAAATATCTCACATGGAAAGTGGTAATGCTGTTGGCCCTGGCTTCGGCCAGGCGTGTGTCAGAATTGGCGGCTTTATCCTATAAAAGCCCTTACCTAATTTTTCATACGGACAGGGCAGAATTGAGGACTCGTCCTCAATTTCTCCCTAAGGTTGTTTCAGCGTTTCACCTGAACCAGCCTATTGTGGTACCTGCGGCTACTTGGGACTTGGAGGATTCCAAGTTACTGGATGTAGTCAGGGCCCTGAAAAGTATATGTTTCCAGGACAGCTGGAGTCAGGAAAACTGACTCGCTATTTCTCCTGTATGCACCCAACAAGCTGGGTGCTCCTGCTTCTAAGCAGACTATTGCTCGTTGGATTTGTAGTACAATTCAGCTTGCACATTCTGTGGCAGGCCTGCCACAGCCAAAATCTGTAAAAGCCCATTCCACGAGGAAGGTGGGCTCATCTTGGGCGGCTGCCCGAGGGGTCTCGGCTTTACAACTTTGCAGAGCAGCTACTTGGTCAGGGGCAAACACGTTTGCTAAATTCTACAAATTTGATACCCTGGCTGAGGAGGACCTGGAGTTCTCTCATTCGGTGCTGCAGAGTCATCCGCACTCTCCCGCCCGTTTGGGAGCTTTGGTATAATCCCCATGGTCCTTACGGAGTTCCCAGCATCCACTAGGACGTCAGAGAAAATAAGAATTTACTTACCGATAATTCTATTTCTCGTAGTCCGTAGTGGATGCTGGGCGCCCATCCCAAGTGCGGATTGTCTGCAATACTTGTACATAGTTGCTGTTACAAAAATCGGGTTTTTGTTGTTGTGAGCCATCTTTTCAGAGGCTCCGCTGTTATCATGCTGTTAACTGGGTTCAGATCACAGGTTGTACGGTGTGATTGGTGTGGCTGGTATGAGTCTTACCCGGGATTCAAAATCCTTCCTTATTGTGTACGCTCGTCCGGGCACAGTATCCTAACTGAGGCTTGGAGGAGGGTCATAGGGGGAGGAGCCAGTGCACACCAGGTAGTCCTAAAGCTTTACTTTTGTGCCCAGTCTCCTGCGGAGCCGCTATTCCCCATGGTCCTTACGGAGTTCCCAGCATCCACTACGGACTACGAGAAATAGAATTATCGGTAAGTAAATTCTTATTTTTTATTTTCAATTATGTATACATATTTACTAAGTAGAACAGCTTACAAGGCAGTATGTGCATGTCCTACCTGTGTACACTCCATTCAAGATGCCATATGGTACAGTACAGTGGAAATATTTAGCAGCTACTGGTACTTTTTGGGCTGACGGTACCAACACAAGCATCAAAGTGCTGCCCCCAAACAAGTGCCGTCCGTAGGCATGTGCCTCACAGGCCTAATGGGAAATTCACCACTGCGGAGAGTATGAGTTGTAATTAACTATTCCACTCTCAAGGGCTGCTGGATCATGGGGGTTAAACTGTGGTCAGTAGGGGAGAACACTATAGAACAGTGGGTTACATAAGCCAAAAGGATAGAAGACTAGCGAAAGGAGTGGTCAGAAAATTTCGTACCCAATCCGTTAGTCATTGGCACTGATTGCTGTTACCAACAGAAGTGAAGCAGAGGAGAGTTCCCAAAGAAATGAAAAGAAGAGACAGAAGATGCTGTCCGGAAGAAGGTGCCATGGTAAATACATATATGCTGGAGGAGAAGGCACCATTGGCGGAAGAAACCCGAACACGATGGATTAAGAAGATGATCCAGTCAGAATAGGAGCTAGTGTAAGGTAAAAGAGCTGACTCTATTCCCTCACTGTCTCCCATCCTGCGAAGAGTAGGTAAAATCTCTTTATTACTTAGGCCACTATGCCATTAATGTTCTGGGCCAGTACTTGTTAGATAAAGCATTAGGCCTGTGCCCCATAGAGAGCAGTTCCCTGGTGCAACCCCTTATGGCCTCCTATAGGTTAGGCATTAAGCTGAAGCAGCAAGCAAGCCAGAAGTTAAAAGGTGAAGAAGAGGGAAGAGTTTCCAGTTGGCAAAGCGGACAATGGGCGTATCCTGCGTGGAACAGGTAAGACCCCTCTTTGTTGTTTACACCACTGTGCTATATTGTAAATATTCTGGCTGCATACATTTGATCAGGTGCTAGGCCTGGGTCCTGAAACCTCTAAGCCTTCTCTAGGTTGCCACAAAGCCCCTATGCCCCCTTTAGGTTGCCACAAAGCCCATAGGCCTCCTTTAGGTTGGGCTTTAAGTCAGAGCAGTCAGCAAGCATAAGCCTGTCCCAACCATGATACAACCAATGCAACACCATTAGGCCTCTTGCTCAGTTCTGAGAAATTAGTCATGGCCACAGTTAGGCATTTCCCTTGTTATTGTTAATGTAAGCACTTTTAGCCTGCTATGCCCCCATAATTTAGTCACCAGGAAGGTTGGGTGTCAGTCTATTAGGCCACCCCATAGTTAGCTGTGCACTAATCTGATTTCTTTTTCATCCACTAGGGGTCACTGGAGTACTCTTGGGATATGGACGGCTTCCGCAGGAACAAGGCACTGAATAATTAAATTTATAACTCTCCTCCCCTCCATATCCCAGAGTACCTCAGTGTTTTTTCTGTGCTCATTGTAGCAACAAGGCTTGTGGAGCTTATCCACACTACTTTTGAATATTTTTCTTTTTCTTTTTGATTTTTTTCTTTTTACGTTTTCCACATCCCTTCCCCCCTTCCAATAGGCGTGGATCCGGGATAGTGGAAGCTGCTACAAGCAGCTGTGGCGTGTCGGGCCTCTCTAAAAAGAGCTCCCTCACAACCACGTGCAGACAACCTGCAGGTGTTAGGTGCCGCGGTCCGCGGCGCCGCTCGGTCTGCTTCCGAGCGACACTCACGGCCGCCGCACCTTCCTCCCTGCCCGCCCGGCGCCTAGCAACGCCAGGACACCGTGCGTACTGTAGCCGCCGGGTCCCTGGCAACGCTAGGACACCGGGCGTCCTCAGCCGCTGGGTCCATAGCAACGGGGACGCCTTTGGCGGACCGCGTTCCCCGTTGCCAGATAGGATTGATTAGTTGCTCATGCAGCAGGGCAGCTGCACGGCAACTAGTAATTAGGGTCTGGGGGCTGGTTTTGCTGGCCCTCCTGTCATTAGCCAGCAGGGTCTTTTTATGGGAGCCAGTACACTGCAGCCTCGCCGGTGATAGCTTCCTGTATGCTGTTCCTGCCTGGCAAACGTCTGCTCCTGGTCGATCCTGCTCCCTGTGCTCCGGAGTTCTGGAGTTCTGAAGCCGGTCCTGGAAATCCTTCCTGTCTAAGTGAACCTGTTGCAGTCATCTGGGGGTTCTCGCTTGTTGGGGTTCTCTCCCGGTTTTGTTAGTAGCGGCTTCTGCCGCGTGTTGTGGCCTAGGCCGCTTAGTCCTTGTGTTAATTTTGTATTGGTGGTTTTGCGGAGGTTTCCGCTTTTCACTGCCCTCCCCGGAACTCGGCGGTGCCGTGTGGGGGAGTGGACAGTGGTATCTTTTGTTGTTCTTTTCCTTTGGCGGCGTGCCGCACATATATTTAGTTTTAGGGTAGTTAGTAGCCCCTAGCTTTCTGTTTGCTTTAGTTAGAGGTCCCCTTGTTATTTTCCTGTCTCGGTTCACGCCTTGTCTCACTCTAAGACCTGGGGGCATTGGAGTTGGGCAGACCTAATCCGCCCTTCAAACGCGGCTGCCGTGGGCCCGAGAAACCATAGTCACTCAGGCGTGAACTGACCACACGGGTAAAACAATGGAGGTAGGGTGCTAGGGGCTATTCCCGTACCACCCCTTATTTCAGCGTCTCGTCCTGGTGCTCTGGACTCACTACGCAACATCTCTCTAGTTCTGAGCATCCGGAACATAACAGCAGAAAAGGCTGGACGGAGCTTACAGAAGAAACCCCGTCATAGCCCCTCACCACAGGCGTCCAGATATGTTTGGGATGGGGCGGTCAGCTCACGCTGCCGCCCCGCTGTGTGGGGACACTGTTTCTGTGATGTGCCGAGCCGCCCGCTGCAGCTTCCAGGACACCGACGCTGTGAGCGCCTGCCGCCGCTACCTAGCACCGCCGCTATGTGCTGCCTCCCGCAGCTCACAGAGCCGCCCCAGCCGCATTCACTGTACATAGCTGCCGCTCCACGGCTCTATGCAGCGCGCTCCCCGGCTCCCTCTACCTCAGCTCCCCGCATGTAAGCCCCGGCTCCATGTAATAGACAGCGGTACACGGAGGGGGGGGGGGGGGAGCACACACACAAGGGGGGAGAAGTGTGCCCATAGCAGCAGCAGAGCGCTGCATGGGTTATTAGATAGGCTATTAAGCCTTTTTTTTAACAGGATTATTGACTGGTTATATCTGTTTGGGAAAGTTATAATCTGCACTTTATTAATACTGTAAGCATGGGGGCATTTTAACCATGCTTCCTGG
Organism: Pseudophryne corroboree; assembly: GCF_028390025.1. Lineage (NCBI taxonomy): Eukaryota > Metazoa > Chordata > Amphibia > Anura > Myobatrachidae > Pseudophryne > Pseudophryne corroboree. The sequence goes on from NC_086454.1 coordinate 48,063,930, forward strand.
TTTTTCCTGTTGTGATTCCAGAACGTTCCTGTACATCTCTACTCCACCGTAAGGTGCAGGGGTGTTAGTGGGAATTTGGAATCAGACTTCATATAGACTGGCGTGCACTGCACTTGGCCAGATATATATATATATATATATATATATATATATATATATATAGAGAGAGAGAGAGAGACACCTTAGTACTTTTTTACTAAGTCGTGCAAGTTGTCTGTCTTTGTATTTTGTGTTGTCTGTCTGCATAATGAGTAAGGCACCAGCAAAAACAAAAAAGCAGTTTCACTGCCATGTCTGTAAGAGTGTGTTACCGGATGGATCTACCACATGTACAGTATGTTTTGTGGATTCAGCTACGAATACAAGTTTGGCTCCGGTTTCAAAGCCGGGTTCATCCCCGGACCCTCCATGGGCTATGCTAGCAGATGTCCTGGCTGGATTGCAATCAGAATTGGCTGCCGCTCGACAAGAGCGGGAAGCGGCAAGATCTGAGTCTAGGGTGAGACCGCTAGAATTACCGGAGGGGTCTCAGCCTTACCAAAAGTCCAAGTCCACTTTGGGTAGAAGGGATAAATTTAAATTGTCTTATGATTTACCAGTCTCTGCTATGTTGCATTCTGACGATTCTATGCCAGACCTCTTTGGGCAAGATGACGGTGAGGAGGGCGAAGTAGACCAGCAGTCAGATAGTGACGATTTTGACAGCCCGGGCATTGATAATCTCATCAGAGCGGTGCGTCAGTCTCTGAAGTTTACAGAAACTGAGGAGCCTCTGACAAATGATGATGTCGTCTTTACTAAACGACAGAGAACTCCAATATGTTTTCCTGTTTCGGAATCTCTTAATAAGATGTTACTAGAAACACGAAAGAATCCGGATAAACGGTTTTCTATACCTTGCAGATTTAAGTCTAGTTACCCATTTCCAGAGTCTGCGACAGCTACATAGGAGAATACGCCATTGGTGGATTCGTCTGTGTCTAAACTTACAAAGAAATTAACCATACCAGTACCAACTGCTACTACGCTTAAAGACCCTTTGGATCGTAAAATAGAAGCTATGCTAAAGTCCATGTATATAGCAGCAGGAGTGTTGCTTAGACCTGGGATGGTTGGCATTTGGGTAACTAAGGTGCTAATGGTATGGATAACAGAACTCAAGTCTGCCTTACGTGACGATCACCTTATACTTCTCGCTGATCAAATCTGGGAAGCTGCTGATTATCTATGTACAGCTTCTACTGACGTCTGTCAGCTCACTTCTCGCCTTTCATCGTCGCTAGTTACAGCATGACGAGCACTCTGGCTGCTTTCTTGGCAAGCGGAGGCAGAGGTCAAAAGAGGTATAGAGGCGTTACCTTACGGTGGCGAGAAGTTGTTTGGTCCTGAATTGGACAAATGGATTTCTGAGGCCACGGGAGGGAAGTCTGTTTTCTTACCATTGCCTCCAACAGTACCTAGACGTAGATACTATGGACCAGCGTTCAAAGCCTTTAGACCTCAGTCCTTTCGCGGGCGTGGCAGAGGAACAGCCACGCCTGGTAGACGAGGTCGAGGACGTGGTTTCCAACAAACCAACACCAGTCGTCAGGAAGCTAAGGTCACCGACAAGCCAGTGGCATGACGAGCTCCCAGCCCATCTTGGATCTCCAATTGTGGGAGCACGCCTTCAGACGTTCCAGTTGGCGTGGCTCCAGACGTCCACAGATGGGTGGATCCGCAATTTAGTGTTAAAAGGTTACAAAATAGAGTTCAACTGTCTCCCGCCACTGCGGTTTTTCAAGACAGGACTGCCTGTGTCGGACAAGAGGGCGGTTCTGCAAATTGCCATTCAGTCTCTGCTGGATGCAGCAGTTTTGATTCCGGTCCCTGTACACCAACAAGGTCAGGGTTATTATTCCAGTCTGTTTGTGGTACCAAAGCCGGATGGCTCGGTCAGGCCAATATTAAACTTAAAGGGTCTCAATCAGTACGTCACTTATTACAGATTCAAGATGGAATCTCTGCGGTCAGTAATTGCAGGTTTAGAGCCACAGGAATTCATGATTGCACTGGATCTCAAGGATGCGTACTTACACATTCAAATTTGGCCACCTCATCAGAGGTTTTTGCGGTTTGCAATACGGCAGAACCATTACCAGTTTCAGGCTCTACCGTTTGGCCTCTCGTCGGCGCCTCGGGTATTCACCAAGGTGATGTCTGTGAAGATAGCTCATCTCAGATCCAAGGGAGTGATAATAGTTCCGTACTTGGACGATTTGCTCATCAAAGCTCCGTCTCAACAGATGCTCCTCCAACATGCGTTGCTAACGTACAATGTACTGGTTCAGCACGGTTGGATTGTCAACTTCAAGAAATCACATCTGATTCCGTCTCAACGACTTCAATTCCTAGGTATGATTCTCGATACGGTAAATCAAAGAATTTACCTACCACAACAGAAAGTACAGGTCATTCGTCATCTGGTACAATTAGTGCTCAAGCCACGCACAGTCTCGGTACATTTGTGCATTCGCCTCTTAGGCACAATGGTGGCGGCTTTCGAAGCGCTTCAGTTTGGGAGATTTCACTCACGTCCTTTTCAACTGGATGTGCTCGCACAGTGGTCGGGCTCGCATCTGCAGATTCACCACAGGGTGAGGTTGTCGCCACGGGCCAGAGTGTCTCTACTCTGGTGGCTCAAGGTACACAATCTAACCGCAGGGAAACAGTTCGGCGCCTGGAATTGGATAATTCTAACGACGGACGCGAGTCTTAGAGGTTGGGGAGCTGTAGTTCAAAATTGTCAGCTCCAGGGTCTCTGGGCGGATCACGAAAGATTGCTGTCTATAAATGTCCTGGAACTCCGGGCAATTTACAATGCGCCACGACAAGCAGTGCACATGCTTCGGTCTCAGACTGTTCAGGTGCAGTCAGACAATGCGACGGCGGTCGCATACATCAACAAACAAGGAGGAACGAGAAGCCGCATGGCAATGCGGGAAGTAGCTTGAATCCTCAATTGGGCCGAGCATCACCAAGTGATATTGTCGGCAGTGTTCATTCCGGGAGTGGACAACTGGGAGGCGGATTATCTCAACCGTCGGGATTTTCATCCAGGAGAATGGGCATTAAATCCAGAAGTGTTTCACATGTTGGTCCAGAGGTGGGGTTACCCTCAAGTGGACCTGATGGCATCTCGCCACAATCACCAAACGCCCCAGTATGTGTCCAGAACGCGAGATCCAAAGGCAGTGGCGGTGGATGCTTTCACCATCGCGTGGCCGTACAGCCTCGTGTATCTGTTTCCACCGTTTCCGCTGCTCCCTCTGTTGCTAAAACGGATCAAAAGAGAGTCCGTCACAGTCATACTAGTGGAGCCTCATTGGCCTCGGAGAGCTTGGTTCTCGGATCTCCGCGGTCTACTCGCAGACGATCCTTGGCCGCTCCCACTACGTACGGACCTGTTACAACAGGGTCCGTTCCTTTACCCCGATTTAGCGCGGCTGCGTTTGACGGGGTGGCTGTTGAGACCGCCCTCTTAAGAAGAGAGGGCATTCCAGAATCGGTTATTCCAACCATGTTACGAGCTAGGAAGCCGGTTACGGCAGCTCATTATTACAGAATTTGGCGAGTCTATATAGCTTGGTGTGAAGATCGGAAGTTTCCGACATCATCTTTCAAGTTATCCCGTCTTTTGTTATTTCTACAGACCGGGTTAGATGGAGGACTGCGTTTATCTACACTAAAGGTGCAGGTATCTGCGTTGTCAATTTACTTTCAAAGACGATTGGCTCTATTGCCGTCGGTACACACTTTTCTGCAAGGTGTCCTCAGAGTACAGCCTCCATTCATTCCACCTACAGCGCCATGGGACTTGAATCTGGTTTTAGATTTCTTACAGTCTTCATATTTTGAACCCTTACAACAAGTGGATATTAAGTTTCTCACTTGGAAAAAAATGTTCTACTAGCCTTAGCTTCGGCAAGGCGTGTGTCAGATTTGGGTGCCTTGTCATGCAAGCCACCGTATTTGGTGTTTCATGATGACAGAGCGGAACTTCGGACGAATCCCGCTTTCTTACCAAAGGTAGTGTCATCTTTTCACATCAATCAGCCAATAGTAGTTCCTGTGTTGACAGGAAATTCTGGAACCTTGGATGTGGTACGCGCATTACGCGTTTATGTATCCCGAACGTCTACAGTTCGTAAGACGGATACGTTGTTTGTTATCTATGAGGCTGCCAAGATGGGTTGGCCAGCTTCTAAGCAGACTTTATCCAGATGGATTAAACTGACCATTCGTCAGGCTTACCTTCATGCTAGGTTACAGCCGCCTACATCAGTAACAGCTCATTCCACACGTTCTGTGGGAACTTCGTGGGCAGCTGGTCGTGGGGCTTCTACGACGCAGCTTTGCCGTGCGGCTACGTGGTCATCAGTGCACACGTTTGTGCGCTTTTATAAGTTTGATACGTTTGCGGCATCAGCAGCTAGCTTTGGCCGCCTAGTGTTACAGGTGCCAAACAGCTCTCCCGCCCACGGGGAAAACTTTGGTACATCCCAAGAGTACTCCAGTGACCCCTAGTGGATGAAAAAGAAAATAGGATTTTGGTACTTACCAGGTAAATCCTTTTCTTTGAATCCATAGGGGGCACTGGACGCCCACCCAGAGCAGTTTTACCTGGTTTGTGGTAAGTTCAGAGGATCTTATGGTAACACATTCTCACCGACTGGTTCAAAGTTTCAAGTTCTAGCGGTTATAGTGCCAACTGTTCAGTTGTCAGTTATGTGTCAACTTTATTGTTGTCCGTTATGTTATATGTAATTCTCCATTGTCAACCTCTCTATAGCTCCTGTTCGGCTCAGTAAAAAACACTGAGGTACTCTGGGATATGGAGGGGAGGAGAGTTCTAAATTTAATTATTCAGTGCTTTGTTCCTGCGGAAGCCGTCCATATCCCAAGAGTATTCCAGTGCCCCCTATGGATTCAAAGAAAAGGATTTACCTGGTAAGTACCAAAATCCTATTTTTCCTGCAAAAGAAACTGCTACAACATGCCCAGTTCTCAATAGTTATTTTAATTATTGTACCCTTTTGTACGTCCAAAGTGGCACTTGACATATAAACCTCTTAGCTCTCATCTCTCTGCTCTCCCACCTCATTCTTCCCATTAAGACCCCATGTCCTCTAAGGGGGGTACTCACAGAGCGATCGCTGCTTAAAATCTAAGCAATCTGAGTAGATTGCTTAGATTTTAAGCATGATCGCTCCGTGTGTACCCCCTACAGCGATAGCGATGCGCAGCCCCGCGCATCGCTATCGCTGCTGCTAGATTGGCCTGCATGCAGGCCAATCTAGCAGGTCGCTCATTTCACCCGCTGGGTGAAATGAACGGTCTCCCCCAGCACGCTCAGCACACATCGCGCTGTACTGAGCGGCGGGAGAGATGTGTGCTGAGCGGTTCGCTCAGCACACATCTCTCCCACATCGGCCAGTGAGTACTGGCCTTTAGTCTGTAATCTCTCACAAGCAGGACCCCCTCTTTCTACACTATCCATATCCCAAGAGGACTCCCATTCATGGTCATTGTGAATGTTCTTATCTGTTTGCCCACCCCAGGTCACTGAGTTAGTTTTATTGTCATTCTTTTTTCATTGTTTAGTCTAACCCCTTATACGTTGTTGGTTTTTATACTTTCTATATTGAAGTAGTTGTGTTTTCAATGTATTGTTTCACTATACAGCACTATGGACACAATAAAAATGATCCTCCTGGTGGTTGTGGGAAGAGTAGAGCCAACTGGTGATTCTTAGTGGGTCATGTCAGGATCCGGTAAGGCTTGTTACACCCATACTTAGCAGGTAGACCCATTACTGGCCCTTGTGCCCTCATCAGAAGATGCAAGATTTTGCACCCATGCAAAGGCCCTCTTTGCTGGCAAATTGATACGCTTCCATGTACAAAATGGTTACATTACGATACAAAGTATATGATTGAAAGGAAACAATAGTACTATTTTCAAAGAATTATGGTTATCGATATGGGACTATTGTAGTAGAGCTTTTTCACTGGTCCAAAACCACCTTCTCATCACCCCTCTATGGTATAATAAGGCATTTCTCTGGCTGGGTCCACAGGATTATCCACAGGATAACATTGGGATATTGTCGAGCGACAGCGAAAATGGCACCAACACGGTCACAAGCTTTCTGGCCTCCCAGGATGCATTGGGGCCTTCACCATATAGTCCCGCCCACTGACTCAGTCAGATCAGTTTTTTGCTTGGGTTGCTGTGAGAGCAGCCTCAAGCTTTTATTATTTTATTTTTATAGACTTACTATATTGTTTTTTTGAGCGACTTCTCTTAACAGCGTCTTAAACGCATACTAGAAAGAGTCGCTCCAACAACTCCCCACCAGGTCGCAACAACGCTTACCTTCGGGTATCACTGCTGTCTCGACGGGCGTCTGTGTCGGATGTTCTAGCAGGTCCAGCAGACGTTACCAGGCTGTGGCCGGAGCATGGGAAGACGGTGAGTCTATGGACTTCCTCTTACTAGAGGGGTCAGGACACAGCTACACTGATTTGGTGGAGACTACAAACAGTGTGTTGATGCGCCGAACATCTAGAGTGTGACAGCGCTACGCTCCTGGGATCATAGGCGCCAGGACTAGGTAGAGGCCGCGATCCTGGGAGTTTAAGTCAACAGGAGGATTCAGACGCTGTCCTGGCCGCCCCTCCTCCGAGTTCATGGCCAGTTCCCGCGTGTCTCTCGTTTCATGAACTGAATGACCTCACTTCCGGCTCAGACACTACCACGAGGGTACTCGGTCGCAGCTTAGACGCTGCGGTTGTGTACACTGGAGATAAACCCGCCCAGACCGAGTCGCAGGCCTTAGCGTCTGCATACACGTGGAAGTCGCTCAGCGTCCGTGTCAGGTTTTCAGTTAACAAGAGCGGCAGTGTACATCAGTAGCGTCTGAATCCACTCAGCGTCTTACGAGCGTATTTGCTTGGGTATGGAAGTGTGGTGAGTCTCCCTGTATCCCGCTCTCCGGAGGCAGGGTATACAGTACTAAGAAATGAATTCCTTCTACTTGTTAGTATGAATTGTTAATTTTTAGTACCTATTGCATATGAGACCTGTGTATTACTGTGTTTTCTGCACACTATGTTGAAAGAAGAACCAGTTAAAACAGAAGTACAATTTTCCTACTTATGTATAAGTTGTTATGGAGGTTGTATTCTCATATGGCAATGTCTTATGTGTTAACATGTGACTGACTGCTAGTATGTGTGCTGACTTTTCTGTGTAATGTCAGTCCTGTTCTGACCCTCAAATCAGGTGCACTGTGGTCAGATTGATCTCACCTCTATATACTGACATATAGGGTGTTTTTCAGTCACAAATTGTGTAGTCAATAACAGATTATTACCATGTCTGTGAGCGGAAAAGTAATGAGGAGAATTTATCAAGCACTCCTACAGCCCTAACATGCTTATCTTGTAAGTCAGGGGTAATTGATATGAATCAATTAGTCACTTATGAGGGTTTGTGTGCAAACTGTTTCGCTTTTCAGCGAAGTAAAAAACAGGAGTTGGTTCAGCCACCAACAGAGCCACCATGGAATATGTTCGCAAAGACTCTATCTTCAATAGCGGACAAGTTAACTCCAGTAGCACCCCCTCAAGGGTTAGGTTACACTATGAACCCATACATGCAGCTCCCTTCCTACGGCTTGGTTCCAGTAGCCTCTACAAGCAACCAAGAGACAGGTAAGACTAAGACAGATACGTCTATGTGGCAGACTACACAGGATGATACATCGGATGATGATACAATAAATTCGACTCCGTATGATGATCAGTCGCAGAGTTTTAGTTCAGATGATGTAGCTGAACTTATTAATGCTGTGAAGGCTGTTCTCTCGTTGGAAGAGCCAGCCAAGACAGTGTTAAAAGCTAAAGCACCTGTATTTAAACGAACAAAGTCAGTGAAAGCTGAATTCCCAGCGTCAGATGAGCTGACGGAAATGATGGATGAGTCTTGGGCGGCGCCCAGTAAAAAGTTTAAGATTCCTAAAAGATGGGATTCTTATTATCCATTTCCAGCTGTGGATTGTTCGAAAAGAAGTTCCTCCAAAAGTAGATGCACATGTTCTGCGACTCGTGCATAAATCTGCTTTACCACTGTCATCTACCTCACTAAATGATATCACAGACAGAAGGGTAGATAGCCTTTTGAAAAATATTTTTTCTCTAGTAGGAGCAGTGGTAAGACCTGCTATGGCTTCGGCCTTGGTAGCAAAGGCAATGGGCGAATGGATAGAGGAACTAGAGAATAGCATCCCTTCTCCTACTAGGGAGCAAGAGGATCGTTTTTGCGTTTAAGACAATCTGCCCAGTATTTGGAAGAAGCAGCAATTGATGTAGGTACAGTTGCTTCTAAAGCTTCAGCCTTGACAGTAGTTGCTCGCAGAGCAGTTTGGCTACGTACCTGGAAGGCAGATGCGGAATCCAAGAAAGAATTGGAAGCATTGCCTTTTGTAATATATTATTTGTAAAACCTTTATCGGATATCCAAGAATCAGAGGCTGAATCGAAAAAGGTCAGATTTACGGCTACCTATAACCCTAAGTCCAAGGGTTTAAAATTTCGCTCTTTTCGTTGGCAAAGCAAAGCGAAAGCTAAAGAGGAGCCTAAGCAACCCCAGTTTAAATCCAGGGGTAGGAAGCAGTGGGCTAGCAAAAAACCAGCTTCCAAACCTGAACAGAAACCATCAGCCTGAAGAGACGGGCCTCCACCTGGAGGATTCCAGGGTTGGAGGCCGACTCCTTCATTTTGCACACATATGGCAGCAGTCAACAACAGATGCTTGGGTGCAGAAGGTAGTATCTCAAGGGTATGGGTTCCCATTCAGGAGGCAGCCTCCTCAAAGATTTTTTTGCACCAGCCCGTCTCGTATAGAGTCGAAGGCCAATGCCCTGCAAGAAGCAGTCCAAAAATTACTCCAGTCAGGTGTGATTGTCCCAGTACCTCCATCACAAAGGGGACAGGGGTTTTACTCCAATCTATTTCTAATCCAGAAACCAAATGGGTCATACCGACCAATCCTCAATCTGAAAATGTTGAACAAATACATATGGATCCCGAAGTTCCACATGGAGACGCTACGCTCCATAATGTTGGCTATGGAACCGGGAGATTACATGGTATCTCTGGATGTACGGGATGCTTACCTACATGTGCCTATAGCACTGTCACATCAGTGTTACCTCAGGTTTGCCATCCTCCAGGAACATTTCCAGTTCCAAGCTCTGCCCTTCGGGCTAGTTACAGCACCCAGGGTGTTTACCAAGATCATGGTGGTTATGGCAGCTTGTCTGCGCAAACAGGGGATAAGAATATTCCCATACCTCAACGACCTGTTAATCTTAGCACAGTCGCAAGATTTACTGCTGAGCCATCTTCAACAGACGATAGTTTGTTTACAGAGACACGTGTGGCTCATAAATTGGGAAAAGTCGTCCCTGAATCCGTCACAGCGGATGGTTCATTTGGGGGCCATATTGGATTCAGACCTACAGAAAGTTCTCTTACCAGAGAAAAAGATAGTCAAGGTGCAGGTCATGGCTCAGGAAGCGTTGCAAGCCCAGACAATGTCAGTCCATGCAGCAATGCGACTGTTGGGTCTGATGGTATCAACCTTCGACATGGTGGAATATGCGCAATTCCACTCCAGACCGTTGCAGCACCTTATTCTGACCAAATGGAACGGAAATCATCAGACGATAAAGAAGCAGATGATAAAGTTTCCAGTAAACGTAAAAAGGTCTCTAGCGTGGTGGCTACAGACAGACCATTTAAACAAGGGGAGACCCTTTTGGATAAAATAGTGGCAAGTCCTGACAACAGATGCCAGGCTGCAAGGCTGGGGGGCGGTACTCGGAAGCCTATGGTTCCAGGGAAAATGGTCCGCAAGGGAAAGTCGCCTGCCGATAAATCTGTTGGAGATAAGGGCCGTTTACTTGGCTCTAGTTCAGGCAAAGGACAATCTACAAGGAAGACCGGTCCAGATCCGCTCAGACAATGCGACGGCAGTAGCATACCTCAATCATCAAGGAGGAACTCACAGCAAGAGACTGATGGAGGAAGTAACTCCCATTCTAAAATGGGCAGAACTCCATCTCCCATCATTGTCAGCAGTATTTGTCCCGGGGTGTACTAAATTGGGAAGCGGATTTTCTCAGTCGGCACACCATTCAGGAAACTGAATGGGCACTACACCCAGAAGTGTTTCAGACACTGGTGAACAGATGGGGTCTACCAGAGATAGACCTTATGGCGTCTCGTTTAAACAACAAAGTTCCGAGGTATGGATCGAGAACAAGGGACCCAGGAGCGGTCCTTATAGACGCACTGTCAGTAGAATGGAGGTTTCAGCTGGCATATCTGTTCCCTCCAATATCTCTGGTACCCAGAGTAGTGAGAAAGATAAAACAGGCAAAAGGAGCAATCATTCTAATAGCTCCAGCTTGGCAAAGAAGGCATTGGTACACCGATCTGTTGAGAATGTCCATGGAAGCACAGATACTGCTCCCTCAACGTCTAGATCTGCTAATGCAGGGTCCTTGTTGTCACAGTCATCTGGATCGCCTATCTTTAACGGCGTGGCTGTTGAAACCTCTATCTTAGAGGGTAAAGTATTTTCGAAACAAGTAATCCAAACTATGCTTGGAGCAAGAAAGCCTTCTTCGGCCCGTGTGTATCATAGAATATGGCAAGCCTATATTCACTGGTGTACTGGAAAAAAATTAAATCCGAGATCTTTTAAAGTAGCTAGGATTTTGGATTTCCTTCAGGCAGGATTGGATAAAGGGTTGAAAGTTGCTTCCTTGAGGGTTCAAGCTTCAGCGTTAACTGTATGATTTCAGCAGAAGATTGCTGATTTACAGAATGTACGTACATTTTTTCAAGGAGTAGTACATATTCAACCTCCATTTGTTCCTCCTGCAGCTCCTGGGTCCTCTGTTTGAACCACTTGAGAGAGCAGATCTTAAGTGGTTAACGGTTAAAGTTCTTTTTTTACTGGCAATGGCGTCAGCCAGAAGAGTGTCAGATTTAGGAGCATTATCGTGTAAGTTTCCTTTCCTAAGTTTTTTTCCAGACAGAGCAGTTCTCAGAACGAGATCTAGTTCTCTTCCAAAGGTGGTTTCAAAGTTTCACCTGAATTAAGAGATTGTAGTCCCAGCTTTTCAGGTATCGGGACTATCTGCGGGAGAAGCGTCGCTGGACGTGGTCCGGGCTTTAAGAATCTACATAGATCGTACTAGTGCCATCAGGAAAAAAGATTCTCTCTTCATCCTCTACGGATTCCATAGAAGAGGATGGCCTGCTAGTAAACAGACACTGGCGAGATGGCTCCGAATGGTAATATCAGAAGCTTATTCTCATGCAGATCTCCCTATTCCGGCTAATGTCTCTGCACACTCTACACGTAAGGTAGGTCCTTCTTGGGCAGCACAACAGGGTGCTTCAGCAGAACAGATATGTAAGGCAGCCACATGGTCGTCCATAAACACATTCATTAGACATTATGCCTTGGATACTTTTGCCTCTCATGACGCAGACTTCGGGCGAAAGGTCCTCCTGTGCAATCAGGAGCGTCCCCACCACTAAAATGGCTTTGGGAATCCCAATGTTATCCTGTGGATAATCCTGTGGACCCAGCCAGAGAAATATACGTTATGGTAAGAACTTACCGTTGATAACGTGATTTCTCTTATGTCCACAGGTATCCACAGGGATCCCACCCTGACGCATCTGATTTGAGGATCTAGACAATAACTAAAACCTCTTCCTTCTTGTATGGAAGGGGGTGCATGTGTTCTTATCGCCTAAACAGGTCTCTGCCTGATGTCCCTGCCTAAAATCGCTGTGGAAAGAACTGATCTGACTGAGTCAGTGGGCGGGACTATATGGTGAAGGCCCCAATGCATCCTGGGAGGCCAGAAAGCTCGTGACCATGTTGGTGCCATTTTCGCTGTCGCTCGACAATATCCCAATGTTATCCTGTGGATACCTGTGGACATAAGAGAAATCACGTTATCAACGGTAAGTTCTTACCATAACGTATATTTCTCCCTGGACTTGTCCCCAAACCCTTTCTATAAAGAAGATCATTCCTTGATGTCTATTATAAATGTTTTGCATTGTTCACTTTGCATATTTCCTTATTATACACAAGTTGTGGAAGAGTAGATAAGAATTTGTATATGGCCCCCATACATCTATCCGGTGATTTCCCAAACCATGCCGGAAATGCCAATCTGCCAAGTAGATCCGCCATCGATGATCAGCAATCCGGTTGGGATTTGTAAACATGTTTAATATCCCTAATATCCCGACCCGGCTGCCGGGCGATCAGGGCATTGCCCCAAGATATTGCAGATATATGGGGGTGTCAAAGTCAGAAAAATATCACACTACACGTTGCCATATATTCACCTCATGCGCGTGCCTGCTGCACGTGCACATTCTCTCCCGTGCGTGCGGATATACGCAGCCGCGTGATGGCGCCTCGGCCATGCGCTCGAGCGCGTGGTATGTGCATTTACGGTAGAGTTTGTGTGCGTCTAGCGGGCGACTCAATCGTTTAATGATAGAACCAAATAGCATGTTTTATAGGTAATGTTCCCTTTAGTAATAACTGTAAGTTTGTTTAATGTGACTTGTTCACGGACTTGGGAATCCCTCTTTGCGTGGTACAAAGGGTCTGATTAAGGTTGAACAGTGGTGTCTGGTACCTAACCGAAGAGTATTTTATTAGCAATAATCCGGTGTTGGTTAGGTAAAGATTAATCGCTCCTGCGTGTAGTTATGGCCATTAGTAGTTTCTGGACATATTCTATATTTGCAGTTCATTATCCATGCGGCGGGAATCCGGAGATTCCCACCCACCTGAGCTGTTTGAAATAGTCACAGCCCACCTGTTCAAATCCACCTATGACCTTTTGTTATAGTGCAGAGAGACATTCCTGTGTCCAATGAACAATAAGGTTGTAGGGCCCTTTGAAGTACACTGTATGTTGTGTATATAAGGGTCACTGTCCCCAGACCGGCCAGTACTCTCTCTTCAACAGTTATCGCTGATAATTGGAGGACTGGATTCCGGTTGCGCCTGCGAGTGTTCCCCGTATGGTATGTTTCTCTGTTGCCACTTTGTTACCCGTGTAATGTTAGCCATTCATTCTTAGTCTGTGTATTTGTATTTGCGATTGTTTACTATTGTGTATATTCCTGTCTAGATATCCTGTTAGAATTATATGTTAGCCTGTAGTGTATGACTTGTTAACTGTTTCTCTTTTCAATATAACTAAAAGCTTGTTAGTAAAGGTGTTGGATCCTTAGCACGGTATCGTGTGTTCATTACATTGCAGTGGGTAATAGGAGCGTCACGATCGCTCAAACAGCTTTGGTGTTAACAAGGTTAAGCAGCGTTATATCGCTACAGTGTTTCAGTACAAGGTTTACAGTATAAGAATATCCTTTCTGTGTGTTACATTCAAGGTTTACTGATTGTCATCTGCGCCGCTCGTGATCTCCTCGTGGTCTCGAGCGTTCGCTACGCTGGTAGCGTAGCATTACGGTAGTCGCTCGCCTATAGCGTGCTCGACACCACGCATTAAGCTGTGAGCGAGCGTGCCGCATGTGCGTCTCGATCACGGCCGAGCGTATGCTACGCTAAGTACGTGCCCTTACGTACCCCATACGCCAATTGCGTACTGTCTCTCTTAACCTTTTATAGTGTTTAATATAGGATAAATATTAGGCTTTGTCAATTGGGGGCTCCTCCGCTCTTCACATATCTGCACTAGGTAACTTTAGCAGACATTATCGGTCAGCAAAGGGCGGGAAGGTGGTATCCCTCGTAGTGCTGACCAGATAAGCGTCTGCTTCGCTTAGTAAGGAGTGCTGAAGGAATCCGGAACCGGAGGTAAGAACAATACGCTATTATCTTTTAAAACTGTTTATTTCTGTTTTTGCATACGCACACACACATGCACGCACACATCTACATTGTTGCAGCTCACTTTCTTGTTGCCATTAGAATTGATTATTAGACACGTGCTGAAGAAATCTGGTGCTATTTAGTTGAGATTAAATAGGATAATTGTTAAGGGAATAATTGTAAAGGACACGCACACAGCATAGCAAATACTGTGTGGTGTACGGTAAGCGATTATAGCTGAATATCGTTTACATTGATAGAAGCGTGTTAATTGTGTCGCTGTGGGCATATCCGCAGTTTGTGCATACGTGTCTCGGACAACGTGCGAAATCACGCACGTGACGCAAAGGCATACGCACGCGGCGTGTTTTACGCAACGGAGCGTACGGATACGCCCACTGAGACTCAAATCACACAATAACCTTGTTTAGGGTGGGCGGTATAGTACAGCCACCTGATAATAGCACACGGTTGTTCTGCTTTTCCAAAAAGTATTAGTTAAAAGAAAACCTTTTTCTACTGCAAAACCCAGGGATTAGACCCCTACCTGTATGAAAGGAATTTCTGTACAGAAAAATCAGTGTGTATATGAGTGAGTAGGAGTGAGTGTGGAACTTAAGGTATTATTTTTGTGAACCCACAAATCGGGATCCCGTCGGAGACCACATCAGGTGAGTGGACACTTGGTGGCGTGGGACTAGCTCACCCGCGTTAACATTGTATAAGGTAAAGGAGCAAGTAGTTTCCGCAGACAAAAGGACTGCGAGGTATTTAAGCGCAGCCCCGGGGGTTTTGCGTAGCACCCATGTAGTCAAGTTAAAGCACCGGCTGAAGGTTTCGCAGCCTAAACAACCGATTCCGCTGGTCGTAAGGCGGATAAGTAATAGTTACTTATACGCAGTGCGACTGTACCGCACGTAATTGTGTGCACTAGTTTGTTACCTTGATACCCATCAACAATTTACTGTGGGATCATAAACGCTATTTGTACATTCTAACGTGATTTGTGTAGGTGTTTGTTATTTTAAGGGAGTTTCGCTGTTCACTCAGGAAATCTCTAACAACCAATACTTACTGGGGAGGGTAGCATACTCCCACGCGCCCCAGTAAATAGAGGTTACAGGACGGAAGTGAGTGAAGGCACTAGTTGAACTTTCACCGTCGCCTTACCCCGGACAAGTTGGTCTGTTTGTAAGAATTAGCTAAGACAGCAATATCTGCAAACGATGGGGGCCAGTTGTTCAAAGAAGGGACGTCCAACAAGGGTTCACGTTGGTAGTTGCTGGCCCAAAGGGTCCGCACGGTATATAATGTGTGAAAAATACGGATCACACACACAGGTATTATGCAAAGAATGGGAACGTATGACAGAGGATGATGGGGAACAGTTTCCCCGGGTAGGCAGTCTGAACCCTGATGTATTGCAGAATCTAAGAAAAAGGATAGGTCTAATAAAATCTGCAAAGCAGAGGATTAGACATTATGATTGTTTACAGATATGGCAACAGGAAAGTGAAATACAACAGGAATTAGCTCAGAAAGCAATTCCAAATCCTGGTAGAAATCTAGTAGCAACGGCACCACCACCATATATAGTAGGGGACAAAGTGGCTACAGAGAATGACATGCGGGTGTACGATAAGAGTGCACTTAATCAATGTAGTAGTGATAAGGTTAAGATAAAAGTTAATGCAAATGTTGATACTAACGCTAACCCATGCAAGTTGTATCCTATGTTAAACTTCCCCCAGGAATACGACCAAGAAGATGAGCCCACTACGATTTCAGCTCTCTCTCTAGCGGCCACCATAAGCAATACTTCAGTGGGCATCGCCCAACCAGTAAGATTGGCATCTAAAGCCCATAGCTCAGGGACAGGTGAGGTTGTGTCTACAGGTAAGTACGGCACTGTACAATATGCTGAAACTATTGCACCATACACTGAAGAATCAAACCAGAGTGAAGTAATTAATATCAACCCTGTTAGAGTAATAGCGGTCCCCAATGGTAAGACTGACACAAATGGAGCCACACCCATTAGGAATATTGCTATGCACTGTCCCTGGTCCCGAGCAGAATTAAGAACAATTTTGTCTGAATTTCCTGATCCCAGAAAAGATTTAGCCGCATGCCAGAGGTTCATTAAGGACCTAGGTAACTCCACTGAACCTAACAACAAAGATTGGCGGACACTACTGCGGGCATGTCTGCCCTCTAGTATTGACCCCATAAAGTTTATAGCCGACTGTAAATTAGATGAGGAGGTACCCCTTACGGACGAATATAATCAAGACAATGTAACCAGAATCAATCTGCAGTTGGGAATATACTTCCCAGCTGTAGTAAAATGGAACAAAATATTCTCCATTAAACAAATGGAAGGGGAAACTGCCCCTGACTATTTCCACAGGGCATTGGAGGAAATGGGTAAATATACTGGGATCGTGGACATTGAGGCAAATATACACCATAGAGAGGTAGCAGTGTCCGTCTTGATGGACGGTTTAAAGGAGGTATTAAGGAGTAGAGTACAAACTACTCAACCTAACTGGAGAGGTATGTCGGTGGCCGCCTTAAGAGAGACTGCTGTTGGGCACGACAGGAACATCACAAGACGCAGGGAGTCACAAAGTGATAGACTGATGGCAATAAGTATCCAGGCCCTTACAACAAGGCCGCCTCAGTCCCGATCACAGACCCCTGGTGGTAAGCCGCATGTCGTGAAATGTTACAATTGTAACAGGGAAGGACATTTTGCACGTAACTGTACAAATAACTCACATAATGCACATAAAAACCCTAGACAACGACATGACATACGAAATTGGGATCAAGGACCGCAGAGACGGAGTTATGAGCCACACGCAGGGGAAACAAGAAGGTATCCCCCAAAAAGAGACTGGCAAGTCTCTGATAGATCCCATTTACCCCCTTCACAGGTAATAGCTGCCAGCGCAATACAGGGAGGCCACCACGCACCATAGGGGCGAGGCCACACCTGTAATCTGCAGCCAGTGAAATTAATTGCGAGCCTTGGAAGTGAACCCGAGGTCACAATTGATGTAGCTGGTAAATCTCTAAATTTCCTTGTAGATACGGGGGCGGCCAAGTCAGTGATAAATTCGACCGTGGGCATGAGAACCACTGGTAAAACAATTCCAGCCATGGGAGTAACAGGAGTAGTACAGCACTACCCTTTAAGCAAACCCGTAGAGATTACGATAGGGCCTTTGCATACCAAGCATTCTTTCCTGCTGGCTGCATCGGCTCCGACTAATCTCTTAGGGAGAGATTTACTGTGCAAAATGGGATGCGTCATATACTGTACTCCTGAAGGTGTGTTCTTGGACATACCCGAAAACCACGCTCAGGAAGCACAAGATATGTTAGACTCCCCAACAAGATTAATGTCACACACTGTTGTTGTAAATAGGTGTCCGTCCAGGGTAGAAGAAATGATTTCCCAGATACCGGAATCACTTTGGACCAAGGACGGACAAGACACTGGATTGATGGCAAATGTAGCCCCAGTAGTTGTGCAAGTAAAAGATGGTAGGATAGCTCCAAAAATCCCACAGTACCCTCTGAAGCCAGAGGTGGAGTTAGGAGTTTACCCTGTAACAGAGCGCTTGCTACAACAGGGCATTCTGGTAAGGACGTCCAGCACTGCCAATAGTCCCATCTTCCCTGTTAAAAAGAGTGGGGGGAGGGGTTATAGATTAGTGCAGGATCTAAGAGGGGTCAACAAAATAGTTGAGTCAATTCCCCGTAGTGCCTAATCCAGCTGTCATCCTAATGCAAATCCCTCCCACTGCCAAATTTTTCACTGTGATTGACCTCTGCTCCGCTTTCTTCTCGGTACCTCTACACCCTGACAGCCAATACTTATTTGCATTTACATACAGAGGAGTTCAATATACATGGACTCGCTTACCCCAAGGTTTCATAGACAGTCCAAGTATTTTCTCACAAGCTCTGCATGATTGTTTACAGTCTTTCCAACCAGAGAGTGGATCAGTATTAATCCAGTACGTGGACGATTTACTACTGTGTTCAGATTCACTGGAAGCGTCCCTGAGAGATACGAAACAGCTACTGTTTCATCTTTCAGACACAGGACACAAGGTTTCCAAAGACAAGTTACAATTATGCCAGACCCGTGTGAAGTATTTGGGACACTGTCTAACACAAGGACTGAGACACCTTACCGCTGATAGAATTCAAGCAATTCGTGACATGACCCTGCCACAAACCCAGCAACAGATTAGAACGTTTTTAGGAATGTGTGGGTATTGCCGTAACTGGATCCCAGGTTTTTCCATACTGGCCTTACCTTTGCAGGAAATGGTCTCATCAAGCAAACCTGATCGGATTTCGCACACAGACGAATCTGAGATGGCATTTGAGAGACTTAAACAGTGCCTAACGCAGGCACCAGCATTAGGTATGCCAGACTATGGGAAACCCTTTGAGCTGTACGGAACAGAGAGTGCTGGGTGCGCAGCAGGTGTATTAACCCAGAAGCATGGTGATGCCAGCAGGCCGGTAGCTTACTACAGCGCCCAGCTTGACACGGTAGCGCGATCCCTCCCCACATGCTTGCGAAGTGTTGCAGCGATAGCATTGCTAGTTACAAAAAGCGAAGATGTAGTGCTAGGACACAACCTCACAATCCATACACCACATGCAGTGTCAGCCTTGCTGAATTCTGCCCAAACCAGGCACGTCTCATCAGCGCGGTTTACAAGATGGGAATTGGCATTAATGGCCCCCGTAAACATCACCATAAGGAGATGCAGTGCATTAAATCCTGCAACATATCTCCCAGGTGTGCCTGGACAGGCACAAAGGGTGGAGGATGAGAGTGATGGGGAAGGAGGATTTAATACAAAGGATGACACACATGATTGTATGGAATATTTGACCCAAAATTTCACGGCAAGGCCTGACATCAGTGACAACCCACTGGAAGATGTAGATTTTACTTTCTACACTGACGGTAGTTGTCACAGACAGACGGACTCGGGAGACTTGTGTTCTGGATACGCAGTCGTAGATGACCAAGGTACCATAGAAGCAGAACCGCTAGGCCCACCTCACTCAGCACAAGTTGCTGAACTGGTTGCCCTAACCAGAGCATGTGAATTGGCTAAGGGCAAGTCAGCCAATATCTACACAGATTCTAGGTACGCATTCGGAGTAGTCCATGATTTCGGAGCCCTATGGCGCCTCAGAAATTTCATGACGGCAGCTGGCACACCAGTAGCGCATGCAGCCCACATCAAAAGACTTCTAACAGCGATACAGGAACCCGACAGAGTGGCTGTTATCAAGTGTAAAGCTCACACGTATAGCCAAGACCCGGTATCACTTGGTAACAGCCGAGCAGACGAAGCTGCTAAATCAGCAGCCGGTAACCCCATACAAACAGATAGTACACGACTGATGGTATTTAATACTGTAAACACACAGAAATTGTGTGAAATGCAAAATTTGTGTTCCCCACAGGAAAAGGCAGTTTGGAGGTCAAAAGGATATGGCCAGGAGTCCTCAGGACTCTGGACAGATGGACATGGTAAACCAGTGGCACCAAGAGCATACCTTCCAAGTCTAGCGGAAGCAGCACACGGGCTGACTCATCTGGGCAAAGAAGGGATATGTAAGCTAGTAAGAGCTTATTGGTGCGCCCCAGGATTTTCTTCCCATGCGGGTAAGAGAGCGATGACATGCCTCACCTGCTTGAGGAAGAATATCGGAAAGGCAATACCGACAGAGCCATCTCATATCCCTCCAACAGATGGCCCTTTCCAGGTGATACAAATTGATTTCATACAATTGCCACCTTGTAGAAATTTAAAGTATGTTTTGGTCTGTATTGATGTGTTTTCAAATTGGGTTGAAGCATTTCCTGCGGCCACAAATACCGCTGTGTTTACTGCAAAGAAAATTGTGCAGGAATTTGTGTGTAGGTACGGTATCCCTAGAATAATTGAAAGTGATAGGGGTACCCACTTTATAGGTGAAGTCTTTCAAACAATGTGTAAGTTGATGGGAATTAATAGTAAGCTGCATACTCCGTATCGTCCCCAGGCGAGTGCAAAGGTGGAAAGAGTTAACAGCACTATTAAAAATAAATTGAGCAAGGTAATGACTGAAACAGGACTGTTATGGCCCGAAGCTTTGCCAATTGTATTATACAGCATCAGAACCACTCCCAGGTCCCCTCTTAATCTGTCTCCTTTTGAAATTCTGTTTGGTCGACAACCCCATGTTATGATTAACCCCCAGGATGATTTGAAATGTAACAATGAAGTAACCGTAAAGTACTTGGTTAAGATGAGTAAGCAATTGAGGAATCAGAATGATAATCTAAAGTTGGTGATTCCTGATTTGCCAGACAGTAATTGTCATGACATTGAACCTGGGGATTATGTAATGATACGGAATTTTCTACGCTCAGGTTGCCTTATTGACAGATGGGAAGGACCATATCAAGTCTTATTGACCAGCACAACTGCTCTGAAGGTTGCCGAGAGAGAGACTTGGGTCCATTCGTCTCATTGTAAAAAGGTCACTGACCCAGAGAGGTCCCGTGATAAAGGACAGACGGTAGAGGTTGTATCACTAGAGTGTCTGTTCAGGGAGTATTGAGACGACACCTGCGCGCTGAGGATAATAAGACCAGAAGCTTGTCGAGCCAGATTTCTTTTTCCCATTTGTTATTTTCTCCAGTTCCCACCTCCCTCCTATTTCCTTTTCCTCTTCTTATTTTTCTCCTTTTACTCCTCAAAGATGGACTTGCCCCAAGAGACTGTGATCCGGATTTTCCTGTTGACCATGATGTTGACCAGAGCAGTCTGTTTCGGTGAGAGTACCATGGAGGTCGAGAAAGGATCTGGAATGGGTTCTGATGACCAGGATGGAGGCGTAGTTTTGCAAGAACAACATAATCACCGAGTAAAGGCGAGTATCAGAAAACGATCTGGTAGCATTGACAATAGAAGGAATTGTGAAGGATTGTTAGCTGAAGAGAACTGCATCTGTAGACATTGTGACAATATAGTTGAGGATGGGTGCATAAAGAAATGTCAGTCCAGTTTTAATATCCATATGGATCGGCATCCATTGAGTGACTATCACTCCTTAGTGGGTAAAGTGTTAAATCAGACAGACTGTTGGGTATGCTCTCAAGTACCTCAAGGCCATAGCAAATCAGGACTAGTACCATTCCCTTTAACGGTAGGAGAGGTACTTGAGCTAAGTGGTGGGAGGCCGGTGGACAAGAGGTTTAATATCTCTAGTCCTCCTAGTTTGAAGCTCCACCAATATCATGTGGATAGGTCCTTAGTGTGCTTTAACATTTCCAATCCCGAAAGCCGGGAAATTGGGAAGTGTCATGGAGTAATCAAACCATGACATTCTCACATAGAGCCGACAGATTGCCCATAGACACAGAACTTATACGCCAGATAGCCGACCATAGGAAATTCTTTCGGTATAGGTACACCTTAGGAAGTAGGATCATGCGAGTTGGAGAAGTATCACCAGGATACTGTGCACAGATCGTACAAACTGATACGTGTACTAAACAGATGGAAGAATTAGGGTTAGGAGAGTTCACATGGAAAATCTGTAATATGGTTATGTCACACTTCGTCCCATATGTTCTCCCCGATGATGCATACTTCATATGCGGGAGGAAGGCGTATAAGTGGCTTGCCCCAAACTCAGAAGGGTTATGTTATATTGGAAAAGTACTGCCTGAGGTAATGACTGTATCCCACACTAAAATGAAAGATATTCACCGTGGTGCCCAAGCTCCTTATACTCACACTCATTACGAGCACATCGTTAAACGGCACCTGATAGAAAGAACAGAGCATCCGGCCTCTGACCTGATCCATGAATCCACCGGGATTCAATTCCTAATCGCGTTAGATATCACTCGTACCGCTAGAGGAGTGATAAATTATAAATATATATCGGCGCTTGCAAATTTATTAGACAATATCACTGAAATGTATGACGACACATTCAGGTATACGGGGAGAGAGTTACAAGCCTACAAAACAGAACTGGTTCAGCATAGGATGATTCTCAATTATCTCACAGCTGTGACAGGCGGGTATTGTGTTACCCTAGCGACTCAATATGGAATAAAGTGTTGCACGTATATTACAAACAGCACGGAGGACCCAGCCGAGGTCATAGACCAAAAGATGGATGACATTTTACAATTAAAATGGGAGTTCCGAAGGAAACACAATCTCACCCTTGCTGCTGTGGGTAATGAGCTGACCAGTTGGGTGTCATGGTTGAACCCACGAAATTGGTTCTCTGGTTTAGGAGAATGGGCCCAAGGTATTATCATGGATGTAGGGAAATTTCTTTTGTGTATTCTGGGTGTCATCATATTGGTCGGTCTGATATTTAGATGCGTTCGGGTTTTAACGAAGTGTAAACGTAGTGCCCGAGTGATGAGTTTAAGAAGTGAAGATACTGCAATAACAACGACTAATTTGATTTATGACCCAACGATAGAGACAATGTTGTGATGAAAATGTGATTCCACAGTCCGTTTCTTTCACCCGTTTCTCCTTTGTTTTCCTCCAAGGTACAAAGACATCCGCTTGGAAGAAGAATTTGACAACCTTTTACACAGACCATTGATGGACAATGCCATAGACCCCCATTTTCCCTAGTGACTCTAAAATTTTACGATAGCCCAACACTTCAAAGATTGTAAGTCTATGGACATTGAGAAAGCTTTTTGCTCAAGCAATTATAGCAAAAGCATCGGGAGACTACAGTCAACATGTACATCGAGACAAGACACAAGACAAGACCTCAAGCAACAAATGTACATTAAACTCACATAGTTTACGACTGCATTTACCATAATTGCTTCTTATCTTCACCTCTACAACCTTCAGGTAATGACACACATAGTCGATAGGGAATATAGGCACAGATATCAGCACTCACATATCCCCCCATTCATGTATCATCAACTAAAATGTGCTCCCCCATTTTGTTGCAACCAAAAGCCGAAAAGAGCTCGGTAAAGTTTGACAGCCCATCCACAGACCCGTAATACGGGATAAGAAGGAATTCAAATGTATACTTCGCAATACCTCGAAGCTTGATTTAAAACACGTACGGCACGATGATACATGACCCCTCAAACATGGACTCATACATACATGCTTCTACTATCTCACTAGGTCATACCTCTTTCCCACCTTCCTCTCTTCTCCCTCATCCAATCATAGAAATGTTTTTATACCTGACATATATTTTTCTCTTTTTGAATTGTTTTAGGAAGTGGCAGTTATTGGTGACTGCCAAAGGGTGGACTGTCAAAGTCAGAAAAATATCACACTACACGTTGCCATATATTCACCTCATGCGCGTGCCTGCTGCATGTGCACATTCTCTCCCGTGCGTGCGGATATACGCAGCCGCGTGATGGCGCCTCGGCCATGCGCTCGAGCGCGTGGTATGTGCATTTACGGTAGAGTTTGTGTGCGTCTAGCGGGCAACTCAATCGTTTAATGATAGAACCAAATAGCATGTTTTATAGGTAATGTTCCCTTTAGTAATAACTGTAAGTTTGTTTAATGTGACTTGTTCACGGACTTGGGAATCCCTCTTTGCGTGGTACAAAGGGTCTGATTAAGGTTGAACAGTGGTGTCTGGTACCTAACCGAAGAGTATTTTATTAGCAATAATCCGGTGTTGGTTAGGTAAAGATTAATCGCTCCTGCGTGTAGTTATGGCCATTAGTAGTTTCTGGACATATTCTATATTTGCAGTTCATTATCCATGCGGCGGGAATCCGGAGATTCCCACCCACCTGAGCTGTTTGAAATAGTCACAGCCCACCTGTTCAAATCCACCTATGACCTTTTGTTATAGTGCAGAGAGACATTCCTGTGTCCAATGAACAATAAGGTTGTAGGGCCCTTTGAAGTACACTGTATGTTGTGTATATAAGGGTCACTGTCCCCAGACCGGCCAGTACTCTCTCTTCAACAGTTATCGCTGATAATTGGAGGACTGGATTCCGGTTGCGCCTGCGAGTGTTCCCCGTATGGTATGTTTCTCTGTTGCCACTTTGTTACCCGTGTAATGTTAGCCATTCATTCTTAGTCTATATATTTGTATTTGCGATTGTTTACTATTGTGTATATTCCTGTCTAGATATCCTGTTAGAATTATATGTTAGCCTGTAGTGTATGACTTGTTAACTGTTTCTCTTTTCAATATAACTAAAAGCTTGTTAGTAAAGGTGTTGGATCCTTAGCACGGTATCGTGTGTTCATTACATTGCAGTGGGTAATAGGAGCGTCACGATCGCTCAAACAGCTTTGGTGTTAACAAGGTTAAGCAGCGTTATATCGCTACAGTGTTTCAGTACAAGGTTTACAGTATAAGAATATCCTTTCTGTGTGTTACATTCAAGGTTTACTGATTGTCATCTTGTGAGCGTCTGCGCCGCTCGTGATCTCCTCGTGGTCTCGAGCGTCCGCTACGCTGGTAGCGTAGCATTACGGTAGTCGCTTGCCTATAGCGTGCTCGACACCACGCATTAAGCTGTGAGCGAGCGTGCCGCATGTGCGTCTCGATCACGGCCGAGCGTATGCTACGCTAAGTACGTGCCCTTACGGTACCCCATACGCCAATTGCGTACTGTGTCTCTTAACCTTTTATAGTGTTTAATATAGGATAAATATTAGCTTTGTCAGGGGCCATAAGGCTCAGTCCGCTCAACATCTACATTGACGCGATAATACGTCCTCGCATCTTTCTGCGGTTGTGTTGAAGCACACGCCTTATGATTCAACTGAGCAAATAGGTGCATTCAACATAAAAGACGTAGGCTAAAGAAACATCTACGTCAAAATCAGATGTATCTCTAAGGGATGTGATTCAGTTGTATCTCCACGCCACTACTGTGCTGAACGTACGCAAGATCAGACGAATGCAAGATGACAAGTGCAGGATAAGTGCAATTCGAAATACGGATGCAAGTGTAACAGCTGGAGAAGACTTTACTATTATTGCACCATGTATCACTCCAGATACAGTACCATCCCATTCAGCCTAGCTGAACCTGAATCCACAACAGTGAGTGAGGAAGTGAGGCCAAGATGACCCGATTCTCTGAGAATCGCATCATCGCGCCCTTTGTGTTGCCCATTTCCCCAGGAATTGTGTGAGATGTGGGAGATTGACCTCTTCCAGGAGTCTCTGGGATTCCCTGAAATTTTTGAGTTGCCTATATGTTTCTGTCTGTGGAAGCAGGTGAGATAATCCCTGAGCTAGCAAAATAGATCAGTTCACCTGTGCGCGCTTAAAGAAATCCAGAACACATGACCCGTTGGTGGCACTTGAGGATTGGAGTTGAGAACCACTGCTCTAGAACAAGCTCATATACGTGACTGCGTATGTTGGATTTGCTTTGAATTTATGGTTCTGTTTTGAATACTGAAAGGCACCTATATTTCTGGGCTATTGTATACTTGTGTTCTGTTGTTGTTGTGCCACTTTTTTTTTTTTTTTTGCACTATCTGTGAGAGGGAAAATATTCAAACAGTTCTTCCTGGTCAGAGTTTATACCAGTCTCATTGTTCTGCAGTCTTAACGGTCCTATTAATTCCAGTGCAATGTGTATCTAACTGATGTAGCGTAATAATACGGTTATATCCCGCACTGGAGTGTTAGCTGCTCCTAAGCAACATAAAACAGCTGTTGGAGAGAGAAAGAGAAGGTTGGGCTGGAATGGATTACCCACAATACACTGCGAATGCTGATTTGACTGAAATTGTACACTCTGCTTTAAAACTGCTATTTTTGGCCAGTTTTCACAGCTGGGCCAGAAGCCAGAGCTGAATTGGATGCGACTGCTCAAAATAGCATAAATCATTGTTAAATGTGTTGTGGGTTTTTTTCTTTCTTCATTGCAAACTGTAAAACATGAGGCAGGCCAAAGGCATTCCATTTCTGTTTCGTGTTAAAGGGTGCCAGGGCCAAAGCCCTGCGGCGTGTCAGATTCCATATTTAGCACCGTCTCTCATTTTCTTAGTATTGTAATTCGTTCATTTTAGTATTTTCTCTGGATAACATCCAGTTTTATCTGTGGAAGATTTGTATACCTGGATTGATGTGAAAACTAAAACTCACGTTACAGATCTGTAGTAAACAGGCCATGTTATATCTTATATAGGAAGGTGGTGGGAATGTAGTAGTATTCTGTAGTCTGGCCCACATCTGCTATAGGTTCAAGGCACATGGGTCATTTGAAGAATCCGTTTAGTGCAGTCGCTACTATTTAGTTGCCGAGGGTGGCAATAATTAGGGGGGGGGGGGGGGGACTTAAAAGACTGAATGAGTGACATAATGTCACTAATTGTCACTCATTCAGTGTTTAAGCTGCTGATATGAAGGAAAGACCCAGTAGGAGTGTTGTGCTTGGCTGTGGTGCCTGACTGCCAGTCTCAGGAGCCATGTCTCCCGCACCTCTGGTCTGCCAATGTAAGATACAACAGGGCTGCTGGGTGCATTGCCTGTGGGGAAGGTGTCATCTAGGGTGTCCAATGGCTTACTCTGGCATTGCCCTTTCAGTCAGAGCCGGATTAAGGGGGGGGGGCAGGGGGTACGTACCCCGGGCCCCACAGTTTAAGGGGGCCCCCCGGCTGGAGTAGCTCTGTCCCAGCTCTGAAGCTCCCCCGTCCTGCCAGCAACAGCAGCAGCACTGTGCTACAGTCAGCACACGCTGCTGCAGCCGCCTCCCTGCTTTCTTCTGCCTGTGCGGGTGTGTAGGGGGGAGCGCCTCCCTCTGGATTTACCCCTAGCTGAGGGGCCAAAATCCCATAAAAAAAACAACAACCAATTCTTAAAATTTGCATAAGGGGCGTGGCCACGTGGGCCACGATTAGGCCAGGCCCCCGAATCAGCAGCAGGCACAGCAAACAGATAGGGCCACCCCTGCTTTCAGTACAGGAGCATACCTTCCAACTTTGGCGCCTTGGTAGTCAGGACAGGGGCATGGCCTAATTATGATTATTCAGGTTCAAGTCACAATAACATGATGGGGTTATGGCTACAGGCAGGGTTGGATTTAGGGGTGAGGGTGCCCCTAGGCACAACAGTAACAGCCCCCACCCCCTCCCTAATTTTATTATATTTATTGATTGGTTATAGGGCTTTATTTGCTGAAAGCCAATTTAATAGAATAATATTGAATCATTATACATATTTACTAAGTAGGACAGCTTACAGGGGCAGTTTGTGCATGTTCTTCCCGTTTTACACTCCATGCAAGATGGCATATGCTAAAGTACAATTAAATATTTAGCAGTTATTGGTACTTTTTGGACTGATAGTACCAACCCAAGCATCCATGTGTTACCCCTAGGCATGTGCCTAATGGGAAAATCACCACTGGCCACTGACCCACACCAATGAGGGCATACAGTATCTGGTGCTTTCTAAAGCATTAGGCTGCCCATTCCTCAATGTTTTTGACCTGCGAAACAAAGCTGTCTCTTGTCAATTGTACACGAAGAGTTTGCGGATAAAAACATTTTCATATAATTTTTCATTCAATTAAATATCCCCAGGAATTGTTCCTCTAATGTGAAATGCGGTCAGCCCGAATTTTCCATGTTCAAAATGCGTTGTCTTTATTTTCCAGAGGTTGACCTTCTAAACAAACGCCAATCTTCAGAAGGCGTTACCAGAGGCTTTCCTCCAATTTGCTTCAGATCCCTCCCGTTGCTCCTCCGCTGTTCTGCCTCCCCCAGCACTGCTGACACTGCACAGAACAATCCTACAAGTACAATTATATTTTAAAAGATTTTGTAATTGACTTACCTTTGATATAACTGTTCTCTGTCCGACATTCAGTGCTCTGCTCCTACTGTACCTCCTATATTAGTGCTGCAGTGGACATGTGTAGAACAATTGCCAGCAGGCGCCACAGAATGATTGCGCATGGCTCTGTTCTCCGCATCTTCTACTTATTCACCGGGACAGGCCTTTCTGCAAGTTCTGTCCTGGCACTTTCAGTAAAATATATTCCCCCTTTAAATACATTTTTGCAATGCGAGTAGGGGCAATATTTTCATGTCACAATCGTATGTAAAATACATGTTGTGATAATTATGCCACTATAGCTAACCGTTATTTAAGATATCATAAAAAAAGTTTTTCATTACTTTTGTTCAATAAATGAAACAAAATAAATGAAATAGCGAACACTTTTTTAAATGGTAGACTCTCCGGAATGTACTAATATAGTATCACAATATGGGCCAGATTCTCGGTGTCGGACGCAGTGGAGCGACGTATTTCATCTGCACACCGCGCATGTGCCCCAACTGTGCTCATGCAGGGTTGCAGTACAGATTTAGATTAGGGATGGCCATCAACCATCGATAATTTTAGTCTGATGTCGAATGGTTTTGCCATCGATGGGAGAGAATCAGATTGTTTCCCTCAATCGATGGCTTAGCCTAAACGAATATTTATTTATTTATTTTTTCTACAAGATGCCAGGACACTGAGCATAGCTCCACCCCTGGCACCCATGAAGCCACGCCCCCGGGTTGTGATTGGCCCGGGGGTCATTCACAGAAATTACAGGGTTGGCCATTGATGAGTGAAACCATCGATGGTCTCCCATAGAATATATAGTGACCATCGATGACCACTCACAGTTTCGCCATCGATGGTGAACACACTGATGGCCATCCCTAATTTCTAATTTAGATGCATGGTAGCAAAAGTGTATTTGAAGTAAATGGGGTATTTCTGGGACGGGACTGGGAGGTAACGGAGGGTGTGGTTAACTGCACACAGTGATGGTGGGTTTTATTGTAGTGTCGCTGATAATGGTTGTGTACAGAGATGCAGAATCACTCATATAGGGGGTCATTCCGAGTTGATCGCTCGCTAGCTGTTTTTAGCAGCCATGCGAACGCATAGGGGAGTGTATTTTAGCTTTGCAAGTGTGCGAATGCCTGTGCAGCCAAGCAGTACAAAAACAGTTTGTGCAGTCTCTGAGTAGCCCAGAACTTACTCAGCCGCTGCGATCACTTCAGCCTGTCCGGTCCCAGAATTGACGTCAGACACCCGCCCTCCAAACACTTGGACATGCCTGCGTTTTTCCAACCACTCCCTGAAAATGGTCAGTTGACACCCACAAACTCCCTCTTCCTGTCAATCTTCTTGCGATCGGCTGTGCGAATCTATTCTTCGTTAAATCCATCACCCAGCAACAAAATCCGCTTTTTACCGCTTTTTTACATATGCATGCGCAGTAGTGGCCTGATCTCTGTGCTGTGAAAAACGGCAGCGTGCGATCAGTTCGGAATAACCCCCATAGTCAGATAATCTGCACCTAGCATAGGGCTGGTAATAATTTTGATGGCGCTTCCGACGATTGCAGCATTTTGCACATTCAGACACATGGATGGACACAAGGGAACGGCTTTGTAGTAGTATTAGCATAAACTGGCAGACACGGATGTGGCTGTGTTTGACTGAGAATAAGTGACCAGTACAGCCTCCAATAGTGATAACCTGCAGAATATTCATAGAAAGTGCTCTTTGAAAGCATACAGACGCACAGTTCCCCAAACAGCACTGATGAATCCACGTGTTATTGATTTTAAAAGTTTTTATAAATCAAGGTTCACTGCCAAATTGGATGCTTTAAAATGAAGATGCAGATGAACAGAATATGGTCTTGATTTTATAATTTTTTTTCAAAAGTGTCTTTATTGCAAAGATATATAAATAAAATTACAGTGTTGTTGTACAATATGAGTATTCTTTGCATTCTTTTCTTTACAACAATCAAACGTATAAACTGCGTTCATTGGGGGTCATTCTGAGTTGATCGCTCGCTAGCTACTTTTAGCAGTCGTGCAAACGCTAAGCTGCCGCCCTCTGGGAGTGTATCTTAGCTTAGCAGAAGTGCGAATGAAAGGATCGCAGAGCGGCTACAAAAAAAAATTGTGCAGTTTCAGAGTAGCTTCAGATCTACTCCTAGATTGCGATCACTTCAGACTGTTCAGTTCCTGTTTTGACGTCACAAACACGCCCTGCATTCTCCCAGCCACGCCTGCGTTTTTCCTGGCATGCCTGCGTTTTTTCGAACACTCCCTGAAAACGGTCAGTTGACACCCAGAAACGCCCCTTTCCTATCAATCACTCTGCGGCTGCCATTGCGACTGAAAAGCGTCGCTAGACCTTGTGTAAAAATACATCGCCCGTTGTTAAAGTACGTTGCGCCGCACACACATGCACAGAAGTGCCGCTTTTTCAATTAATCGCTGCGCTGCGAACATTTTTCACTAACGATCAACTCGGAATGACCCCCATTGTTACAAGCTTACAATATGTTGTCATTTTAACATCAACTACATGATTTAGTTTTACTTATGTTAGAAATATTAGCCTAGATATGAGATGCCCCACAATAATAATATAAACAGAGATGCACTGTGGATGAGAACTACAGAACATACGCATGTCTTTCCCTTCTCCACATTACTTTTAACCATTGCTTATCTATCGTAGAATTAAATTGAAGAGTATAAGTCGTTTTAGTAAAAAAAACATTAGTGGCCTGTAGGTAATACCCTCATCCTGGATACATTTATAGTATACTAGCTGGAGTACCCGGCGTTGCCCCGGATTTTAAGAATGTCTGTTTACAAGAATAAAATTAAATATTAAACACACAGTATAAATAACATTGTAGATAGCTGAATACCCGTGCTTCGCTACGGGATGAGGATGGTAAATGATAATGATAGTTGTTCGTTAATTTACGTCGGTTGGAGATCTAGTATATAGGTATATCTTGCTTCCCTGATGCACTTTGTGTATTGGCCGGACCCCTTTTTGGTCCCCCAACGGATCCTGCTCTTCTCACTATACAACTTTCAGTCTGTGGCTTCCTGCTGCCTCCATTCCCCTCCTCACATTATGTCACTGGCCCTGTAAAATTATCGATTTTTTTACAGTTTCTTATATAGCGCAGCCATTATGTATCTCCTAAAAATACTCTGTGCTGCTGGGGGACCGTGCTACTTCCACTAACTCTCAGTGTGTGGGTTTGTGCTACCTGCATTCCCCTCCTCACATTATGTCACTGCCCCTGTCACATGCAGCCCTGTCATCACTGACATATCATGCATGTCCTGATATACTCTGTGCTGCTGACCCACCCCTAGGGGTGCTAGTGGTGTGTTACCCCCACTGTGTTTGTTTCCAGAGTGTAGGTCATATGTGTAGCAAGTTTGGTGTAAATTGCTTCAGGCATTACAGAGTTATGCTGTCTGCTGAAAAACTCTGTGCTGCTGCCTCACCCCTAGGGGTGCTAGGGGTGTCTTACCCCCACATTGTTTGTTCCCAGCTTGTAAGTCATATGTGTACCAAGTTTGTTGTAAATTGGTCCAGGCATTCGGGAGTTGTGCTGTCTCCTGGAATACTCTGTGCTGCTGTCCCACCCCTAGGGGTGTCTAACCTCCACACAGTTTGTTCCTAGATTGTAAGTCAGATGTGTACCAAGTTTGGTGTAAATTGCTCCAGGCCTTCCACAATTATGCTGTCTGCTGACATACTCTGTGCTGCTGTCCTACTGCTAGGGGTGTGACCCCCACAGTGTTTATTTCCACAGTGAAAGTCATATGTGTACCAAGTTTGTTTTAAATTGCTGCAGGCATTCCAGAATTATGCTGTCTGCTGAAATACTCAGTGCTGCTGCCTCACCGCTAGGGGTGTCTTTCCCCCACAGTTTGTTGCCAGATTGTAAGGCAAATGTGTACCAATTTTTGAGTACATTGCTCCAGCAATTCCAGAGTTATGCTGTCTCCTGATATACTCTGTGCCGCTGTCTGCCCCCCTAGGGGTGCTAGGGATTTCAAATTGTTTTAGTTGCCTCCGCCGTGTTTTAATATGCTTATATGTAAAATTTCACGATCTTCGCTTGTAAACTGTGGATTTGTATAGAAAGACAGAAGGACAAATTTTAATTTTTATATATTAGACTAGGTGATTCATCGCGCCCTACGGGCGCTCTTCACACCGTCGTAAGGGGCTACGCCCCCTTAACCCTTGCACACCCTTGTGGCGTGCAATATTTTTACTATATGGAGTATTACCTTCAGTCATAATTGTGTGAGTGGTTAAATATTGCACGGACAAAGGGCGTGCAATTGTTAAGGGGTCGAAGCCCCTTGCAACGGCGTGAACAGCGCACGCAGGGCCTGATGAATCACCTAGTAGGTGCTTTGGTTGGGGGAGTAGTGGATGCGGGGAAGACGCGGATGGGATCCGGGGGTGCCGCGGGAGGGGGAAGGACGGTAGCGGTGGTGCCACAGCTGGGGGAGGGGCTGGTGCGGTGGTGCCGCTGGTGGGGGAGGGTGCGTGGGTGCCGCGGGTGGGGGTCCGGAGCCACCGCGGGTGGGAGAGGAGCAGTTGCGGGGGTGCCCCGGGTGGGGCGGATGCAGTGGTGCAGCGGTAGGGGCGGGTGCGGGGTTGCTGCGGGTGGGGGAGGGGTCCAGAGCTACCGCGGGTGCTGGAGGGGGTGTGTGGGGGTGCTGCGGATGGGGCCCGGAGGTACTGTGAGTGGGGGATGGGCGGGTAATGCTTATCCTTCTTCTCCTCCTGTCAGCAGCTAAGCTGCTGTCCTCCCTTTGGCAGTGGCTCTCCCGGAGACTCGCACAGCAGCCAGTCACTATTGTTAGTGCCGGTGTCCCAACGCGCTGCATTACAGGGAAGAAGATACACTCAAACTACAGCACCCAGCAGCCCTATGGGCCTATGGGCCGGAATGCTTTGGCGCTGGGAGCTGTAGTTTATTCCCTGTAATGTGGCGCGTTGGGACACTGGTGCTAACAATAGTGACTGGCTGGCAGAACTGAGTGACTGGCTGAATCAATGTAAAAGGTGAGAGTGCTGTGCATTGTCAGTGTCAGTGACACTGCACACAGGCCTGGCGCTAGCCGCTCAGCAAAGGGATGCAGTGCAGGGAGGCACTAGGAAGGAGAGGCATTCTCCCTGCTCTGCATCCCTGTGCTGAGCTGCTGCTGCTATCCCTGCTGCTGCTGCCGGGTGCTGTCACACATGCTGCGGCGCTGGCAGCACAAAACCTCCGCTTCCTCCTCGGCGACGGCAGCACAAAACCTCTCCCCTGTGTGACATTCAGTGGCCGGGCGGGAGCCAAAGGGGGCGGAGCTAGATGGGAATAAGGGGCGGAACTAGACGGGACCATGCTGCAGCAGGAGGATGAGCTGCTACAGCTTCGGCCAGCCAGACTTCATTAGGTAAGTGTCTGGAAAGAGAGTGTGTGTGTGTGTGTATATACTGTACAGTGTCTGTGTATACTGTATATATGTGTGACTGTGTATGTGTGTTATGTGTGTGTGTGTGTGTGTGCGTTTGTATATATATATGTGTCTGTTGTGTGTGTATGTGTGACTGCGGCATAATGTGTATAAGCGTCACTGGTACAGGGGGCGTTACGTGTGTAAGCGGCACTGGTACAGGGGGGTGTTACGTGTGTAAATGTCACTGGTACAGGGGGCGTTACATGCCTAAGCACAGAGGGCGTTACGTGTGTAAGCGGCACTGGTACAGGGGGGTGTTACGTGTGTAAGCGTCACTGGTACAGAGGACGTTACGTGTCTAAGCGGAACTGGTACATAGGGCGTTACGTGTCTAAGCGTCACTGCTACAGGGGGTGTTACATGTGTAAGCGTCACTGGTACAGGGGGCGTTATGTGTTTAAGCGTCACTGGTACAGGGGGACGTTATGTGTGTAAGCGTCACTGGTACAGGGGGGCGTTATGTGTTTAAGGGCCACAGCTACAGGGGGACATTACGTGTGTAAGTGTCACTGGTTCAGGGGGCGTTACATGTGTAAGTGTCTCTGGTACAGGGGGTGTTACATGTGTAAGTGTCTCTACTACAGGGGGTATTATGTGCGCTGTACCTTTGTAAAGTATGCGAGGGTGCAAATTTATAGTTTGCAGGGGGGCGCCGAACACCCTAGCACCGGCCCAGACTGCACACCCACTGCACTGCACAGCACTGTCACCTTTTACATTGATTCAGCGTCCAGGCATTACCATCCGCGACATCACCCACTCTATCCGTTACATTAGCCATCTCGGGGCTTCCAGGCCGGCAGCCCAGGTGCTGTGTTGCGGAGTCAGGTCCTCTGGGGATCTGGGCGCGGCTGTGGCGGGGAGGCACTTCTGTGACATCACGCGCAGAGGAGGCTCCGGGGCTCAGAGAGTATGCGGCGCAGGGAGGGCTATGAAAGCCTTCCACTGCGCCGCTTTCATACACGTCTATGCCGGTGGCTGCAGCAGCTTTTGTTCCACCTGCGCCGCGGCTAGGGAGTGGGGATTGTTGATGCCGGAGGGGGCAGGCGGACTGGCAGCAGGACATAGGACGCTGCAGTAAAAAGATGTTTTTTCCCTATCTACAGCGCAGAGTCTTGCTGTAGATGCAGTGGTATACCCTCCAGCTGTACCTTTTTGTCAGGTACAGTCCCTTTTTTTTAATGGTCTGTACTGATTTTTGACACTCCAAGCTTCCATTGAAAGTATAGGAAAAGGGGTGTGGCCATGCTTCTGTACTCGTGGCCACGCCCCCTTTTCGGATATGTATCGATTTTTGTATGTAAATTGTTGGAGGGTGCGTTGCTACAGATGCAGTGGGACTATTTTGGGGTGTGGGGCTGGAGCTGCAGCTCCATCAGTCCCATTGCTAATCCTGCTCTGTGAAAACACAGCAGCCAAAGGCAGAGCCTCCCATTGGATGTAAGCTGTGTGGGAGGGCATTTCTCGCCCAATCAGCTGTGGACTGGGTGTGATAGACCTGCCACTAACCCAATGAGAGCTCCTAGCCACGCCCAGCGTTAGAGGCACAGAGTCACAGATCTGGGCTATTATATAGGAGATATCCAGAGACTCAGGCCCACAACTCACAATAACTTGTTGGGTAAGGATATAGATAGAAGTAAAATGGTATAAGTAGCCAGGCGAAAGAAAAAGAAGGGGGTAGAGAAAGGAAACAAAAAAGAAAAATAAGAAATAAAGAGAAAAGCTATGCATGTCCTGACTGACCAACCCATTTCAAGTAAGTTGGATGGAGCGTCTTGCAAGAAGACCCTAGTCTCATACCAAAGAGTAATATGAAAGCATCTATACTCGTAGTTGTTGTTTAGTTTCATTGGGCAATGTATCTATATAACTTTTCCAAACTTGAAACATTTTCTCAGTTTGGTTTTCCTTATGAAGAGACGTCTTACTCCATTCAAGTTTAAATATCTGGAACAATTTTTCTTTAAACATGGCAATTGATGGTGGATTAGAAGAAATCCACGTTTATAATATGCATTTTTTAGTTGATTTTATAATTTATTCCTATATTGGGTGAAGGTGGAATCTCTTTTTGTGGTGTCTTTCTGCATCCAGCATGTATGTACTGTGGATAATGGATGTAATTGTTGCTAGCAAATGCATCTGGAACACTACCTGCCACATAAGGCAAAGGTGAATGAGAACTACCTGGACATGTTATACTCTGGCCGCAAAAAGCTCCTTTGTTTCGAGGTTTTTATTTTAGTAACTTCAAGTGGGAATCGCCGGCAGAAGAATGGGATTGATCACTTTCGGTGGAGCAGATAACGTATAAAATACAACTCCCTGCTGTATTACAGTGTAGAGAACATAAAGATATGTCCTCATACACTATTGGCACGCCAAACAATCCCTCTCGGTGTTTCAAGTCCTGTGTGACTCTGCTAGCGTTGTGCGTCTTTTTCCACCAAAAATATGCCTTAGTCACGATGAGGCGGTGCAGCAGCCGCAGCTTTTTTCTGTGCCACGTTCCATTGCGCTTCATATACAGGCTCAGTCACACAGAGAAATACGTGTCATATATCAATTTGGTGCATCCAAGTTGCATTGCATTGCGACTAAAATGCTTTTTCGGGCAAAAAAGATGCCTGGTGCTAGCAGTGGCATGGAAACTGGCAACTCACTTGCGCCAGGTGTCTCGCGCCCCATGATGTATTGAAGCTAGGTGTATGAGGACGTATATGTATTTATATTATTAATGTTTTATGAATATTAAGATGCACCACTTCCAATAATACAGTGATCACTATGTTCCCCTGTAGGTTAGTGAACTCTCTCAACAGAAATCCCAATGTCAGTCATCACTAGCCAGCAGCCTTGTAACTACTAGAGACTGATCATGTCCAGGGTTGACTATATAGCAGTGATTTTCTGGTTTTGTGGTTCCAAGTTAATTCCACAGTTGCTTAAATAGTTGTGAACCCAGTAAACACCCTGGAACAGATTCAAACTTAAATAACTGACAGCGCTGTTTGTATAAGCAGAGCGTGACTGTTCCACACTTCCCCTCTCACTGCTTGCACGTGTCACCTCTGTCTTGGGTTGGAAATCAGTAACTCTTGGTGGGGACACTCCCTGTCATTGGGAGCACAAAAGGGCACCCTGATCTATAGTGGATAGCTGCCACATTGTGTACTGAATACTAAAAGATAGGTGCCGCCCAGAGCCATCTTAACAGCAGTGTAGGCCCCTGGGCACAGCAATGCACTGGGGCCCCTCTACCCACCCATCAGCGGTAGGGGTGGGTGGTGCTATCAGCGGCAGCTTTGATGTTCCGCGGGGGGTAGGGGGTGTTCTATCTTCTGCTCAGCATGTAGGACCTGAAGCTGTAATTTCTGCTAATTACTCCTTTACTGCACAAAGGGGGCGGGAAGGAGAACACTAAACTGTAGAAGGGGACATTTTGCTGAATGAAGGGTCCCTGGTACATGACTTCCAGCGTGGTAGGGGGGTGTATAATACACAGGGGAGGGGTAGATAGTGGGCTTAATATTCATCATTTTCCGGGGGTTAGGGCAGCTTGCTTTACTGCAGATATCTCCAATTCCTAGAAATAGAATTCTTAGCTTTAATGGGATAAAAAAAACTAGAGAGTCCCACCTTTCAGGAGGTACTGGGGACTTGGGAATCAGACTTCAGGAGCCAGAGCAATCCACCAACAAAAATATAAAACTGCATATTAGGTGTGTGGAGCTGGAGCAGGGACCAGCTGCTTGAAGGCTGATATCTCTGGTTTTGGCATAGTAGAGACAAGCTGCCAGTATCCACTGAAAGGGGAGAGTCACAGCTTTCGGAGTCTTCCCTCAGAAAAACTCTAAGTCAGACAGAACCCGAGATATCTGGCTGGGAAGAACAATTAACAGGCTTGGGTGGGGACCACTGCTTTGAAGTCGGATATCTCCGGTTTCCCCAGGGCCGATTTTCAAAATCTGGTACCCCTGGAAAGAGGGGACCCTCAGCTATCAGCTTAGGGCCCTTTTACTCCTGGGCCCTTGGGCAAGAGCCCATTGAGCCCATACGAAAAGACGGCCCTGGTGCCGCCTCCCATTGCCGTATGTATGAGAGGGCAGCATCTTCTATATAGTCAAAAGTAGTAAAAAAACTAAAAACCTATGCTCTAGCTGCATACATAGTATATGGGTAACCTAAGCCCATCAGATTCACCTTAAAGTACTGCTGATGTAATTGGCAGCATCCACGCTGAGAATGTGACTCTCCTGTGTTTGGCATTCTGGCTCCACTACTTCACAATGTGTCAGATTTTATCTGTATTTTCTTAGACAATAATTATTTTGACTAGCTAACAATGTGTTCTACATGGTTAACTCTAAAAGGATTGTGTATATTATTATGAAGCATACTTGCCGGACATTCTGGATGCTCTCTGCGGGAGAGGAGCAGCAGGTCGGCTCAGCAGGGGGGTAGGGGGAGGGCTGTGATGTGGGGAGGAGGTGGATCGGAGGCGGGACGGGGGTGGAGCAGGGGCGGACTGGGGCGGAGTTTCGGTGGCACATCCTTTAAGCCACGCCCCCCGCTCTGTAATGCCGCGATCCCCGGCATTACACTGCAGGGGGCGTGGCTATGATGACGCGATTCAGCAAGAATCGCGTCATCAACTGCCTAGACCACCCACTTTACCACACTAGTGGGCGGACTGGCAGGGGGACCCCTGATTCCGGGAGACTTGCCTGCTCTTCCGGGGGGCCGGGAGGGTCACCCGATTTTCGGGAGCCTCCCGGCCATTCCGGGAGAGTAGGCAAGTATGTTATGAAGGATATAGGGAATCAAATATTAAGTTGTGTACGTGCAGGGAGTGGGAGGTGGCAGGTTAAGGTAAAGTAAAGGGAATGTAACATATATTTAAAAAATTCAAAATATTTGGCGAGCACTAATATTAATGTGATACTTGGTGGGAAAATGCCCAAATCATAATGTTCGTGGTTCACAAAATGTATCACATTTGTCTCCTTTGTCGTGCAGGTAGTGAGTCAGGAGCCATCTTGCTTCTGCCCGCCATGACAGGTTTTCACAGCATCCTTGTGTCCAGCCATTTCTTACACCATATACAACTTTACATGGGGTCAGAATTTTGGCAAACATGTGTCCTATGACGGTCCCACCCCAGAGCACATGACATCATGATGTCGCATAGAGGGGGCGGGGCTTGAGCACCAGGAAGTACGGCACTGCCTGGAGCGTCCTGAGTATTCTCCGGCAGCTGTACAGACTGCATGATGCATGCCAGGAGCAATCAAAGGTCACTCTAAGCAGCACTGCAGTTCTGGAGGATAACATGGATCCAGTTCTGAAAAGGAAATGGTGTATATACTGCTGTGCGGGACTCTGGCAAATCAAACATGCTACAGGCTGAAATACAGTGCATCCAGAAAATATTCACAGCTTTAACTTTTTTCCAGATTTTGTTATGTTACAGCCTTATTCCAAAATGGAATAAATTCATTTTTTCTCTCCAAATTCTACACACAATACCCCATAATGACAATGTGAAAAAAGTTTATTTATTTTATTTTTTTGCAAATTTATTCAAAATAAAAAACTAAGGAATCCCATGTACATAAGTATTCACAGCCTTTACCATGAATCTCAAAATTGAGCTCAGGTGCATCCAGTTTCCACTGATCATCCTTGAGATGTTCCTACAGCTTAATTGGAGTCCACCTGTAGTAAATTCAGTTGATTGGACATTATTTGGAAAGGCCACACGCCTGTCTAGATAAGGTTCCACACTTGACAGTGCATGTGTGAGCACAAACCAAGCATGAAGTAAAAGGAATTGTCTGTAGACCTCTGAGACAGGATTGTCTCGAGGCACAAATCTGGGGAAGGGTACAGAAAAATATCTGCTGCTTTGAAGGTCCCAATGAGCACAGTAGCCTCCATCATCCGTAAATGGCAGAAGTGCGGACCACCAGGACTCTTCCTAGAGCTGGCCGGCTGTCTAAACTGAGCGATCGAGGGAGAAGGACCCTAGTCAGGGAGGTGACCAAGAACCCGATGGTCACTCTGTCAGAGCTACAGGATTTTTTTTGTGGAGAGAGGAGAACCTTCCAGAAGGACAACATCTCTGCAGCAATCCACCAATCTGGCCTGTATGGTAGAGTTGCCAGACGGAAGTCACTCCTTAGTAAAAAGCACATGGCAACCCACCTGGAATTTGCCAAAATGCACCTGAAGGACTCTCAAACCACGAGAAACAGAATTCTCTGGTCTGATGAGACAAAGATTGAACTCTTTGACGTGAATGCCAGGTGTCATGTTTGGAGGAAACCAGACACCGCTTATCCCTAAACCTTAAATCCCTAAACCAGGCCAATACCATCCCTACAGTGAAGCATGGTGGTGGCAGCATCATGCTGTGGGGATGTTTTTTCAGCAGCAGGAACTGGGAGACTAGTCGGGAAAGAAGTAAAGATGAATGCTGCAATGTACAGAGACATCCTGGATGAAAACCTGCTCCAGAGCGCTCTTGACCTCAGACTTGGGCGACGGTTCATCTTTCAGCAGATCAACGACCCTAAGCGCACAGCCAAGATATCAAAGGAGTGGCTTTAGGACAACTCTGTGAATGTCCTTGAGTGGCCCAGCCAGAGCCCAGACTTGAATACGATTGAACATCTCTAGAGAGATCTGAAAATGGCTGTGCACTGACGCTTCCCATCCAACCTGATGGAGCTTGAGAGCTTGAGAGGTGCTGCAAAGAAGAATGGGCAAAACTGCCCAAAAGATAGGTGTGCAAGCTTGTGGCATCATGGGGGTAATTCCAAGTTGATCGCAGCAGGAATTTTGTTAGCAGTTGGGCAAAACCATGTGCACTGCAGGAGGGGCAGATAAAACATGCAGAGAGAGTTAGATTTGGGTGGGTTATTTTGTTTCTGTGCAGGGTAAATACTGGCTGCTTTATTTTTACACTGCAATTTAGATTGCAGATTGAACACACCACACCCAAATCTAACTCTCTCTGCACATGTTATATCTGCCTCCCCTGCAGTGCACATGGTTTTGCCCAACTGCTAACAAAATTCCTGCTGCGATCAACTCAGAATTACCCCCCATATTCAAAAAGACTTGAGGCTGTAATTGCTGCCAAAGGTGCATCAACAAAGTATTGAGCAAAGGCTGTGAATACTTATGTACGTGGGATTTCTTAGTTTTTTATTTTATTTTTAATAAATTTGCAAAAATGTAAAAAAAAACTTTTTTCACATTGTCATTATGAGGTATTGTGTGTAGAATTTTGAGGGGGAAAATTAATTTACTCCATTTTGGAATAAAGACTGTAACATATCAATATGTGGAAAAAGTGAAGCGCTGTGAATACTTTCCGGATGCACTGTATTATTAAAATTATCTGCAGCGTAGGCGGATGTTAAAGCTGACACATTCACTTACTCTGATAGGGAGATCTGCTCTCCAGCAAACAATGGCATACAGTATGCTGAATATGTTGAATGCATTGGTGCAATGCCCCATTAAGTGTATAAAGTTATATGTGGCCAGGATCAAGTTGCTTGCGCAGAAATGTGAATATTGCACCATCACCAACATAAAATCTGAACATGTTCATGACCGCCACTATGAAAGTATTGCCCTAAGCACTGAGAAGGGTAAGATAACCCCCCCCCCCCCCCCCCCCCTCAATATCAAAGTACCTCCTCCGCAGCACCAGCTCACAGGTGCACACAGATTACACAACCAATGTGAACCTTCTTTTCTTGTGCCGGTCAAATAACTAGAACTATGAGCATCGCAACACATGTGCAGCATTGTAGTTCCACACTGTTCACAGGGCAGTCAATCAGCTCCTTTATTTACCTAACAGCGGGAAACTTGGACTGATCAATTTGGCTGCTGATGTACATGTCCTGCAACAGGATATTTTAGCGTTAAAGGTATTTGCGGATCTATTTGAACGGAACACTGTTGGCAGTCTCTCTGTGCTCCCAGATGTGCCCTCATTGCAATGAAGTCATAGCAGAACTACGTGTCACAACTCACCAGAGTGCATCAGGACAGCGGGTTGCAGAGTTCGGGAAGGTCTGCTGTGGTGGTCCTCTGGTGTCAAAGATCTGCATGGTATTAGTGACTGGCTCACAGAAACGGTTCATGGCATTGCATGTTAAGTCCTAGTCCTCAGTGCTTGGTTATTCAACAAGCTCCTGGTATCTTCAGCACCTTGTCATTCTTCCTTGTCCAGTTCCAGGTTGCCTCATCTCAGTCTAACCATATTCCTGTGTCCTGACCCTCTGTTGGATTTCACTTAAATTGTTTCTTGACTCGTCTCAACTTCACTATGTACCAGCTTCTGCCTATGTCCTGACTCACTTTTGGATTTCCCTTAAGCTGTGCCTTGCCTCTTCTCACTCTTGCCGTCACCAGTTGTCCTATGCTCTAAAATTTAGATGTTCAGTTTCCAGTCCTGATACCTGTTGATCCTTCCCAACATGGGTTGTGTGTTGCCTGCATATAACAAGACAAGCCTGCTGCTTCTGCTTCCAGGTTGCTGACCAAGACTGATACCACATATGCCCAGATCCAGAAGGTACTTTTGGCTTTTGGCTATTGAGTCACGGAAACAGGTTTGGGTTTGGTGCACTGCCGTTGATAACAGCAGGACAGACATTTAAGATGAGCAGTGATCCGGACGGCCAAGCACGTGCATCAAACCAAAACTTGTTCCCGTGACATGACGTTATCACTATATACCGCGACAAGTTGGCGATAACTCTCAGCTGCTAATGTGCACTTTCGGTGCAAGAAATCTGATCACACTGCGCACCTCAATGTGTGACCATGTCTCCGCCAGCCCCGCCATCTTACACCTGATGCTGGGACAGTGGGGGTAATTCCAAGTTGATCGCAGCAGGATTTTTGATAGCAATTGGGCAAAACCATGTGCACTGCAGGTGTGGCAGATGTAACATGTGCAGAGAGAGTTATTTGGGTGAGTTATTTTGTTTCTATGCAGGGTAAATACTGGCTGCTTTATTTTTACACTGCAAATTAGATTGCAGATTGAACACACCCCACCCAAATCTAACACTCTCTGCACATGTTACATCTGCCCCCCCCCTGCAGTGCACATGGTTTTGGCGAATTGCTAACAAAAATCCTGCCGCGATCAACTTGGAATTACCCCCTGTATGACTAATATGAGGCGCAGTGTAATGGTCATGAGGGGAAGCCGTGGTCTGCATGCTCTGAGAACATTACACACGTGAGAGGTCTTGTTCCCTTACTTGTTGAACCACCCTCGTACCTTGTTACACAAAAGCAGTTTCGTGCAGAAATAGTAATACAGATATGTCCTCATACATCTTTGCTGCAGTCACGCCAAACAGCCCCTCCTGGCACGCCAGGTCACGTGAGAATCTTCTAGCTTCGGGTATCTAATTGCTTCTTTTTTTGTGTGCAGGAAATGCTTCTAGGACACACGAGGAGACTGTGCTCAGTAATTAGATATAGGACACTTGTCATACCTCCCAACTGTCCCGAATACAGCAGGACAGTCCCGCTAATTGGACACTGTCCCGCTGTGCCACCCGCGGGCTACAGTGTCCCACGGGCGGGGGGGGGGCAGATTGGGAGAGCCAGTGATCACCACTGCTCTGCTCTGCAAAGCAGCTGCGCACGGCATCTATCAGTGCAGGGAGGGTTAGCCGGGGGACTGCTCAGGGAGCACTGTAGACGCTCACAAAATTACGAAAACGGGGGTCGTGGTGCTAGGCCCCTCCCCTACACATGCGGCCCGGCCTACCCCTCCC
Organism: Pseudophryne corroboree; assembly: GCF_028390025.1. NCBI lineage: Eukaryota > Metazoa > Chordata > Amphibia > Anura > Myobatrachidae > Pseudophryne > Pseudophryne corroboree. The sequence goes on from NC_086454.1 coordinate 48,107,152, forward strand.
GGGACTCCGCCTCCTTTTCAGACGCGCCCGCACCTCAGCGGCACGTCCCACATCAGCCGATATAGAAGTTGGGAGGTATGCATTGTATATCTGTGTGTGACTTTAGGCTACTAGTATATAGCCAATGGATAAGAAAAGCTTTAGTGATATGTATACAACTGAGCAGTCCGGGTAGCCTTGTAGTGCAGAAATCAAATAAAAGGGTCTCCCCAAAGCACTTTAAAGTATTCAAGAACAATTGAAGAAGATATATGCTCCACTGGGCGCCACAATTTAATACAGCGTGTATACATAAAATAAATCATATATACAGCCCTTCAATATATGTTGTTCTTCCTCATATTATGAAGTCCTCAAATCTCGTTTTGTCAGCTTCCGGTAGTGACGTCTATTCATGAAAGCCGCCAACTACCGCTATGAGGACAGATGATACACTACCGGAAATGACGATAGAATGTGGCCGGAAGTATCTATTACCAAGTCTACAGCGACTGTTTGACCGTATGTCGTCATGGAGGGGCGAGGAATATATATTATAGATTACAGCTGTGTATGGGAGACTCTGATTGGATAGGGTTTTTTTTTTTTTTTAAACAGGCCCGAGGACAGGAAACTATTATACTGCCTTGAAAAAGACCCAAAGCATAGGGTCGAAACGCGTTGGTACCCAGAGAGGAGACCCTATAGTTCCTGCAGGGGTTTGGACTGCTGAACGCGCACTAGAGGGATATCCCAGATTGTCTACCCAGGTGGACTTTTGGTGATTATAAAAACTTTGTTGAGAACTGTTTTGCTATAAGTTCTCCGCTGTTCTGATAATTGTTCAGTTTTTTCAGTCTCTAACAGGACAAAGGGGTTCGACTGCATTGTATTTTACCGTTGTTTTTTATGAAATTGTGTGAATAAATTGATTTTACTACACATGATGTTATTCTGCTCTTTCCCTATGTGCTGACAAAACTGGATTTGAGGACTTCATAAAATGAGGCAGAACAACATATATTGAAGGGATGTATATACGATTTATTTTATTTATGCATGCTGTATTAAATTGTGGAGCCTATATCTTCTACAATTGTTCTTGCATACTAATACATAGCAACATTTCATAGATGTATGCAGAATATGCAGTTTATACATAATTTTATGAGACAAATGCTTGATAAGGAGGTTCCCAAAAATTCTATTATAACAATTCTCTGGGTCCCTTCCTTATAGTTAGTGTAAATTCCTCATTTGTTATGGAGGGGTGCTACAACTAAACGTAATATCTCAAGAACAAAGAATACTTAGTACATCCCGCCCTTGATGCGGTATTATCCGACAATTGTACAGTGTAATGAAAATACACTGATAAAAAAAATAAAGGGAACACTAAAATAACACATCCTAGATCTGAATGAAATAATAAGAATTTACTCACCGGTAATTCTATTTCTCGTAGTCCGTAGTGGATGCTGGGTACTCCGTAAGGACCATAGGGTATAGACGGGCTCCGCAGGAGACTGGGCACTCTTAAAAGAAAGATTAGGTACTATATCTGGTGTGCACTGGCTCCTCCCTCTATGCCCCTCCTCCAGACCTCAGTTAGGGAAACTGTGCCCGGAAGAGCTGACATTACCAGGAAAAGATTTGGAATCCAGGGTAAGACTCATACCAGCCACACCAATCACACCGTACAACTTGTGATAACTATACCCAGTTAACAGTATGAAAACAATAATGAGCCTCATTAACAGATGGCTCATAACAATAACCCTTTAGTTACGCAATAACCATATACATGTATTGAAGAGAGTCCGCACTTGGGACGGGCTCCCAGCATCCACTACGGACTACGAGAAATAGAATTACCGGTGAGTAAATTCTTATTTTCTCTGACGTCCTAGTGGATGCTGGGTACTCCGTAAGGGCCATGGGGATTATACCAAAGCTCCCAAACGGGCGGGAGAGTGCGGATGACTCTGCAGCACCGAATGAGCAAACTCAATGTCCTCCTCAGCCAGGGTATCAAACTTGTAGAATTTTGCAAACGTGTTTGAACCCGACCAAGTAGCAGCTCGGCAAAGTTGTAAAGCCGAGACCCCTCGGGCAGCCGCCCAAGAAGAGCCCACCTTTCTCGTGGAATGGGCTTTTACCGATTTTGGATGCGGCAGTCCAGCCGCAGAATGTGCAAGTTGAATCGTGCTACAGATCCAGCGAGCAATAGTCTGCTTTGAAGCAGGAGCACCCAGCTTGTTGGGTGCATGCAGGATAAATAGCGAGTCAGTTTTTCTGACTCCAGCCGTCCTGGAAACATATTTTCAGGGCCCGGACTACGTCCAGCATCTTGGAATCCTCCAAGTCCCGAGTAGCCGCAGGCACCACAATAGGTTGGTTAAAATGAAACGTTGATACCACCTTAGGAAGAAATTGGGGACGAGTCCTCAATTCTGCCCTGTCCATATGGAAAATCAGATATGGGCTTTTACACGACAAAGCCGCCAATTCTGACACCCGCCTGGCCGAAGCCAAGGCCAACAGCATGACCACCTTCCACGTTAGATATTTTAACTCCACGGTCTTAAGTGGCTCAAACCAATGTGATTTTAGGAAATCCAACACAACGTTGAGATCCCAAGGTGCCACTGGAGGCACAAAAGGGGGCTGAATATGCAGCACTCCCTTAACAAACGTCTGAACTTCAGGCAGTGAAGCCAGTTCTTTTTGAAAGAAAATAGACAAGGCCGAAATCTGGACTTTTATGGATCCCAATTTTAGGCCCATAGTCACTCCTGACTGTAGGAAGTGCAGAAAACGACCCAGCTGAAATTCCTCTGTTGAGGCCTTCTTGGCCTCACACCAAGCAACATATTTTCGCTATATGCGGTGATAATGTTGTGCTGTCACAACCTTCCTAGCTTTTATCAGCGTAAAAATGACTTCATCCGGAATGCCCTTTTCCCTTAGGATCCGGCGTTCAACCGCCATGCCGTCAAACGCAGCCGCGGGAAAGTCTTGGAACAGACAGGGCCCCTGCTGCAGCAGGTCCTGTCGGAGCGGCAGAGGCCATGGGTCCTCTGAGATCATTTCTTGAAGTTCCGGGTACCAAGTTCTTCTTGGCCAGTCCGGAACAATGAGTATAGTTCTTACTCCTCTCTTTCTTATTATCCTCAGTACCTTGGGTATGAGAGGAAGAGGAGGGAACACATAAACCGACTGGTACACCCACGGTGTCACTAGAGCGTCCACAGCTATCGCCTGAGGGTCCCTTGACCTGGCACAATATCTTTTTAGCTTTGAGGCGGGACGCCATCATGTCCACCTGTGGCAGTTCCCAACGGTTTACAATCAGCTTGAAGACTTCTTGATGAAGTCCCCACTCTCCCGGGTGGAGGTCGTGTCTGCTGAGGAAGTCTGCTTCCCAGTAGTCCACTCCCGGATTGAACACTGCTGACAGTGCTAGCACGTGATTCTCCGCCCATCGAAGAATCCTTATGGCTTCTGCCATTGCCATCCTGCTTCTTGTGCCGCCCTGTCGATTGACATGGGCGACTGCTGTGATGTTGTTTGACTGAATCAGCACCGGTTGGTCTTGAAGCAGGGATTCCGCTTGACTCAGGGCATTGTAAATGGCCCTTAGTTCCAGAATATGTATGTGTAGGGAAGTTTCCTGACTCGACCATTGTCCTTGGAAGTTTCTTCCCTGAGTGACTGCCCCCCAACCGCGGAGGCTTGCATCCGTGGTCACCAGGACCCAGTCCTGTATGCCGAATTTGCGGCCTTCGAGAAGATGAGTACTCTGCAGCCACCACAGCAGAGACACCCTGGCCCCCGGGGACAGGGTGATCAACCGATGCATCTGAAGATGCAATCCGGACCACTTGTCCAATAGATCCCACTGGAAGATCCTTGCATGGAACCTGCCGAAGGGAATCGCTTCGTAAGAAGCTACCATCTTTCCCAGGATTCGCGTGCAGTGATGCACCGACACCTGTTTTGGTTTCAGGAGGTCCCTGACCAGAGATGATAATTCCTGGGCCTTCTCCTCCGGGAGAAACACCTTCTTCTGTTCTGTGTCTAGAATCATGCCCAGGAACAGCAGACGCTACGTAGGAATCAGCTGTGACTTTGGGATATTCAGAATCCAGCCGTGCTGATGAAGCACTTCCTGAGATAGTGCTACGCTGATTAGCAACTGCTCTTTGGACCTCGCCTTTATCAGGAGATAGTCCAAGTACGGGATAATTATAACTCCCTTCTTTCGAAGGAGTATCATCATTTCGGCCATTACCTTGGTAAATACCCTCGGTGCCGTGGACAGACCAAACGGCAACATCTGGAATTGGTAATGACAGTCCTGTACCACAAACCTGAGGTGCTCCTGGTGAGGTGGGTAAATGGGGACATGTAGGTATGCATCCTTGATGTCCAATGACACCATAAAATCCCCCTCTTCCAGGCTTGCAATAACCGCCCTGAGCGATTCCATCTTGAACTTGAACTTCCTTATATAAGTGTTCAAGGATTTTAAATTTAGGATGGGTCTCACCGAACCGTCTGGTTTCGGTACCACAAACATTGTGGAATAGTAACCCCGCCCCTGTTGAAGGGGGGTTACCTTGATTATCACCTGCTGGAGGTACAGCTTGTGAATAGCTGCCAGTACTACCTCCCTTTCTTTGGGAGCAGCTGGAAAGGCTGATTTGAGGTAACGGCGAGGGGGAGTGGCCTCGAACTCCAGCTTGTATCCCTGAGATACCACTTGCAGAACCCAGAGATCCACCTGTGAGCAAACCCACTGGTCGCTGAAGTTCCGGAGACGCGCCCCCACCGCACCTGGCTCCGCCTGTGGAGCCCCAGCGTCATGCGGTGGACTTAGAGGAAGCGGGGGAGGATTTGTGTTTCTGGGAACTGGCTGTCTGGTGCAGCTTTTTCCCTCTGCCCTTGCCTCTGGGCAGAAAGGAAGCGCCTCTGACCCGCTTGCCTTTTTGGGGCCGAAAGGACTGTACCTGATAATACGGTGCTTTCTTAGGCTGTGAGGAAACCTGAGGTAAAAATGTCGACTTCCCAGCTGTTGCTGTGGATACGAGGTCCGAGAGACCATCCCCAAACAATTCCTCACCCTTATAAGGCAAAACCTCCATGTGCCTTTTAGAATCAGCATCACCTGTCCACTGCCGAGTCCATAATACTCTCCTGGCAGAAATGGACATTGCATTAATTCTAGATGCCAGCCGGCAAATATCCCTCTGTGCATCCCTCATATATAAGACGACGTCTTTAATATGCTCTATGGTTAGCAAAATAGTATCCCTGTCGAGGGTATCAGTATTATCTGACAGGGTATCGGACCAAGCTGCTGCAGCACTACACATCCATGCTGAAGCAATTGCAGGTCTCAGTATAGTACCTGAGTGTGTATATACAGACTTCAGGATAGCCTCCTGCTTTCTATCAGCAGGCTCCTTTAAGGCGGCCGTATCCTGAGACGGCAGTGCCACCTTTTTTGACAAGCGTGTGAGCGCCTTATCCACCCTAGGGGATGTCTCCCAACGTAACCTGTCCTCTGGCGGGAAAGGGTACGCCATCAGTAACTTTTTAGAAATCACTAGTTTCTTATCGGGGGAACCCCACGCTTCTTCACACACTTCATTCAACTCATCTGATGGGGGAAAACCCACTGGTTGCTTTTTCTCCCCAAACATAATACCCTTTTTAGTGGTACCTGGGTTAATGTCAGAAATGTGCAACACATTTTTCATTGCCATAATCATGCAACGGATGGACCTTGTGGATTGTACATTAGTCTCGTCCTCGTCGACACTGGAGTCAGACTCTGTGTCGACATCTGTGTCTGCCATCTGAGGTAGCGGGCGTTTTTGAGCCCCTGATTGTTAGGTTCCTGGTGCTCAGAACAAGGGAGATGTTCATGAAGTGAGTCCAGAGCACCAGGACGGAATGCTGGGAAAGGGGAAAGGAAAGGGAATAGCCCCTGGCGCCCTAACTCTGTTGTCTCACCCGTGCTATCGGAAATCCCTTGCGAGACTATGGTTTCTTGAGCCCTTGGCAGCCACGTTTGAAGGGCGGATTATGTCTGCCCAACTCCGGTGCCCCCCGGTCTTAATGAGAGACAAAGGGAAATCCGAGGCAGAATGATAACAAGAGGACCTCTAACTAAGCAAACAGGCCAGGGGCTACAAGCTAACTAAAAACCTAAAGTATGTGCGGAGAAACCGCCAAAGGAAAACAACAACAAAGGAAATGCTGATCACACGCCGACACAATACCTTTGTGTACCGGCGGTGACAGCATAAGCAGAACCCTCTGCAAAACACCAGGGACAGAAACAATAATGGAATACAGCGGCCTAGGCCAACGGACGCGGGAGAGCCGCTACTCACGGAACCGGTACGAATACTGGCAAACGGACAGGAACTTCTAATGCTGCCGACACCGACTCTCAGAACTGGAGGACAGGCAGAATCCCAAACGACAGACCGGTGGACACCAGGAAGCCAGAAGACTTGACCAGGGACAGGCAAAGCTACTGGAACTCAGAGCAGGAACGCCTCACAGCAGGACACGGGATCAGACACAGGGACTGACACAGGAATCAACACAGGGACTGACAGGAACCAGCTCAAACTTCAAGCAGACTGCAAACCAAGGAATATCACCAGCATCTGTGAATTGCAGTCAGCCAGCATATAACAGAGAGGCCTAATTAATAATCCCATGCAGCTGCCCTGTTGCATGATTCCAAACTGACAAGATGCAATTAGCAGCCAGGTGAGGCTGAACACATGGGAACAAGCTGCAATTACACAGACTCACCAGCGGCAGCAGACAAGAGTATTCTAAAACAGAGCAACAGGAAATCCTGGCATGCAAGACAACTTTATAAACATAAAATAGGAATGAACCACTACCTGTGGTTCATAACAGTATCCCCTCCTTAAGGGTGAGCTCCGAGCACCCCATGACACCCACGGGGAACATAAACAGAAGTATAACATGAAATACAGAACAAAACTGCAAAACAGGAATGAGCCACAGCCGTGGCTCATAACATTACCCCCCCCCCCCTTGAGGAGGGGTCAAAAGACCCCAAAATTCAGACTATCCAGAACAAGGGATACAAAAAAAAAACAAAAACCTGACACACTGGTCTAACAGACAAGAAAACAAAAAACAAGCTGTAGCAACAACTTGTAACAGTGCCCTCCCCTTGATAATGGCCACTGGACACAAGACAAGGAAAAAAAAATCTCTCTTTTTTTTTTTTATCAAAGCAAGAGTCAAAAATTATTTCTTTTTCTTCTTCTTCTTCTTTTTACAAAGCTCTTTAGGTCTGACCAAGGTAATTCCCCAAACATTGTCTGAACTGATGGTACCACCCAGCAAGGCTGCGTTCAAATCAGAGACAGGTCTCTTACCCTTGGGAGCTGAACTTTCTGGTAAAGTACTATTATTAGAAGAAGAAGTCAAAAAAGCACATCCTGCAGTCAAAACAACGGGCTGGGACTCTTGTGCCGAGTTTACAGTATTTGGTGGACTCTCAGCAGACAAGACGGGTGACTTAGAGGAACCTGAACCAATTTCTTTGGAACCGTATCTTTTAACAATTGCATCACAGAATGCTAGGGGATCCTGAAGAATGGGATCTTCAGCTTTCATTAGACTGGTCGCCCACTCAGAAGGCTCTCCTCTAAAAGAATAAATCAGATAGAGCCCAAGGTTTTCTGAAGTGATGCCCAGAAATGGTCTAGACAACATAATAGTGTAATAGTGTTTGAAAAGCGCCAGAAATTGGACGAAGTCCCCATCAAAGGTTATGGATGTTGAGATATCAGAGTCAGGATCTGTTTCCTTCTCATCTGACTGACTGGAGTGCTTTGCTAGGACCTGGTCACTATTGACCTTACTCGAGGCTAAGACTCTCTGAACCCCACCCGGGGCTGAGACTTTCTGAACCCCACCCGGGGCAGTGACTTTCTGAACCCCACCCGGGGCAGTGACTTTCTGAACCCCACCCGGGGCAGTGACTTTCTGAACCCCACCCGGGGCAGTGACTTTCTGAACCCCACCCGGGGCAGTGACTTCCGGGAACCCCGCTGGGACAGTGGCCTCCGAGAACCCCGCTGGGGCCAGCACCTCGGATTCTTTTACTGGGACCGGGCCGTTGGCCTCCCTGACTGGGATCGGGCCATCGGCCTCCCTCTCTGAGTCGATAATTATCGAAAGTTCTCCCGGGACTATGACTTCCGAGACTTTTGCTGAAGCAATAATGTTCAGATCCTCCACTAATGCTATGCTTCTTAAGTTCTTTCCTGGGGAAGCGACTTCTAGACCCTTCTTTGGGGCTGCGTCTCTCGAGACCCCACTTGGGGATATTACTTCAAAGATCCCTTCTGGGGTTTTGCTTCTCGAGTTCCCCTCAAGAACTATGGTTTTAGAGACCCTTTCTAGGGTTGCGCTTTTCAAGTCCCTACCTGGGGTAACAGCTTCTGAGACCCCTTCCGGTATGGACACCTGAACTATAATATTTGATGTCCCTCTATAAGCTAGGGCATCGGGTACCGCTCCAGCACTCTGGGCATCGGGTACCGCTCCAGCACTCTGGGCATCGGGTACCGCTCCAGCACTCTGGGCATCGGGTACCGCTCCAGCACTCTGGGCATCGGGTACCGCTCCAGCACTCTGGGCATCGGGTACCGCTCCAGCACTCTGGGCATCGGGTACCGCTCCAGCACTCTGGGCATCGGGTACCGCTCCAGCACTCTGGGCATCGGGCACCGCTCCAGCACTCTGGGCATCGGGCACCGCTCCAGCACTCTGGGCATCGGGCACCGCTCCAGCACTCTGGGCATCGGGCACCGCTCCAGCACTCTGGGCATCGGGCACCGCTCCAGCACTCTGGGCATCGGGCACCGCTCCAGGACCCTGGGCTACGGGCACCGCTCCAGGACCCTGGGCTACGGGCACCGCTCCAGGACCCTGGGCTACGGGCACCGCTCCAGGACCCTGGGCTACGGGCACCGCTCCAGGACCCTGGGCTACGGGCACCGCTCCAGGACCCTGGGCTACGGGCACCGCTCCAGGAACCTGGGCATCGGGCACCACTCCAGGAACCTGGGCATCGGGCACCACACCAGGGACTTGCAACTACGCTTCCACAGGAACCTCAAGAGAGGAGAGAAACATTCTCTTTTGATTCCTGAATCTATAATGGGGCTCCCTTGCCCAAGGACCCCAATTATAGGACAGAGAGCTTTTTTGTGTGGGTTGTGTGACAAGTACCTCTGCCACAGTAGAGACAGGAGTAGGTCTTGTATCATGACTCAACTTGGCCAGAGGGCAAGACTCGTCACCACACTTTGGCTTGCGCAACTCACAGGTCTGCAGATAATGGCCTAAACCCCCACAATATAGGCATAAGTTTAAGTTTCTGCGACGCAGACGCTCCTCTTCTGAGAGCCTGGGCCGCAGAAAACTTTTAAACCTTTTCTCTTCAATTAAACCAGAGGATTCTCTTGTCACCATACTGTGAACAAGAGTCTCTTTAGAGATAGATGTACTCTCAACGACTTCTGGCAAAATGAGCAAGATTTTAGTCAGAAGGTTTTGCAGTTGCTTTAGGGATTGCTGCAAAACTTCTAGTCGCTCTGGTCTCAAAGCACTGAATACAGAGTTCAGGGCTGCGAGAGATGCCTGCAGGGCTTGCATAGTAGACATAGGAGGATTTAAAACTAGACAAGGCAAGGCAAGACAAGGCAAGACAAGGCAAGACTAAATTTTGCTAAACAAAACAAGACTTTTTTTTTTTTTAAACACCGGACTGGATTCTAAACACCGGACTGGATTCTAAACACCGGACTGGATTCTGCACACTGAATTCTAGACAGGACTGGATTCTAAACTAGACACTGGACTGGGCCAAAAAAGAAAAAAAAGTTTTATTTCTTTTTTGTGGTATGGCTGGTGATAATGTTAGGTTCCTGGTGCTCAGAACAAGGGAGATGTTCATGAAGTGAGTCCAGAGCACCAGGACGGAATGCTGGGAAAGGGGAAAGGAAAGGGAATAGCCCCTGGCGCCCTAACTCTGTTGTCTCATCCGTGCTATCGGAAATCCCTTGCGAGACTATGGTTTCTTGAGCCCTTGGCAGCCACGTTTGAAGAGCGGATTATGTCTGCCCAACTCCGGTGCCCCCCGGTCTTAATGAGAGACAAAGGGAAATCCGGGGCAGAATGATAACAAGTGGACCTCTAACTAAGCAAACAGGCCAGGGGCTACAAGCTAACTAAAAACCTAAAGTATGTGCAGAGAAACCGCCAAAGGAAAAGAACAACAAAGGAAATGCTGATCACACGCCGACACAATACCTTTGTGTACCGGCGGTGACAGCATAAGCAGAACCCTCTGCAAAACACCAGGGACAGAAACAATAATGGAATACAGCGGCCTAGGCCAACGGACGCGGGAGAGCCGCTACTCACGGAACCGGTACGAATACTGGCAAACGGACAGGAACTTCTAATGCTGCCGACACCGACTCTCAGAACTGGAGGACAGGCAGAATCCCAAACGACAGACCGGTGGACACCAGGAAGCCAGAAGACTTGACCAGGGACAGGCAAAGCTACTGGAACTCAGGGCAGGAACGCCTCACAGCAGGACACGGGATCAGACACAGGAATCAACACAGGGACTGACACAGGAATCAACACAGGGACTGACAGGAACCAGCTCAAACTTCAAGCAGACTGCAAACCAAGGAATATCACCAGCATCTGTGAATTGCAGTCAGCCAGCATATAACAGAGAGGCCTAATTAATAATCCCATGCAGCTGCCCTGTTGCATGATTCCAAACTGACAAGATGCAATTAGCAGCCAGGTGAGGCTGAACACATGGGAACAAGCTGCAATTACACAGACTCACCAGCGGCAGCAGACAAGAGTATTCTAAAACAGAGCAACAGGAAATCCTGGCATGCAAGACAACTTTATAAACATAAAATAGGAATGAACCACTACCTGTGGTTCATAACAGTATCCCCTCCTTAAGGGTGAGCTCCGAGCACCCCATGACACCCACGGGGAACATAAACAGAAGTCTAACATGAAATACAGAACAAAACTGCAAAACAGGAATGAGCCACAGCCGTGGCTCATAGCACTGATGGCCTTTGAGACGCCTGGGCAGGCACGGGCTGAGAAACCGGCTGTCCCACAGCTGTTATGTCATCGAACCTTTTATGCAAGGAGTTAACACTGTCGTTTAATACCTTCCACATATCCACCCACTCTGGTGTCGGCCCCGCAGGGGGTGACATCACACTTATCGGCACCTGCTCCGCCTCCACATAAGCTTCCTCATCAAACATGTCGACACAGCCGTACCGACACACCGCACACACACAGGGAATGCTTTGACTGAGGACAGGACCCCACCAAGTCCTTTGGGGAGACAGAGAGAGAGTATGCCAGCACACACCACAGCGCTATATAACCAGGGATTTACACTAAAGTGAGTGATTTTTCCCTATTGTTGCCAGCAGATCTCACTGAAAATAAAAAACCTAACAAATACTTTCTTTCTAGGAAGCTCAGGAGAGCCCCTAGAGTGCATCCAGCTCTGGCCGGGCACAGATACTAACTGAGGTCTGGAGGAGGGGCATAGAGGGAGGAGCCAGTGCACACCAGATATAGTACCTAATCTTTCTTTTAAGAGTGCCCAGTCTCCTGCGGAGCCCGTCTATACCCCATGGTCCTTACGGAGTACCCAGCATCCACTAGGACGTCAGAGAAATTCTTATTAAATACTTTATTTTTTTCATAGTTGAATGTGCTGACAACAAAATCACACAAAAATTATTAATGGAAATCAAATTTATTAACCCATGGAGGTCTGGATTTGGAGTCACACTCAAAATTAAAGTGGAAAAACACACTACAGGCTGTTCCAACTTTGATGTAATGTCCTTAAAACAAGTCAAAATGAGGCTCAGTAGTGTGTGTGTGGCATCCACGTGCCTGTATGACCTCCCTACAACGCCTGGGCATGCTCCTGATGAGGTGGCGGATGGTCTCCTGAGGGATCTCCTCCCAGACCTGGACTAAAGCATCCGCCAACTCCTGGACAGTCTGTGGTGCAACGTGGCGTTGGTGGATGGAGCGAGACATGATGTCCCAGAAGTGCTCAATTGGATTCAGGTCTGGGGAACGGGCGAGCCAGTCCATAGCATCAATGCCTTCGTCTTGCAGGAACTGCTGACACACTCCAGCCACATGAGGTCTAGCATTGTCTTGCATTAGGAGGTACCCAGGGCCAACCGCACCAGCATATGGTCTCACAAGGGGTCTGAGGATCTTATATCGGTACCTAATGGCAGTCAGGCTACCTCTGGCGAGCACATGGAGGGCTCTGCGGCCCCCCAAAGAAATGCCACCCCACATCATTACTGACCCACTGCCAAACCGGTCATGCTGGAGGATGTTGCAGGCAGCAGAACGTTCTCCTTGGCGTCTCCAGACTCTGTCACATGTGCTCAGTGAGAACCTGCTTTCATCTGTGAAGAGCACAGGGCGCCAGTGGCGAATTTGCCAATCTTGGTGTTCTCTGGCAAATGCCAAACGTCCTGCACGGTGTTGGGCTGTAAGCACAACCCCCACCTGTGGACGTCGGGCCCTCATACCACCCTCATGGAGTCTGTTTCTGATCGTTTGAGTAGACACATGCACATTTGTGGCTTGCTCCTCCTGTTCCTCCTTGCACAAAGGCGGAGGTAGCAGTCCTGCTGCTGAGTTGTTGCCCTCCTACGGCCTCCTCCACGTCTCCTGATGTACTGGCCTGTCTCCTGGTAGCGCCTCCATGCTCTGGCCACTACGCTGACAGACACAACAAACCTTCTTGCCACAGCTCGCATTGATGTGCCATCCTGGATGAGCTGCACTACCTGAGCCACTTGTATGGGTTGTAGGGAGGTCATACAGACACGTGGAGGCCACACACACTACTGAGCCTCATTTTGACTTGTTTTAAGGACATTACATCAAAGTTGGATCAGCCTGTAGTGTGTTTTTCCACTTTAATTTTGAGTGTGACTCCAAATCCAGACCTCCATGGGTTAATAAATTTGATTTCCATTAATAATTTTTGTGTGATTTTGTTGTCAGCACATTCTACTATGTAAAGAACAAAGTATTTAATAAGAATATTTCATTCATTCAGATCTAGGATGTGTTATTTTAGTGTTCCCTTTATTTTTTTGAGCAGTGTATATCAACCAGCACTCTTCTTCTGTGTCCTGATTGATACTTTAGTAGCTGAAGTTTTTTTTTTTTAATGAGGAAAATACTCCCCCTAGTGGCACTACCGGATAGTTGTTTGGCTGAATTATCAGCTGTCACGTTTCAAAGCTTGTTGCATTTACGTAGCTGTTAATATATCGAGCTGTAGCATTATAGTTTGTGGGGCTGATTTGGAGATGAATGCAAGCCTTACGATTCTTTGCAACTGAGACATTCTTTATGAAAGAGACAGTTGTCCTCATCTCAGTCACATCTTACCTGCGACTGAATGGGCTTTTACAGAAGAGCGTGCCGTGTGCGTGTTGACTGGAAATTGCAGGCTGTGCAAGCTGTGCGTACATGTAAATCGTCTTATTTCAGGTGGAACCTGCTGGTGAAAGTCTCCCCTGATAGTGATGGTGGCTACAGACAAAGTTCTCACATAATGGTGATTGGGATGCCGGGGGGGTTATGTGTAGGCTGGGGGGGGGTTAAGGTTAGGCTGTGTGGAGGGAGGGGTTAGGGTTATGCACCACCTGAGAGGGCTAGGCTTAGGCTGCACGGTGGGCTAGAGTTAGGCCATGGGTTGGGGGGAGGGTTGCGGTCAGCCTGCAAGGGGGGGGGTGTGTGTGTGTATGTAAGTGTTAGTATGGTAAGTGTCTGCAGTGGCGGATTCAGGGGGGGCACCCAGGCATGTGCCCCCCCCCCCCCACGTCGTTTCGGATATATTCACAATACAGTAGCTGCATGGGCTGTGGGGACCGCATGCAACCTGCAGTCTGCACAGCCCATGCCTACTGTATTATGAATATATAGCATACCAGCAGGAATCAGGGCTGGCCGGAGCGGAGTAGCAAGGCGGTGGCCGTGATTTGGGGGTACTCCTTCTACTTCCCCTCAGCCCGGACTACTGTGGCCGGGTCCTGCCGCTGCCTGTACCCGCTGCAGTCACTGTCAGTCAGGGCAGCCTGATCATGGCGATGCCCTTGTGTGTGAGGGCGCTGCGGCTCTCCGGGACCAGCCAGTTCCTGCGCTCTTCCCGTGTGCAAAATCTCCACACCAGCTCTGCTCTGGCCTCCAAGGCGTCCGTTTCCACCGCAACGGGTCACGGTCACGACGACAATGAGGATGATATGACCGACTCCTATGCCAGGCTAGGACCCCCCTTATATACCTATAGTGTAATTGCCCATATGTGCTGTATGTCATACCCCCTATATCCTATAAACTGTGCCATGTGTACTGAGGTGACTCCCCCTGTATACCTGTCTATACTATTCCTATATACCGTGTGCCCTGTATGAGGTGATACCCTCTATATACGCACTTATTCCATCCACTACCAGACCTGTCCCCGCACACTCACTCCGTCCAATACCAGACCTGTCCCTGCACACACACCCTGTCCCCTACCAGACCTGTCACCGCACACTCACTCCGTCCCCTACCAGACCTGTACTCCATGCCCACAGCGTGATAAAAATGAGGTTGTGGCTAGTTGGTATGGCACTGTGACGCCACAACCCTTGTAATGAGACCACACCCACCTTCCCATGAGAGTGCGCAAAAGCCCCCCCCGCATTCCCCTATCATGGTGCCCCCCCTTTCATTTTCATACCAACCCCTGTGACTGAGCAGGATTATATTTACTTTCCATTTTTTGACATGTATTTTTTTTTATGCACGGATACCCCCATTGTACAGTTGTGCATACTGCCGGCAGTTTATAAATCAGCGATGTGCCACTAGCTATAGGAGGATTTCATCGGTGCTGGGAGAGAATACTAGAGACATTTCTGGGACTTCTGGTTTGTGTGTTTGGTACACAGACCACCTTTGAGCTAGTAATGTGGGTGTCATGAGGCATTAATACGTATGTTCTGTTGGGTTGCTTATTAAAATTTGTAAATACAATAAGTATAAAAGATTGGTTCTACTATGAGTATATAACACAAAGTATCTATGTGTGGTGTTTTTTTTTTTGCTGCCTGTTTTGTGTGTAAAATGGAGGACTTCAGAGAGAACACAAATCCTTCCGAGCTTAGGAGTATTTGTTGGATAAAAACGCATTTGACCAAAGTGATGTCCCAAGGAACGTACTGTAGGTTTCTCACATCTTCTCTTTCCCCATCATAGGGGGTAATTCAGAGTTGATCGCAGCAGCAGATTTCTTAGCAGTTGGGCAAAACCATGGCCCTCATTCCGAGTTGATCGCTAGCTGCTTTCGTTCACAGTGGCGCGATTAGGTAAAAAAAAAGCGGCACTTATGTGCATGCGTATGGTGCGCAATGCGCACGCACAACGTACTTTCACAAAAGCCGATGCAGTTTCACAGAAGGTCTAGCAACGCTTTTCAGTCGCACTTCTGGCCGCAGAGTAATTGACAGGAAGTGGGTGTTTCTGGGTGGTAACTGACCGTTTTCGGGGAGCGTGTGGAAAAACGCAGGCGTGTCGGATAAAAACGTAGGAGTGGCTGGCCGAACGCAGGGCGTGTTTGTGACGTCAAACCAGGAACTAAACAGTCTGAAGTGATCGCTAGCTAGGAGTAGGTCTCGAGCTGCTCAGAAACTGCACAATCTTTTATTTTGTAGCAGCGCTGCGATCCTTTCGTTCGCACTTCTGCTAATCTAAGATACACTCCCAGAGGGCGGCGGCATAGCGTGTGCAATGCTGTTAAAAGCAGCTAGCGAGCGAACAACTCGGAATGACCCCCATGTGCACTGCAGGTGGGGCAGATGTAACATGTGTAGAGAGTTAGATTTGGGTGGGTTATATTGTTTCTGTGCAGGGTAAATACTGGCTGCTTTATTTTTACACTGCAATTTAGATTTCAGTTTGAACACACCTACACCCAAATCTAACTCTCTCTGCACATGTTATATCTCTGCTGCGATCAACTCGGAATTAGGCCCATAGTCAGTGGCGTAACTACTGCCCCCGCAGCCCTCGCGGTGGC
The DNA here is from genome assembly GCF_028390025.1 of Pseudophryne corroboree. NCBI lineage: Eukaryota > Metazoa > Chordata > Amphibia > Anura > Myobatrachidae > Pseudophryne > Pseudophryne corroboree. The sequence goes on from NC_086454.1 coordinate 48,123,383, forward strand.
TTGGGGGCGAGGGGCTGCGGGGGCGCCACTGATTTACAGCAGACTGACATGCGGACGAGCGTCCGCATGTCAGTCTGTGGTCTCCTTCCCTCCGCCGCTTGTTGGAGGGACACGGAGGGCACAGCGCGCGCCTCTCCTGTGTCCCTCCTGCATCATCTCCGGCGGCCGCGGGTCTAGTAGGGGGAAGTGCCGTCCGTGAGCTCTAATTGGCTCATGGACCGGCACTTCCCCCTATTAGACCCGCGGCCGCCGGAGATGATGCAGCAGGAGGGACACAGGAGAGGCGAGCTGTGCCCTCTGTGTCCCTCCAAAAAGCGGCGGGGGGGGGGGGGGGGGGAAGAAATATCTGGCACTGGGGGCATATCTGGCACTGGGGGGGGGGGAATATCTGGCACTGGGGGGGGGGAATATCTGGCACTGGGGGGGGGATATCTGGCACTGGGGCATATATGGCACTGGGGGGGAATATATGACACGGGGGGCATATATGGCACGGGGGGGGGGGCCATATTTGGCACTGGGGGGGGCATATTTGTCACTGGGGGGGCATATTTGTCACTGGGGGGGGGCATATTTGGCACTGGGGGGGCATATGTGGCACTGGGGGGGGCATATGTGGCACTGGGGGGGGCATATGTGGCACTGGGGGGGGCATATGTGGCACTGGGGGGGCATATGTGGCACTGGGGGGGAATATCTGGCACTGGGGGGGAATATCTGGCACTGGGGAGGAATATCTGGCACTGGGGGGGAATATCGGGGGGGAATATCTGGCACTGGGGGGGAATATCTGGCACTGGGGGGGCATATCTGGCACTGGGGGGGGGATATATGGCACTGGGGGGGATATATGGCACTGGGGGGGGAATATCTGGCACTGGGGGGGGGAATATCTGGCACTGGGGGGGGGAATATCTGGCACTGGGGGGGGGGAATATCTGGCACTGGGGGGGAATATCTGGCACTGGGGGGGTATATGTGTACCTGGCACATGGGGGGGGGGCTATATTTGGCACTGGGGCATGTGAGTACCTGGCACCGTGGGGGAATATCTGGCACTGGGGACATATGTGGCACTGGGAGCACAGCCCTAGCAACAAGGACTACCTCCTAGCAACGAGCATGACACCCAGTGCATGAAACACCTGGCAACGAGCATGACACCCAGTGCATGAAACACCTGGCAACGAGCATGACACCCAGTGCATGAAACCCCTGGCAACGAGCATGACACCCAGTGCATGAAACCCCTGGCAACGAGCATGACACCCTGAGCATGAAAACCCCTGGCACCGTGCACGGAACCAAGAGCATGAAACCCCTGGCAACGAGCATGACACCCAGTGCATGAAACCCCTGACAACGAGCAGGTAATTGAAAAGTAATTAGAAGCCTTACTGTAGGACTTAATGTGTAATGGGCATTACGGTGTGTGGCATAATGTATCACGGACATTGCGGTGTGTGTCATAATGTGTCACAGGCATTACGGTGTGTGGTATACTATATCGCGGGCATTGTGATATGTGGTATAATGTCTCAGGGTCATTGCAGTGTGTGGCATAATGTATCACGGACATTGCGGTGTGTGTCATAATGTGTCAGGCATTACGGTGTGTGGTATACTATATCACGGGCATTGTGGTATGTGGTATAATGTCTCAGGGTCATTGCAGTGTGGCATAATATATAACGGGCATTGCGGTGTGTGGCATAGGGTATAACGGGCAGGGCATTGCGGTATGTGTCACAGGCATTACGGTGTATGGTATACTATATCACGGGCATTGTGGTATAATGTCTCAAGGTCATTGCAGTGTGTGGCATAATGTGTCACAGGCATTGTATGTGCTATAATGTATCGGGCATTGCAGTGTGTGGCATAATGTATCACGGACATTGCGGTGTGTGTCATAATGTGTCACAGACATTGTATGTGCTATAATGTATCAGGGGCATTGCAGTGTGTAGCATAATGTATAACGGGCATTTCGATTCCTGTCATGTGTCACAGGCATTACGGTGTGTGGCATAATGTGTCACAGGCATTACGGTGTGTGGCATAATATGTCGGGGGCATTACAGTGTGTGCATATTGTGTCATGTGCATTATTGTGTGCGGCATAATGTCTAAGGGCCATTGCAGTATGTGGCATAATGTATACTGGGCATTACTATAAGGAGGAAAAATGACAAATAATATAAGGGGCATGAATCAGGATTATTTTTCTTTCCTGTGGTGGCCAACGTATGGGCCTGCAGGTTGCAAAACTGGGGTAGAAGGTAGTCTTTTCCTGCAATGCCACGCCCCTTTAGGCGAAACCACGCCCCTTTTTTGACGCGCGCGTCGATGGCGCGCGCATATTTAGCCCTTTCTTGCTCCCAATTATGGAGCATGAAGGGAGGGGGGGGGGCGCCGAAGAATTTTTTGGCTTGGGGGAGAAAAATAAGAATTTACTCACCGGTAATTCTATTTCTCGTAGTCCGTAGTGGATGCTGGGGACTCCGTAAGGACCATGGGGAATAGACGGCTCCGCAGGAGACTGGGCACATCTAAAGAAAGATTTAGGTCTATCTGGTGTGCACTGGCTCCTCCCCCTATGACCCTCCTCCAAGCCTCAGTTAGGACACTGTGCCCGGAAGAGCTGACACAATAAGGAAGGATTTTGAATCCCGGGTAAGACTCATACCAGCCACACCAATCACACCGTATAACTCGTGATAGGAACCCCGGTTAACAGTATGATAACAACGGAGCCTCTGAACAGATGGCTCGCAATAACAACCCGATTTGTGTAACAATAACTATTTACAAGTATTGCAGACAATCCGCACTTGGGATGGGCGCCCAGCATTCACTACGGACTACGAGAAATAGAATTACCGGTGAGTAAATTCTTATTTTCTCTGACGTCCTAGTGGATGCTGGGGACTCCGTAAGGACCATGGGGATTATACCAAAGCTCCCAAACGGGCGGGAGAGTGCGGATGACTCTGCAGCACCGAATGAGAGAACTCCAGGTCCTCCTCAGCCAGGGTATCAAATTTGTAGAATTTTGCAAACGTGTTTGCCCCTGACCAAGTAGCTGCTCGGCAAAGTTGTAAAGCCGAGACCCCTCGGGCAGCCGCCCAAGATGAGCCCACCTTCCGTGTGGAATGGGCTTTTACAGATTTAGGCTGCGGTAAGCCTACCGCAGAATGCGCCAGCTGAATAGTGCTACAAATCCAGCGCGCAATAGACTGCTTAGAAGCAGGAGCACCCAGCTTGGTGGGTGCATACAGGATAAACAGCGAGTCAGTTTTTCTGACTCCAGCCGTCCTGGAAACATAAATTTTCAGGGCCCAGACTACGTCCAGCAACTTGGAATCCTCCAAGTCCCTAGTAGCCGCAGGCACCACAATAGGTTGGTTCAAGTGAAAAGCTGAGACCACCTTTGGGAGAAACTGAGGACGAGTCCTCAATTCTGCCCTATCCATATGGAAAATCAGATAAGGGCTTTTACAAGACAAAGCCGCCAATTCTGACACCCGCCTGGCCGACGCCAGGGCCAACAGCATGACCACTTTCCACGTGAGATATTTTAAATCCACAGTCTTAAGTGGTTCGAACCAATGTGATTTTAGGAATGCCAAAACCACATTGAGATCCCAAGGTGCCACTGGGGGCACAAAAGGAGGCTGAATATGCAGAACTCCTTTGACAAAAGTCTGAACTTCAGGCAGTGAAGCCAGTTCTTTCTGGAAGAAAATCGACAGAGCCGAAATCTGGACCTTTATGGACCCCAATTTGAGGCCCAACGTCACCCCTGCTTGCAGGAAGTGCAGGAATCGACCCAGTTGAAATTCCTCCGTCGGGGCCTTCATGGCCTCACACCAAGCAACATATTTCCGCCAAATGCGGTGATAATGTCTTGCGGTGACATCCTTCCTGGCTTTGATCAGGGTAGGGATGACTTCCTCCGGAATACCCTTTTCCTTCAAGATCCGGTGTTCAACCGCCATGCCGTCAAACGCAGCCGCGGTAAGTCTTGGAACAGACAGGGTCCCTGCTGCAGCAGGTCTTGTCTGAGCGGCAGAGGCCAAGGGTCCTCTGCAAGCATCTTTTGAAGTTCCGGGTACCACGCTCTTCTTGGCCAATCCGGAACCACGAGTATGGTTTTCACTCCATGCCTTCTTATTATTCTCAGTACCTTTGGTATGAGAGGTAGAGGAGGAAACACATAAACCGACTGGTACACCCATGGTGTCACTAGAGCGTCCACCGCTATCGCCTGAGGGTCTCTTGACCGGGCGCAATATCTTTTCAACTTCTTGTTGAGGCGGGACGCCATCATGTCTACCTGTGGTTTTTCCCACCGGTTGACCAGCATTTGGAAGACTTCTGGATGAAGTCCCCATTCTCCCGGGTGGAGGTCGTGCCTGCTGAGGAAGTCTGCTTCCCAGTTGTCCACTCCCGGAATGAACACTGCTGTCAGTGCTAACACATGATTCTCTGCCCATCTGAGAATCCTTGTGGCTTCTGCCATAGCCGTCCTGCTTCTCGTGCCGCCCTGTCTGTTTACATGGGCGACCGCCGTGATGTTGTCTGACTGGATCAGTACCGGCTGGTTTTGAAGCAGGGGTCTTGCCTGGCTTAGGGCATTGTAAATGGCCCTTAGCTCCAGGATATTTATGTGAAGAGAAATCTCCTGATTTGACCACAGTCCTTGGAAATTTCTTCCCTTTGTGACTGCCCCCCAGCCCCGAAGGCTGGCATCCGTGGTCACCAGGACCCAGTCCTGTATTCCGAATCTGCGGCCCTCTAGTAGATGAGCCCTCTGAAGCCACCACAGCAGCGACACCCTGGTTCTGGACGATAGGGTTATCCGCTGTTGCATCTGGAGATGGGACCCGGACCATTTGTCCAACAGGTCCCACTGGAACGTCCTTGCGTGGAACCTTCCGAATGGAATTGCTTCGTATGAAGCTACCATTTTTCCCAGGACTCGTGTGCATTGATGTACCGACACTTTTCCTGGTTTTAGGATGTCTCTGACCAGAGATGACAATTCCTCGGCTTTTTCCAGTGGAAGAAACACTCTTTTCTGGTCTGTGTCCAGAATCATTCCCAGGAACAGAAGACGTGTCGTCGGGACCAGCTGTGACTTTGGAATATTGAGAATCCAGCCGTGCTGTTGTAGCACTTCCCGAGAAAGTGCCACCCCCACTATCAACTGTTCTTTGAACCTCGCCTTTATCAGGAGATCGTCCAAGTACGGGATAATTAAAACTCTCTTCTTGCGAAGGAGTATCATCATTTCGGCCATTACCTTGGTAAAGACCCTCGGTGCCGTGGATAACCCAAACGGCAGCGTCTGGAACTGATAATGACAGTCTTGTAGCACAAATCTGAGGTACTCCTGGTGCGGAGGGTAAATGGGGACATGCAGGTACGCATCCTTGATGTCCAGGGAGACCATGTAATCCCCCTCCTCCAGGCTCGCAATAACCGCCCTGAGCGATTCCATCTTGAACTTGAACCTTTTGATATAAGTGTTCAAGTCTTTTAAATTTAAGATGGGTCTCACCGAACCGTCCGGTTTCGGTACCACAAACATTGTGGAGTAGTAACCCTTTCCTTGCTGAAGGAGGGGTACCTTGACAATCACTTTCTGTGAATACAGTTTTTGAATAGCCACCAACACTGCCTCCCTGGCAGAGGGAGTTGCCGGCAAGGCAGATTTTAGGAAACGGCGGGGGGTAGACGTCTCGAATTCCAGCCTGTACCCCTGAGATACTACTTGAAGGACCCAGGGATCCACTTGTGAGAGAGCCCACTGTGTGCTGAAAAACCTGAGACGTGCCCCCACCGTTCCCGGTTCCGCCTGAGCAGCCCCAGCGTCATGCTGTGGACTTACCGGACGCAGGGGAGGACTTCTGCTCTTGGGAACTAGCTGTGTGCTGCAGCTTTTTCCCCCTTCCTCTGCCCCTCGGCAGAAAGGATGAGCCTCTAGCCCTCTTATTTTTCTGGGGCCGAAAGGACTGTACCTGATAATACGGTGCTTTCTTTTGCTGTGGGGTAGCCTGTGGCAAAAAAGTCGATTTCCCAGCAGTAGCTGTGGAAACGAGGTCTGAAAGACCTTCCCCAAAAAGTTCCACCCCTTTATATGGTAAAACTTCCATGTGCCGCTTGGAGTCGGCATCACCTGACCATTGCCTAGTCCATAACCCCCGTCTGGCAGCAATGGACATAGCGCTTATTTTTGATGCCAGCCGGCAGATATCCCTCTGTGCATCACGCATGTATAAGACCGCGTCTTTTATATGGTCAATCGTTCGCAAAATATTGTCCCTATCCATGGTATAAATGTTTTCCGACAGGGAGTCTGACCACGCAGCTGCAGCACTGCACATCCAAGCTGATGCAATAGCGGGTCTCAATATAATGCCAGTGTGTGTGTATATAGCTTTTAGGGTACTTTCCTGCTTTCTATCAGCAGGTTCTTTTAGGGCAGCCGTATCCGGAGATGGTAGTGCCACCTTCTTTGATAAGCGTGTCAGCGCTTTATCTACCCTAGGGGGTGTTTCCCAGCGTGACCTATCCTCTGGCGGGAAAGGGTACGCAGCCATTAACCGTTTAGAAATTATCAATTTCTTATCTAGGGAAGTCCACGCTTCCTCACACACCTCATTTAATTCGTCAGATGCAGGAAAAACTACTGGTAGTTTTTTCTCACCAAACATAATACCCTTTTTTGTGGTACCAGGGGTATCATCAGAAATGTGTAAAACATTTTTCATTGCCTCAATCATGTAACGGGTGGATCTATTGGAGGGTACACTCGTCTCATCATCGTCGACACTGGAGTCGGTATCCGTGTCGACATCTGTATCTGTCATCTGAGGTAGCAGGCGTTTTATAGCCCCTGATGACATTTGAGACGCTTGGACAGGCACAAGCTGAGTAGCCGGCTGTCCTATGTCGTCAAACCTTTTATGTAAGGTGCTGACACTGTCACGTAATTCCTTCCATAAGTCCATCCACACTGGTGTCGACCCCGCAGGGGGTGACATCACATTCACAGGCATTTGCTCCGCCTCCACATCATTATCCTCATCATACATGTCGACACAGCAGTACCGACACCCAGCAGACACACAGGGAATGCTCTTACAGAGGACAGGACCCCACAAAGCCCTTTGGGGAGACAGAGGGAGAGTATGCCAGCACACACCAGGGCGCTATATAACACAGGGATATCACCTATACAGAGTATTTTCCCTTATAGCTGCCTATATAATATATATACTGCGCCTAAATTGTGCCCCCCTCTCTTTTTTACCCTTTCTGTAGTGCAGGACTGCAGGGGAGAGCCAGGGAGCTTCCTTCCAGCGGAGCTGTGAGGGAAAAATGGCGCCAGTGTGCTGAGGGAGATGGCTCCGCCCCTTTTTCGGCGGGCTTTCTCCCGCTATTTTATCGTTTCTGGCAGGGGTTAATATACACCTATATAGCCCCTGGGGCTATATATGGTGTTAGTTTTGCCAGCCAAGGTGTTAATATTGCTGCTCAGGGCGCTCCCCCCCAGCGCCCTGCACCCATCAGTGACCGCAGTGTGTGGTGTGCATGAGGAGCAATGGCGCACAGCTGCAGTGCTGTGCGCTACCTTGGAGAAGACAGAAGTCTTCAGCCGCCGATTTTCCGGACCACCTTCTTGCTTCTGGCTCTGTAAGGGGGACGGCGGCGCGGCACCGGGAACGGACGACGAGGTCGGGTCCTGTGTTCGATCCCTCTGGAGCTAATGGTGTCCAGTAGCCTAAGAAGCCCAAGCTACCACCAGTTAGGTAGGTTCGCTTCTTCTCCCCTTAGTCCCTCGTAGCAGTGAGCCTGTTGCCAGCAGGTCTCACTGAAAATAAAAAACCTAACATATACTTTCTTCCTAGGAGCTCAGGAGAGCCCCTAGTGTGCATCCAGCTCAGCCGGGCACAGAAATCTAACTGAGGCTTGGAGGAGGGTCATAGGGGGAGGAGCCAGTGCACACCAGATAGACCTAAATCTTTCTTTAGATGTGCCCAGTCTCCTGCGGAGCCGTCTATTCCCCATGGTCCTTACGGAGTCCCCAGCATCCACTAGGACGTCAGAGAAAATTTCTAGTTACGCCACTGCCCATAGTGTCATTAAAATGTAAGTAAAATACTATACTATGTTTTCTATGGAAGCAAGGGGTTTGACTAGAGCGCAGCAGTATTTGTGTCTTGTTGCGGGGGCTGCTGGTATCCGAGGAGTTGTCCAGACTCCAAATGGCTATGTATCAAAAACCTGAACAATATACTATGTTTTCTACTTTTTTCTTTTAGGTGTAACGTAAAGATATTTCACTGCAATAGAAGAAAGATATATATAAAAAAAAAAATATATATATATATATATGGAAATTTCTTGGCCCAATATAAATTTTTCCATCGAGCGCTTTATAAATGAAAGATAATAATAGATATAATTATAATCGCTGGGCAATACAGTTTATGGTAGGTATGAAAATGAACAAGGGATGGAAAGGGGTTAAAGATTTAATAGGGTGAAGGCAGTGACGTAACTAGCAATTTTTCTCCCCCAAGCCAAAAAATTCTCTGGCGCCCTCCCCCTGCCCCCAAAATAGGCACTAGTAAAGCAATGAATCTGTGTGCGCCTTCGGCGCGTGCCGCAAAAAGGGGCGTGACCTTGCTGTAATGCCTGTGACACATTATGCCACACATCGCAATGCCCGTTATACATTATGTTACTGTTAGGCGCCGGGGTCCGCTCGTCGGTGCGGCCCGGCGCCTAGCAACCAGGGACGCCGTGCGCGTACAGCCGCCGGCTCCCTGGCAACGCTAGACGCCGGGCACACGGAGCCACTCTGACCCTAGCAACGGGGACGCCACGTTCGGGCCGCGTTCCCCGTTGCTGGGTCTGTTCTGATTGTATCATGGTGTGCTGGCCGTGCAGCATGCAAGCTGCACGGCATTAATTGTGATGACCCAGTCTGGCTCCTGATTGGGGAGCTCACACTTATAAGCACCCTTTGGACTTCTCACAGACGCCGGTGATAGCTTCCTGTTTGCCTTTGTCAGTTGCAGAGAGTTTCCAGTCCTGCTCTATCCGGTTGTTCCTGTCCTCAGTGGTCCTGTACTCGGATATTTGTCATCTATTCCTGGAGTCTGACCGAGCACCTTTAACATCCTGTGGTGTTCGTGAGTCGCGGCGCAGCCGTGTGTTGCGGCTTGTCCGCTTACTGTTTATTATTTAGTTTATTTGTGTTCTGGAGCTTTTGCGGAGGATTCCGCTCCCACAGATCCACTCTGGTATCCAGCGGTGCTGGATAGGAGTAACGGATCAGTGGATCTTTGGTTGTCCTTTTCCCTGGCGGCTAGTCCGCACATACCTTGGTTTAAGTTAGTTAGCTTGTAACCCCTGGCCTGGTTGCTTAGTCAGAGGGCCCCTTGTTATCACCCTGTCTCGGATTTCCCTTTGTCTCCCATTAAGACCTGAGGGGGCATCGGGGTTGGGCAGACATAATCCGCCCTTCGAACGCGGCTGCCATGGGCTCAAGCAACCATAGTCTCGCAGGGGATTTCCGATAACACGGGCGAGACAACGGAGTTAGGGCGCCAGGGGTTACTAGGCTCTCCTGCTCCCACAACCAGCAAATCTTCCCAGTACTCAGACCTCTGCCATTAGATCTCCTCTGGTCTGGAGTACGGGAATCATAACATTATCACCGGCCAGACAAAAAAAAAAAAAAAAAAATATTAAAATTAACAGGAGTTGATTTTTTTTTTACTTATTCAGTTGGGAGATTTTTGTCGGCCTCATGAATCCCACCGGTGTTGGGCCAAATCCTGGCCAGCTTCTAGTTAGTCAGATTCAAGAACTTACTCAGATGGTTCAGGATCTGTCCCTCCGGGTGAGGTCACAGGAAGATCTGTTACGGACTTCCCCGAGGGTCATTCCTGAACCAAAGATGCATCTGCCTGACCGTTTTTCTGGGGATAGAAAACAGTTTTTTAATTTTAAAGAGTCTTGTAAACTTTATTTTCGTTTAAGACCAGTCTCCTCAGGTACGGAGGCTCAGCGGGTTGGAATTATTATTTCTCTGCTTCAGGGGGATCCTCAGACCTGGGCTTTTGGTTTAAAGACAGACGATCCAGCCTTATTGTCTGTAGACGCCTTTTTAAAATCGTTAGGGCTACTGTATGACGACCCTGATAGAGAGGCGTCCGCTGAGAGTCAGTTGCGTGCTCTCAGACAGGGTAGGAATCCCGCAGAGATTTATTGTACGGAGTTTCGCCGTTGGTCGAACGACTGTGGATGGAATGACCCAGCCCTGCGCAGTCAGTTTCGCCTCGGCTTATCTGAATCTATTAAAGACAGTCTCCTTCAGTATCCCGCTCCTGAGACTCTCGATAAACTCATGGAGCTCTCTATTAAGATAGATCGTCGGCTCAGAGAGCGGAGGGCTGAAAAAGGAGCGTCTGTCGGGTCTACTCCTTGTGTTTTTTCCATCCCTGTGGACATGGAGGAGCCTATGCAGATAGGTCTCTCCAAATTGTCTCCTGAAGAAAGAACCAGGAGGCAAAATTCTGGTCTTTGTTTATACTGTGGAGGTAAGGGACATTTTGCCCGTAGTTGTCCGAACAAGTCGGGAAACTTCCCGACCAAGTGAGTTGTGAGGGGGTTCACTTTGGTCTGCAGCTTATCTCCTCAAATAATTCACTGTTAGTTCCTGCTAAAGTTTCCTTTGGCAGCCTCTGTTCCTCTGTCTCTGCTTTTGTGGACAGTGGAGCTGCAGGGAACTTTATGGATTTAACATGGGCCAAGGCCTTAGGTATTCCTCAGTTAACCTTGGGTAGGTGTGTCACCATGCATGGTTTAGATGGGAGTCCCTTGTCCAATGGGGTTATTTCTCTCTGTACACCTCCTGTTTTACTTTCGGTAGGAGCTCTACATTCTGAAAAGATTGAGTTTTTCCTTACCCATTGTCCAGCAGTTCCTGTGGTTCTGGGTCACCCTTGGCTGGCCTTTCATAATCCCATCATTGATTGGCAGTCGGGGGAGATCTTACAATGGGGTACCATCTGTAATAAAGAATGTATTACGCTTCCTATCCGAGTAGCTGCCGCCGTTCCCGCACCCATTCCTGTGGAATACCAGGATTTTGTTGATGTATTTTCCAAGGGCAATGCGGATATTCTGCCTCCCCATAGGCCTTATGATTGTGCCATTGAGCTAATTCCTGGTGCCACGTTGCCTAAAGGAAGGTTATATGCATTGTCTGGTCCTGAAACTGTGGCCATGAATGAGTATGTGAAAGAAAGCCTTGGGAAAGGATTTATCAGGCCATCCAAATCCCCTTTAAGTGCAGGTTTCTTCTTCGTAGAGAAGAAGGATGGTTCTCTCAGACCCTGCATTGATTTTAGAGCTTTGAATAAAATCTCAGTAAAGAATACTTACCCTCTGCCGCTGATCTCTGTCCTCTTTGATCAGCTACGTTTGGCTGTGATTTTTTTTAAGATTGACCTGAGAGGAGCATATAACCTCATCAGAATCAAGTCAGGGGATGAGTGGAAAACGGCATTCAGTACTCAGTCAGGCCACTATGAGTATCTGGTCATGCCATTTGGCCTGTCTAACGCTCCGGCAGTCTTCCAGGATCTCATTAACGATGTGCTCCGTGAATTTCTTGGAAGGTTCGTTGTAGTCTACTTAGACGATATTTTGATATATTCTGATTCTGTAGAACAACATGTTACCCAGGTGCGTCAAGTTCTAAAAAAATTACGTGAAAATCACCTGTATGCCAAGCTGGAGAAGTGTGAATTTCATGTTACGGAGGTATCCTTTTTAGGGTACATTATTTCCCCTCGGGGATTCTGTATGGAACCAAAGAAGCTCCAAGCCATCCTTAGTTGGGCGCAACCCACCAACTTAAAAGCAATTCAGCGCTTTTTAGGGTTTGCGAACTACTATAGAAGATTTATTCACTCTTTCTCTGACCTAGTTGCTCCCATTGTGGCACTAACTAAGAAGGGAGCAGATCCTACCAATTGGTCACGTGAAGCTGAGTTATCTTTTCAGGCCTTGAAACAAGCCTTTGTCTCAGCCCCTGTCCTCAGACATCCCAACCCAGAATTGCCTTTCATTGTTGAGGTTGATGCCTCGGAGGTTGGAGTGGGGGCTATCCTATCTCAGAAGGATCCGGATTCCCTTGAATTACATCCTTGTGCCTTTATGTCCAGGAAATTCTCATCTGCAGAATCCAACTACGATGTTGGTAACCGGGAATTGCTGGCTATTAAATGGGCTTTCGAGGAGTGGAGACATTGGCTTGAAGGAGCGACTCATACTATTTCAGTTTTGACTGATCACAAAAATCTTCAATACATTGAATCAGCTAAGCGACTGAATGCCCGGCAGGCTCGTTGGGCTTTATTTTTTACTCGTTTCAAATTCATTATCACCTTCAGGCCAGGTTCCAAGAATACTAAGGCAGATGCCCTGTCACGCAGTTTTCTTCCAGTTCAAGACAACAGTCCTGTTACTCCCATACTGCCGTCCTCAACCATTCGGGCAGGCCTCACACAGGATGTATTTACCCAGTTAAAGCTGCTTCAACATCAAGCTCCTGGAAATACTCCTGCTGGTCGTCTTTTTGTCCCTGAGTTTTTGAGAGCAACTGTTTTGACGGAGTTTCATGATAGCAAAGTTGCCGGGCATCCGGGAATCGCTAAGACTTTGGAATTAGTCTCCCGCTCAGTATGGTGGCCTGGTCTTTCCAAAGACATTAAAGAGTTTGTTTTTTCGTGTCAGCTCTGTGCACAGCATAAAGTTCCCCGTTCTTTACCCATCGGTCAACTTATGCCCTTGAATGTTCCTCTTAGGCCATGGTCGCATATCTCCATGGATTTTGTGGTGGACCTCCCTCTGTCAGCCGGATGCCGAGTCATATGGGTGGTAGTGGACCGTTTTAGCAAAATGGCCCATTTCATTGCTCTTCCCCGATTGCCATCTGCCCAGGGATTGGCAGTCTTGTTCCTCCGCCATGTTTTCAGACTCCATGGCTTACCCACTGATATTGTTTCTGATCGGGGTCCACAATTCATTGCACAATTTTGGAAGTCTTTTTGTGCTTCATTAAAGATGAAGTTATCTTTAACGTCCGGCTATCATCCCCAATCCAATGGGCAGACTGAGCGAGTTAATCAATCTCTAAAACAATATTTGCGTTTGTACTCGGCCAAACTCCAAAATGACTGGTCGGAGTTTCTTCCATTGGCGGAGTTTGCTTATAATAATGCCTGTCATTCTTCCACCAATGTGTCTCCATTTTTTGCAGTTTTTGGTTTTCACCCCAGAGCTAATTCATTTTTTCAACATTCCTCTGTCTCCTCACTGGCCCTGACCTCTCATCTTAAACTTATTTGGAGAAAAGTGCACCTGGCTCTCAGAAAAGCGGCATTCCGGGAAAAAAGATTTTCTGACAGGCTCCGGCGGCTGTGCACTTTTAAAGTAGGAGATAAGGTGTGGTTGTCGACTCGCAACATTAAACTTCGACAAACCTCAGCCAGATTGGGTCCTAAATTTATTGGACCATTTCACATTATCAAAAAAGTCAATCCAGTTGCTTTCCGGTTACGTTTACCAAAAACTTTACGGATCGGAAATACCTTCCATTGCTCATTGCTGAAACCATATGTTTCGTCCAGTAGATTTCCTCGTAAAATATCTCAGGGGAGATCACCTATAAATGTACAGGGTCAGCAGGAGTTCTTGGTGGAGAAGGTTCTCGATTCCAAGTTGTCCCGGGGTCGGCTTTATTTTTTGGTACATTGGAGAGGTTATGGGCCAGAGGAAAGGTCTTGGGTCCTGGATGAGGATATTCATGCCCCGAGGCTCAAAAGGGCATTTTTTCGAGAATTTCCTCAGAAACCTGGCTTTAGGGGTTCCTTGACCCCTCCTCAAGGGGGGGGTACTGTTAGGCGCCGGGGTCCGCTCGTCGGTGCGGCCCGGCGCCTAGCAACCAGGGACGCCGTGCGCGTACAGCCGCCGGCTCCCTGGCAACGGTAGACGCCGGGCGCACGGAGCCGCTCTGACCCTAGCAACGGGGACGCCACGTTCGGGCCGCGTTCCCCATTGCTGGGTCTGTTCTGATTGTATCATGGTGTGCTGGCCGTGCAGCATGCAAGCTGCACGGCATTAATTGTGATGACCCAGTCTGGCTCCTGATTGGGGAGCTCACACTTATAAGCACCCTTTGGACTTCTCACAGACGCCGGTGATAGCTTCCTGTTTGCCTTTGTCAGTTGCAGAGAGTTTCCAGTCCTGCTCTATCCGGTTGTTCCTGTCCTCAGTGGTCCTGTACTCGGATATTTGTCATCTATTCCTGGAGTCTGACCGAGCACCTTTAACATCCTGTGGTGTTCGTGAGTCGCGGCGCAGCCGTGTGTTGCGGCTTGTCCGCTTACTGTTTATTATTTAGTTTATTTGTGTTCTGGAGCTTTTGCGGAGGATTCCGCTCCCACAGATCCACTCTGGTATCCAGCGGTGCTGGATAGGAGTAACGGATCAGTGGATCTTTGGTTGTCCTTTTCCCTGGCGGCTAGTCCGCACATACCTTGGTTTAAGTTAGTTAGCTTGTAACCCCTGGCCTGGTTGCTTAGTCAGAGGGCCCCTTGTTATCACCCTGTCTCGGATTTCCCTTTGTCTCCCATTAAGACCTGAGGGGGCATCGGGGTTGGGCAGACATAATCCGCCCTTCGAACGCGGCTGCCATGGGCTCAAGCAACCATAGTCTCGCAGGGGATTTCCGATAACACGGGCGAGACAACGGAGTTAGGGCGCCAGGGGTTACTAGGCTCTCCTGCTCCCACAACCAGCAAATCTTCCCAGTACTCAGACCTCTGCCATTAGATCTCCTCTGGTCTGGAGTACGGGAATCATAACAGTTACACACTGCAATGGCCCTGATACATTATAGCGCATACAATGCCTGTGACACATTATGAACTGTGTTCAATTCTGGAAGCCATATCTTCAAAAGGATATTAATACATTAGAAACTGTACAAAGAAGGGCAACTAAAATGGTGCATGGCCTACATCACAAAACATACCCAGAAAGACTAAGAAATCTCAATATGTATAGTTTGGAGCAGAGATGGGAAAGGGGAGACATGATAGAAACTTTCAAATACTGTATATCAAGGGTTTTACAAAGTCCAGGAGGGAAACATTCTCCAAATGAAGAGAAGCAATAGGACATGAGGACATGCACTGAGACTGGAGGGGGGGGGAGGTTCAGGGGAAATTTGCGGTAAAATTACTTCACAGAAAGGGTAGTGGACAAGTGGAATAGCCTCCCATCAGAGGTGGTAGAGGATAAGACAGTAGAGCAATTTAAACATGCATGGGATAGACATAAGGATCTCCTTGCAAAGAAATAAGGATCAAATAAAGGGGGTAATTCTAAGTTGATCGCAGCAGAAAGTTTGTTAGCAATTGGGCAAAACCATGTGCACTGCAGGGGGGGGCAGATATAACATTTGCAGAGAGAGTTAGATTTGGGTGGGTTATTTTGTTTCTGTGCAGGGTAAATACTGACTGCTTAATTTTACACTGCAATTTAGATTTCAGTTTGAACACACCCCACCCACATCTAACTCTCTCTGCAAATATTACATCTGCCCCCCCTGCAGTGCACATGGTTTTGCCCAATTGCTAACAAACTTGCTGCTGCGATCAACTCAGAATTACCCCCATGGTTAGAGATAAAAAATAATGTAAAATAAATAAATAAAATAATAATAAAATAAAAAAAAGGGCAGACTAGATGGGCCAAGTGGTTCTTATCTGCCAACAAATTCTATGTTTCTATGACAGGAATCGCAATGCCCGTTATACATTATGCTACACACTGCAATGTCCCTGATACATTATAGCACATACAATGCCTGTGACACATATGACACACACCGCAATGTCCGTGATACATTATGCCACACACTGCAATGCCCCTGAGACATTATACCACAATGCCAATGATATAGTATACCACACACCATAATGCCTGTTACAAATACCACAATGCCCGTTATACCCTATGCCACACACCGCAATGCCCGTTATACATTATGCCACAGACTGCAATGCCCCTGAGACATTATACCACATACCACAATGCCCGTAATATAGTATGCCACACACCGTAATGCCTGTGACACATTATGACACACACCGCAATGCCCATTACACATTAAGTCCTACAGTAAGGCTTCTAATTACTTTTAAATTACCTGCTCCTTGCCAGGGGTTTCATGCTCTTGGTTCCATGCATGGTGCCAGGGGTTTTCATGCTCAGGGTGTCATGCTCGTTGCCAGGGGTTTCATGCTGTAGGTGTTATACTTGTTGCCAGGAGGTATCATGTGCTGGGTTTCAAGCTTGTTGCCAGGGGGTAATATTCGTTGCCAGGGGTTTCATGCACTGGGTGTCATGCTCGTTGCTAGGGGGTAATGCTTGTTGCCAGGGATTTCATGAGCTGGGTGTTGTGCTTGTAACCAGGGCTGTGCTCCCAGTGCCAGATATTCCCCCACAGTGCCAGGTACACGTGCCCCCAGTGCCAGATACACGTATACCTCCAGTGCCAAATATGCTCCTCCCCCCCAGTGCCAGGTACACATATACCCCCCAGTGCCAAATATGCTCCCCCAGTTCCAAATATGCCCCCTCAGTGCCAAATATGCCCCCCAGTGCCAAATATGCCCCCCCAAGTGCCAAATATGTCCTCCCCCAGTGCCAAATGATCCCCCAGTGCCAGGTACACATATAACCCCAAGTGCCAAACATGCTCCCCCAGTGCCAAATATGCCCCCTCAGTGTCAAATATGCCCCCTTGTAAGTTTAAAGATGAGGACTGCCCTCACTCATACATATGGGGGTATGTAGGGAGAGGGATGGGGAAAGGATTCGGTGCAGCTAAACTGGGAGGTGTCCTGCCTCCTTGATAGATAAAAAATGTGGGGGTTGTCAGCGCACACAGGAATGGGGGTATGCGGATTGAAAGGAAGGGAGAGCGAGAAGAGGAAAAAAAATAATAATAATGAGAGAGAGAGAGGCTGGGGATGTGGAGA
The DNA here is from genome assembly GCF_028390025.1 of Pseudophryne corroboree. Lineage (NCBI taxonomy): Eukaryota > Metazoa > Chordata > Amphibia > Anura > Myobatrachidae > Pseudophryne > Pseudophryne corroboree. Next base: position 48,140,524 of record NC_086454.1, read on the forward strand.
TGGAGAGTATGGAGTGTGGATTAGATGTGTGATGCTAAACAATATAGTCACAAACTGAGCGTATGTTCTGTACTTCCTGCAAATTCAGTAACTAATGGGTGTTGGTAAAATCACCCAGGGTGTTGGCCTGTGTGCCATCAGATAACATGCTGTTGTGCATGCTTGTCTATTACGCTCCGGGCTTTCATTATTTCCAACACGAAGGGGCGTATGCAGAGCTAAACATTCTCCTGTCTGCAGGGAAAATCTTTTGTGAATTCCCACTCGCATGCTCTGACAATGGGGGTAATTCAGATCTGATCGCTAGGCAGGGTTTTTTGCAGCCCTGCGATCGGATAGTCGCCTCCTACAGGAGGAGTGTATTTTTGCTGTGCGAGTGCATGTGTAGCAGAGCTGCACAAACTGATTTTGTGCAGTCTCTAAGTAGCCCAGAACTTACTCAGCCGCTGCAATCACATCAGCCTGTCCGGGACCGGATTTGACGTCAGGAACCCTCCCTGCAAACACTTGACCACACCTGCGTTTTTCCAGACACTCCCAGAAAACGGTCAGTTGACACCTAAAAACGCCTTCTTCCTGTCAATCTCCTTGTGAACGCCCGTGCAAATGGATCCGTCGCACAAAACCGTCGCTGACCGTCGAACCACTTTGCAGCCGCCCATCGCACCTGCGCATTGCGGTGCATACGCGTGCGAAGTTTGGACCTGATCGCCCGCTGTGCAATAACGCACGGCAGCGATCAGATCTGAATTAACCCCAATGTGCGCAAGTACACGAGATACAGTGCAGTACACACCTACAGTTATACAGGGCCCGTATTACATGAGTTTCACACTTTATGGCACATAATATACTTTCATTCATTTATACAGAGCTACACACACCAATCCTTTTGGAAAGTCATTAATGGGAGTTTTCTCGCTCGCGGCAGCTTGTGGCTTCAACAGAGAACATCCTATAATCAGCTCTTACCTGTCAGCGACTGCCGTCCAAGACAGCCATAGCCAAACACGGGAATCACTTCCATACCGCCTTAACCTGTTCAGAGATACTGGTACATATTTATACATTAACGGTTCTTTTTTTATTGCAAAACTTTTGGAAGTTTGAATATATAACTAAATTAGTTATAACTAAATCGGTCAATACATAAAAAAAAAATTCTTAACTTCAAATTTATTATATTTTCAATAAAATCCATTTAAAAAAAAAATCTTTATATGATAGATCTGAAAACAAATAAAAAATGTGTCCCTGAAGAGGTTAAAAGGTGGAACTTAGGGGCTAATTCATGCTTGCTCGCACTGCGGATGTTCACGCAACAGAGCGATTATCGTCAGACTGCCCATGTTCCGCAATCGCAATGCGCATATGTCAAGGTGCCGCTATAATTCTGCTCGCAGTAAGGATTTAGTTGCAGAGTGACCGACAGGAAGGGAGCGTTTAGGGGAGGCAACGGGGAGTGGGAGTAAAAATGCACGTGTCATGGCCATTTTTGGGACGCGTATATATGCCGGAAGCTGCAATCATGTATGTACAAGAAACATGGCGTCTGCTGTGTCCAGTCCGTGTAGCCATTGTGCTATGCTAGCAGTCTATGTTCCTCGTTATTGCATATAGGCTGTGTATGTGTATGCAGTCTTTTCTGGGCGGCAGCTTTACTTGCGAGGATTAGAAATTCCATAGCACCCCACAGGAAAAAAAAAATTGCACATGCATTTCCTTACAGACATTCCAAAGATTCCCAACTTGTATATGAAATCACCTTCTCAACATCTCCAATTGATATATCTGAGCAATTCCCAAATGGATTTGGGTACGCACCTCTGACATTTAAACCATGGTGATCATTCCGAGTTGTTCGCTCGCAAGCTGCTTTTAGCAGCTTTGCACACGCTAAGCCGCCGCCTACTGGGAGTGAATCTTAGCATAGTAAAATTGCGAACGAAAGATTCGCAATATTGCGATAAGACATCTCTGTGCAGTTTCTGAGTAGCTCGACACTTACTCGGCATCTGCGATCAGTTCAGTGCTTGTCGTTCCTGGTTTGACGTCACAAACACACCCAGCGTTCGCCCAGACACTCCTCCGTTTCTCCAGCCACTCCCGCGTTTTTCACAGAAACGGTAGCGTTTTTTCCCGCACGCCCATAAAACGGCCTGTTTCCGCCCAGAAACACCCACTTCCTGTCAATCTCACTCCGATCGCCTGAGCGATGAAAAAGCCGTGAGTAAAAATCCAAACTTCTTAGCAAATTTACTTGGCGCAGTCGCAGTGCGGACATTGCGCATGCGCACTAAGCGGAAAATCGCTGCGATGCGATGAAATTTTCCGAGCGAACAACTCGGAATGAGGGCCCATGTCCGCACGATCATACATTTACACTGGAGAGTGAATCCTGTCAGACTTCTGCTGTCACACCAACCTTTTTAGGAACCTAAGGCAACATTTCATTTCTCAGAACCTCCAGTGCCACTTCTACGCAGTCCCATGGCTGAGATTAAGTCCATCAGTCAGTTTCTCTGCCACAAGCCTCATTCTACAGTGTTCTAGAGCTAGCACCAGGGCAGACACATTTGCGTCGTCTCTCTTCTTTTTCCTCCACTCCTTCAGGCATTGCATTAGTTGTTCCTGCATGTTAAAGGGATTAGCATAGATAACTTGCTCCATTGTGACCTCTGTCACCCCAAGAGTACGTACTAACTTCCTCCAGTCCCTCCCAACATTATCGCATATGATGTCAAACGCCAAGTCAAGCTGATCTGTGGAAAGATGAAAGTAGACGCACATTAATGTAAAGTATTTGGAGAGGGAAATGTTTTTATGTAATTATAGGAGACTTAACAGGTGAAACCGGTAAAATAGTGGCTAGCACTGCTATCTTAAAGCATGGGTTCTTGGGTGTGATCCTCACCAGTGATCTAGCCATGTGGAGTTTGGTATTTGTCTGGGTTTTCCCAGGCTTCCTCCCGCAAAGTCCAAAACATACTGAGAGGTTCATTGGCTTCTGACAGTAATGGGCATGCATAAGTATGTTTGTAAGGGACTGTGTGTGGACTGTAAGCTCCAATGGACTGATGTGAATGACCTAGAACAGCACCCATGAGGCTGTCTCAGAGTCCTTATATATGTAAAGGGACTAGAGTCATATTGGAAAAAAGGCTGACCTGCCCTTCTACCGTTTTCACCACTCCCATTACTATGTAATCTCTCACAGGCAGGGCCCTCTTTCCTCTAGTTCTTCCCTTAGCGCTATCCTTGTCTTTTGTCTGCCAAGTATGTCCAGCGACTGCAATACTGTAGGCTTACCCTTACCTTATGTACATGCTCATTAAGTACCAAAGTGCCTTACCTTCCTGCAACTTAACCCCCTTCCTTGGCCTGGCCAACGTGTGGCTCTCCAGCTGTTGTGAAACTACAAGTCCCAGCATGTCCTGCCAAAGTTTTGCTATTAGGGAATGGTGATAAAATGGTGGCAGGGCATGCTGGGATGTGTAGTTTTGCAAAAGCTGGAAAGCCACAGGTTGGCCAGGCCTGCCCGACAAGACAGTGAGTTGCCCTACTCTCACCCTATGTGCTTGACACACCGAGTCTTTCATTTTACTGTTGTAGGTTACTACCAGACTGAGGGCATTTGGAGGTGGGGAAGGGGCAGCAACCGGGTCCGTTCCTCAAAATGGGAGCGTGTCGTAGTGGTAGTGCTGAAGTCAGTGTCTGGCAGATTTACTGACCTCAGCTGCGGATCTGAGATGGAAATCTGAGCACCTGAAGGTTACTCAGGTGACGATGGTCTCACAGAGTGATCAGGTGGGGCCTGATTCAGATGTGGTTGGCATACCAGTGACAGCGCTGTATGGTGATGCAGCAGGAGGTGCCTATTAAATGCAGACGCCTCCTGCTGCAGTAGTGCTCCGACCTGTGTGCTAGGATGCAGCACTAGATCTCTCACCATGGGGCAGCTTTCGGCACCCATGGTGCCGTGCAAGTTGCCCGTTGCAGAGGCCAGGAAATCTTCATCCTACGATGGAGTTCCCTGGCTTCTTTCCTTCCCTAAACGGCGGCCGTCTCCCCATCACCCAATGTCTACAAAGGAGTACAAAGTGCTCCCAACCCCTAATGTCTATGTAGAAGCCCAGACCCTCCAACATGAGCCGCCCCACTAGGTACAAAATGCTCTGTTTCTGGACTTCCCTCTTAATTTATGATTGCCATCACCTGTGTTGAACTAGTTAAATGATAAGAAAGCTGTTTCTTCACAGGTGATGGCAATAATAAATTAAGAGGGAAGTCCAGAAACAGAGCATTTTGTACATAGTGGGGCGGGTCATGTTGGAGGGTATGGGAGCACATGGCGCCTCCCATCCCTCAATGTCCACATAGGAGTACACAGTGTCCCCACCCCCCAATGTCTATATAGGAGTACACAGGGCCACCATCAACCAAGGTCTATGTAGGAGGACAAAGAGCCACCATCAACCAAGGTCTATGTAGGAGGGCACAGAGCCACTATCACCCAAGGTCATATGGGTAGGGGTGCCCCCCACCCCTCTCTGTAAGGGCCGGGACACCAGTCCCCCCCCCCCCCCCCCCGATGGTTGCCCAGACCGTAACAGTATGAAATGATTATATACATGTACGTAAGAGGAGTTTCTTTACTAATGTAAATCATTCACACATGTGTAGTCCCCCATCAGGCAATGAGGCACACTGTACCTCGTTCCTCCGGCTCACCCCCAGCAGTCTCCTCCCTGCTACATGAGCTCTGGTAGTTACGCACTTCTTCTACAAGGTCCTTTCTGTCTATATTCTGCAGCAGCTGCTCCAGGAAGGCGAGGTCGTCCTGTGCGATCTCCGCCTGCTCCAGGAGCCTGGAGAACAAATCCGTCGCCTTGCTGACAGCTTCCATCTTCTTCTTTGTGATCTTTTTCCGGCAGAGAAACTTCAAATCATCCGTCTCCTTGGCAGTCAGGCGATCCGATACTTTCAGCAGCATAACCGACAAGCGATCCATCTGCCCGCGTTACAGATGCGACTCTTCTGCGTGTAGCTGACTGTCCCCTAGAGAAGGAAGTAACAGCGTGTGATCCCCGGGGCTTCGCTTTCTGTTTCACTTTACTGACAGATCATTGTCACAATGTATCATGGCAGGACTACAGGGAGAAACAATGTAACTAATCTGCTGCTATACAGCCATACAAGCATTTACCAAAGTATAAACTTTACCTGATTCCGGCAGCCTCTCCTATCCTGTCTGTTTAATCTGTGTGTACAGTGCCAGTATAGTACAGGAGCAGGAAGTCTGTACTCTGAGCATGTCAGCAGCTGCCCCCTCCCACTGAGCTGCAAAACTCCTACTTACAAAACTCCTACTCTTACTTCCTATCCAGACTTCACACTCTCAGAGGTCGGCAGAGACTGGCTGCATGCAGTATTTGGACTATGCAGCTGCAACTACATAATTAGCAGATTTGTCATTAGGAGAAAATGTCCTTCCCAAATTCCCAACTCTGTATACCTCCATCCCCCAGCTACCGCTTTTTATTTTCATATTCTCAGTATTTGGCTCCTTTGCCTGATTCTTTAGCCTGGCATCACAGTTTCATGGAAGCCTATTAGGGAGATCAGAAACTTTTGCTGGAATCATGAAATTTTTTTTGATACATTTACAGACCCTCCAACATGAGCCGCCCCACTAGGTACAAAATGCTCTGTTTCTGGACATCCCTCTTAATTTATGATTTCCATCACCTGTGTTGAACTAGTTAAATGATAAGAAAGCTGTTTCTTCACAGGTGATGGCAATCATAAATTAAGAGGGAAGTCCAGAAACAGAGCATTTTGTACATAGTGGGGCAGGTCATGTTGGAGGGTATGCATTTAGAGCAGAGGTTCTCAAACTCGGTCCTCAGGACCCCTCACAGTGCATGTTTTGCAGGTAACCCAGGAGGTGCACGGGTGTATTAATTACTCACTGACACATTTTAAAAGGTCCACAGGTGGAGCTAATTATTTCACTTGTGATTCTTTGAGTGGACCTGAAAAACATGCACCGTGTGGGGTCCTGAGGACCAAGTTTGAGAACCTGTGATATAGAGAACTATTTATCAAGCGTTGGAGAGTGATAAATTAAACCGTGATAAAGTACCAACCAATCAGCTCCTAACTGTCATCTTCCAAACCCAGCCTGTAACATGGTAGTTAGGAGCCGATTAGCTGGTACATTATCACAGTGTAAATTAGCACCCTCCAACGCTTGATTAATCTGGGTGATATTTTTGTAACTTTAATAGAAAAAAACCTTGGCCGATGCAGCTGCACACTATCCTAATATCCTATTCCAGGAGGGACTTTGTTTGTACATCTGTATATGGGGCATATTTATTATTATTTGTGCATACCTCCCAACATGGCCCACTGCAGGAGGGACACAATGCTTTGCTCCCGCACTTCCCTCTTTATTTTTAATTGCCATCACCTGGGGTGAAACGCCTTTCTTATCCATTAACTTGTTCAAAACAGATGCCGGCAATCTTAAATTAAGAGAAAAGTCCAGAAGCAGAGCATGTTGCGAGGTATGTTTGTGGCCAGCCCCGAGAATAAAATAAAGATTCCTTATTGCTGCAGTTCATGGCAATAATGATTTTTTTTTATTTACCTAAATGTATTATTACTGAGGGGTACATTTACTAAGCAGTGATAGTAGTGGGCCAGTGGAGAAATTTCCCCATCAACCAATCAGCAGCTCTGTATCATTTTATAGTATGCAAATTATAGATGTTACTTCAGTGCTGAATGGTTGCCATGGGCAACTTCACTGGCTCACTTCTCTGCTCTTATCACTGCTTAGTAAATGTACCGCTAAGTCACTGGGACAGGGGCTCAACAGGTGAAGGATGATGCTGTCATCACATCACTTCCTACTTTGCCCTGTCAGGTGGGCGCACCATTTTCTCGGAGACCTGCGCATGGGCAGTAGACTCTGAGCACTAGTCCCCCTACTCTCTTAAGATGTTCCTGCATGCGATGGTGTCAGGCAGTGTCAGCAATGGGTGAATTGGCAGCAGTATTGTAGCAGATCTTCAGTCCTAATATCCCTTGTTCCAGTGACAGCTGGGAACCTCTCTGTCTTGCTCTTGGACTGGTCACCGGTGTATTAGTGACAATCAGACGTGTATGCTGGCAGAGGCAGCCTAGCACGTTTGCCCTGAATGTCTTTGATTTTTTTACTTTGAAGTGGCTAATTACTACATTTATGGGGGATAATGTCCTTAATAATCAATGTCAGATACTAAGGGGGGTATGTACTAAGCAGTGATAAGAGCGGAGAAGTGAGCCAGTGGAGAAGTTGCCCATGGCAATCAAGCAACAGTGATGTAACATTTATAATTTGCATACTATAAAAGGATATAGAGCAGCTGATTGGTTGCCATGGGCAACTTCTCCACTGGCTCACTTCTTCACATTTATCACTGCTTAGCATGTCTCCCCAAATCTAAGTGCATCTCCTGTGTAGTTTCATTACAAAGATATCATTTTATATGTGTATTTATTATGGTTCTATTTCATGTGCTTTTTACTGTATATCTTACTAAACATAAATAAATGTATCTATGAATGTAAGCCTTCTTAGTATTAGTCTCAGGTGGTGCATAGCGCCGCTGCTCCTCCTCTTTCTGTGCGGCGGTAGAGGCCCAGCTTCGGTATCAGCGGAATATTGCTCAGCACCTGCTAAATATTTTGTAGTTTTTATAGAGCGTAGGTTACCTAGTGAAAACGTTATTGGTTTCTGCAGTGGCACAACAAGTTCCACAATGTCTTTTCATACTGTAAAAGTATTGCAGCATATAGTGCATCTGAATTTCCTTGGGTGATTTATATATACTGTATATTCATGTCAGCATTGTTTTAATTTAACAGACGTCAAAGATGTATTGTGAATTTAAAGTATTTGCTGATAACTCTGTCCACAGTAGTCAGACATGCTGTCTTTCACTTAAAGGTGTCAATTCAATTAGCCACAAGGGGTATGAGTTGCTGTTGTAACGGCGCGGAAATGCCGCCAAGGAAACCTCACGTTACCCACCTCACGGCTCGGTCTCGCCTCAGACTTATGGATTTTTGTATGCTGCCCTCTGGGACTTTGAATAAAAATGTGGAAGTCCGGAAGTACTGTAAGTGCGGCAATTAGCGCTGCAAGGGGTCGCGTGACTAATTGAATTGACCCCAAAGAATTTGTATACAGAATACAGTAACATTTTGATGCATTATGACTGTGATTTTTTTTTTTAATTATTATTATTATTATTTTTTTTAATATTAAATTTTTATTGAGTTTTCATACAAATTACAGTTACATTTAGGTAAATAAAATCAAGAGGGGGGAGAAGACACGTACACAACAGAACTAATAAAGACAAGGGGGAGGAAGGGTATGTATCAGGGAAATCTTAATACAACAATGAACTCAGAGTATAATGAAGGGAAGGAGGTCTGCATCACTTAGCAAGTTAAGGTCCAGTGTGGACCGGAGAGCGAAGCACAGAAAGGTCGGGTAAGTCAGTCGGGGTACCAGATACACCCATTTGGCCTGATCTCTCCTTATATAGGGACCATTTAAACCGTTTCTTACTAATAGAGGTAGTCCCTGAAGAATAATTGCCCTCTGCTGTTTCAAAAACATAATGTTGATGGACTCTATTTTCTATCATCGATAAAGTGGGGATGACTGCGACTTCCATTTGGAGGCTATGGCGGCCTTAGAAGCTATGAGAATGTGGCCTAAAAGGTATCTGTCACAACTAGACATCTCACCATAGTAATAATGAAAGAGTGCCAAGAGGGGGTCAGGTATAAGGACCACTCCTAGTATGTGAGAAATGAAAAGGAACACCTCCCTCCAGAGCGACCGGATTGCCGGACACAGCCAAAAAACATGAAGGATATCCCCCACCATCCCACAATTCCTCCAGCAACTAGAGGAGACATCAGGCCAAATCTTGTGCAGACGTTCCGGTGTAAAATATACCCTATGAACCAATTTATAATACATTTCACAATGATTCACACATTTAGAAATTTTAAAGCAAGATTTAAAGATATCTTTCCAGATATCTCCGGTGAAGACCGCAGGGAGGTCTTTTTCCCATTTAGTCTGTGAGGGGAATAGTCCATGACGGGACTCAGTAACAAGATGTTGGTACCATCTGGAGATGCCACCCCTATTACCGCTAGGCACTAGAAGAGACCTCAATAATTTAGGGAGACCTCGGATGGAGTATGGAGGACTCGGTTGGGAAAGCAGCTTTGAAGCCAATGCCGCATTTGCAGGTATTTATGAAAATCTTGTTTAGGTACCTGAAATTGTTCCCGGAGTAAGGAAAAGGGGACCAAAACACCGTCTCGAAGGACATCCTTTAGGGTGGAGAGGTCTACGTCCTGCCAATGGTGTAAGTGCAAATCTGGGATCAATAGGGCTATAGCATGGAGAGACAGTTGGGGGGAGGGCAGAGCGCCAGCAGGGAGAGATTTAATTACGGTTCTCCATGCAGACAACGTTGCGTGGACCGCGGAACATTCAGCAACTCTAGCAGGAATTGAAATGGTGGGCAACCAGAACAAGTCCGGCAGTGTAAAGGGGAATACAGCATTCTGTTCTAAGGATACCCATGGTTTAGAAGTGCCCTGGGTGAACCAATCTCTGGCCTGAGCGAGTAAACAAGCAGTATGGTATCTCGTTAAATCTGGATACGCGACTCCACCGGCACACTTTGGAGCAATTAAAGTGGATTTCGCTATCCTCGGCTTTGAGCCCCCCATACATAGTTGGTTAATAAACGATTAAATCTATTACAAATATCTTTAGGGAAAGTCCTGGGGATGGTACGGAAAAGGTACATCAATTTTGGTAAGACAACCATTTTCGCAGCTGCCACCCGTCCAACCCAGGAAACCTCCTGCATCATCCAGTCTTTAATAAACAGTTCAAATGCCCGAAAAAGTGGGTCGTAGTTACACCCCATTAAATCCCGCTCCCTAGATATATGTACACCCAAATATTTAAGCGATCTGAGTTGCCACGCGTACTTATAATCATTCTTTAGACGTCTAAGAGTGCTATCAGAAATATTCAGAGGGAGGGCCTCAGTCTTAGTAGTGTTCAGCTTGTAGTAGGAGACTGCCGCATAAGAGTCCAAGGGGTCTATTCATGTAAGAATGCGATGTTTATGTTTAACTTATCACTAAACATCGCATTCTTATTTCAGGGTTTTTTTCAGATGTTTAACACAATTCATTAATACTTACCTGTTCCCTGATGCGATGCGGTATCCGGCTGTTCCGCGATCCCGGCTTCCCCAGTCTTCTCTCTTCATACCGCGGCTGGGATCTTCTGCACATGCGCAGTGTCCCCCCCCCCCCCCCCCCTGCCTCCAGGTGTCATCTGCGCATGCGCCAGGGAAACGAGACCTCCAGCGGCGGGCAAGGGCAGCAAGGAGGAGGTGACCCGGCATATGCAAATGCATATGCCCTGGGCTCCTCTGATTGGCTCTTGTCACGAAAGGGGGCGGGGAGAAGGCAGGAGATGGACGTCTTCACTGCTCTTCTCCTGTACAAGCCTCCCCATCGCCTGTGTGAGATGGCGATGAGGTTTTGCGAAGGGTAACGGAAAGCTGGGCTTTCAGTTCCTACATGAATTGCAGTCACAATACAAACGTATGGTGATGCGATTCAGCCACAGAGCGGGGGTGCCGCTGGGGAAGTCAGGGACTTCTCCACGGTAACCCGCTCTGTGAATTGCGGTAAGCAGAGAAAAGCCCTGTTTACCGCAAAACAGGGCTTTTCTCTGCTGCATGAATAGACCCCCAAGAGAGAGTGTAAATGTGGTAAAGACGATTCAGGCTCTCTAAGGCATACTAAAATATCGTCAGCAAAAAGACAGATTTTATGGGGCATCCCTCCTACCACCGGACCCACAATTGAGTCTAACACCCTAATCCGCTCCGCCAGAGGCTCAACAGCCAGAACAAAGATGAGGGGTGATAAGGGGCAACCCTGACGGGTCCCATTAGTAATATTAAATGTAGAGGAATTGCAACCATTGGTGAAAACTGAAGCCGAGGGCGAGGAGTACAAAGCCAAAATGGAGTAAAGTATCCTGCCCGCAAACCCAAAACGGCCCAGGGTAGCCCGTAGATAGTCCCAGTGGAGCCTATCGAATGCTTTTTCTGCATCCAGAGAAAGGACCAAGAGAGGTTCGCCCCGGACCTGGCAGCGTTCAATCAAATTAATAACCCTGCGTGTATTATCTGATGCTTGCCGGCCCAAAACAAAACCCACCTGGTCAGGGTTGATCAAACTAGCCAAGAGAGGGGATATCCTATTCGCAACCATCTTAGCAAACAATTTAAGGTCAGTGTTCAGCAATGCTATTGGGCGGTAATTCTGAACCACTGTAGGAGATTTGCCTGGTTTAGGGATAGTAACTATCCGGGCCTCTAACATCTCCTTCGGGAAACATGTGGAGTCAGAGGCTTCATTGAAGACTGACGTTAAAAGTGGGGCAAGGGTTGATTTAAATGTTTTATAAAAGGTAGAGGGGTACCCATCTGGGCCGGGGGCCTTATTTACTGGGCAGGAATCTATGGCTGCCTCGACTTCTTCGAGTAACCAGGGAGAGCTAAGGGATTCACGAGTCTGAGAATCAATAGTGGGGTGAGACAACCCATCCAAAAACCCAGCAATATCTGCCAAAGTGGGCTGAGGGGTACCAGGGTCATCTCTGAGGTTATACAGCTGCGAATAATATTCAGCAAACGTATTAGCTATCTCAACCGGATCAGTTACTTTAACTCCAGTAGATGTATGGATAGCATGTATGCGTTCCTTAGCTCTACGCCCCCTCAATTTACGCGCCAGCAAACGTCCCGCTCTATTACCAAGCATATAGTATTTTTGATTAAGCCGCTGCAAATTGCGGTTAACTTCGGTTAAGGCAAATGTATTCACCTTTTCACGGGCAGCAAGGAGTTGCTTAAAGAGGGATTTATTATCAGGGCTAATTTTATGCGCAGATTCCAGTCGGCAAGCCTCTCTTTCATCCGAGGCGTATCTGCCTCTATACTCACGTTTGAGTCTAGCCGCTATTTGGATTGCAGAGCCTCTAACCACGGCTTTCAGAGAACACCAATGAGTGAAAACGGATGTATCCTTGGGGCAATTAGTAGCCAGATATAAATCTAGGGATTGCTGGATGGCCTGGTGAGCCTCAGGGCGGGCAAGAAGGTACGAACCCAGTCTCCAGGGGCCATGGGGGACTACCCTCTTCCTGGTATCCCAAACTACAACAAGTGGCGAGTGATCTGACCAAGACATAGGTAATATGTCCACCCTACTTATAGTCGCTAACGTCCACTTATCTACTAATGCCAAGTCTATTCTAGAGTATGAGCTATGGACGTGGGAATAGAACAGGCCTGGCCAACCTGTGGCTCTCCAGCTGTTGTGAAACTACACATCCCAGCATGCCCTGCCACAGTTTTAGCATTCCCTAATAACAAAAGTGTGGCAGGGCATGATGGGACTTGTAGTTTCACAACAGCTGGAGAGCCACAGGTTGGCCAGGCCTGGAATAGAAAGTGTAATCCCGCTCTGCAGGGTGTTTGGCCCTCCTTACATCATACAACGCATATTCGGCTAGCAGTTGACCGAATTTGCCTGAGGGATCCTGGGCTGGACTACTACAAAGGGTTCGGGTTGGACGGGAGTGGTCAATAGTGGGATCTAACACCATATTGAAGTCTCCAAGGATCAAAAGCGCCCCCCTAGTACGTTCCTGGAGAATTCTACAAAAGGTTCTAAGAAATGAGATTTGTTTGGTATTTGGGGCGTAGCAAGAGACCAGAGTGGTCTCTACATTATCTAGCTGACCCACTAAGATTAAATATCTCCCGTCAGGATCTTCATATTTAGAGGACAGAACAAACGGGCAGTGTTGCGCTATAAGAAGAGCCACGCCAGCTTTCTTGGCGGGTCCATTTGCAGTATAACAATGGGGGTAACGTGAATTAGTGAAGAGGGGGGATTTTGACTCTGAAAGTGCGTCTCCTGTACCGCTACCACATGCGCCTTAAGCTTATGAAAATAATTCAAGGCCACTCTTCGCTTTTGGGGAAAGTTAAGCCCTTTGGCATTAATAGAGACTATATTCATCATATTCAACTACAAGTAGGGCTGATGACTCCGTTGACCAATTTCTGTGCTTAAACCGATATACCTGATGGGGGGGAGAAACATATCAGAGAACAGGAGGGAAGACTAAAGGGGGGGGTTAGTGGCATAACTCCCACCCGCCGCCATACTTTTATACTGTAAACTAAAGAACACAAGAACATCTTGATAATATGAGAACAGATGAATACACATGCGTGCAAACAAAACCTTAAGAGCAGATAAGGCGGAACAGAAACGCTCCAACATGGAAACATAACGCAGAAATCAAACACTAGTATCATTCCAGTGACTCTTACTACTTATTAAGCTACCCCAACAGGCCAACATTAATAGTAAACTGCTATGTCCGGGGAGGCGCCAGGCACAATGCCCAAAAAACAGGGCAATTAGTAAAACAAAATATGCAATCAGGAAAACACGTCCGAAACATGGACAAATCGCCCACCATACTCAGCGCCTCCCCAAACACACCACGTCCTTTTCAGACAGGGGTAAAGGTAATTTTGACATAGCAAACAACTATATCCGGAGAGTCACAACAGTAGAAACATAGCAACTATGTAAGCTGCCCGACCCAGAGCAGACGTCCTCACTTCACCGAGGACCAGTCCTGCTGAAGTCGACGGGGGGAGGAGTCCGCAGAAGGTCCCGCAATGTTCCATGATTTAAGCAATTTCGCCCCTTCATCTGCAGTAGAAATAGAGACAGTAGAGCCATCTCGGGGAATCAACAACTTGGTAGGGAAACCCCAACGATAAGGGATATCAGCCTTTCTGAGGGCCGCAGTGATAGGGTGAAACGATCGTCGTTTGTAGAGGGTGGCTGCAGAAAAATCACAGAAGAGTTGAAGTCCTTGAAGGGCTGAAGATGTGTCAGACGTCGGTCTAGATGCTTTCAGTAAGGCCTCCTTAACGTGAAAGTAGTGCATCTTCATTAGGACATCTCTAGGGGCATCGCCTGGAGCCGCTCTGGCCTTCGGTAACCGGTGTATTCGATCAATAAGGAAGTCTGCAGATGGAGACTTAGGTAATAGAGCTTTAGATAGGGCCACGGCGTAATCGTGCGGACTGCTGTGTGACACCGACTCAGGGACCCCCCACAATTTAAGATTGCTACGACGCGATCTGTCCTCCAGATCTGTGACTTTGTCCCGCAAAAGCTTCACCTCCGCCTCTAATGCATCATGAGAGTCCAGTAGGCCACGACTTCCTCCATTTTAGTTTCCAAATGGTCAGTGCGGCCACCTAGGTCATCTATAGATTGTTGACATGCCGTTAATGTGGTACGGAACTCGGCCGCCACCTCCTCCTTAAAGCAAGACAAAAGTAGCTTCATAGTGCCCACAGTGAGGGTATCTCCATCTCCGACCTTGTCCAGACTCGTATCAGCTGTAGATGCAGAAGAGGGCACCTCCAGAGAGGGGGGGGGAGTCTGAGGGACTGCGTCTTTTGTAGAGGTCCCGATGGCTTTAGAACCAGACATTTTTGGAGATGACTTGAAAAATGAAAGCTGCTGGTCAGGCTTTGATGGTTTGCCGCGTCTAGAAGGCATAATAAGGCACAGAGGAAGACAGCTCCACGGTTCCAGACACAGAAGATAGAAAAATCCGAAGGCTCCACTGTCTCAGGGACTATCAAGACATCACGTAGATAATGGCAGGGGTAGGAGATAACTCTCGTATTACATTGGCATGAGCAGGGCTGACAGGGCTATGAGGCTAGCCATCCTCTTATGCACACAAAAGAAACACCGGGGGGAGCTCCAGCCCAGCACCCCAAGCACACTGGGGACACTCAGATTAGGGCGGCAGGCTATATAAGATCAAGGCCTCTATAAGGGATATTATAACTTGAAGAAGAACTCCCGGCAACTCCAGGTGTAGATAGAGGGGTGCAGCCCATCCACAAGGGAGGATTCCAGACAGAGGAGGGACGTGTCAGTAGGGCAGGGGGCCAGGCCCGTCGCAATCGCCCCTATGGCCGTATTATTATGGGCTTCCAACTTCAGCCCCCATATCTAGTGTAAAATGGCTGAAGGCTGCAGGAAGCTGTGCAGACCTCCTGTGCTGCCCAGCGAGCCACCCACAGCCGTGGACGGACTCGCAGAGGGGCAGGGGTACTACGGGACCTTTGAGTGCCCGAAGGTGAGCCGGTGGGGGGGGGGACTCGTCGCCCGCTCGGGGCAGTTCTCACCCCAGGGTGCGGGAAGGCGCTGTTGTAGGGCCCCATGTAGATGGGGGGCACCCGCAGAGAGCTGCTGAACTTCTGGCAGGGGGGGGTCGCGGCCGGGCCGGCAGTCCGCCCGCAGCAGCGGGGGACGGGCGCCCGTCTAGAGCTCGTGGGAAGGAGAAGGCGCAGTCACCTCGGTGGAGCCGGGGCAGCAAGCTGCGCACACCCGGGGGCCGCTGGACGTCTCCTCCGGGCCGCCGCCGCGTCTCTCCTCGTCACTCGGCACCCAAGATGGCCGCCGCCCGGGCTCCGGAGCGCCCGGCCCCGATCCGGTCCTGGATTGCTCCTGCTGGTCGGCAAGGAGCACTGGGCAGGCTATAGTGATGTCCAAACAGTGGATAGGGTCCAGGCAGGCTCCCCAGACGTCCCGGGAGGGCAAACCACGCGGCCGGGGGTATGAGTAGAAATCGAGGCCCCGGCTTCAGGGCAATGAGTAGGCCGCAATCCGCGGGAGCCAGGAAACCGGCTCCCCGACTCTGCAGCACTGACTCCACTGGTATAAAACGCTGACCAGAGCACATAGGGCAGGTAAATAAGCTACAATTATATGCACACACAGGCTTAAGGCACAGCCTAAAGATCTTAATACTTCTGTGTGTGTATATTAATTCAGGCGCAAAATGCTTTTTCAATACACTTTACTAGTCATCAAGAACATAAAAGATAAAACTACAAGCAGCTCCCACTTGGTAATCTGAAGTATTACCAATTATTAAACACAAATAATACATATAAGAGAAGAAAGCGCATAAAATTTTATATGGTTTATTACAATTTAAAAATCCTAAAAATTCTCCAACATTGATAGATGCATATATTACTGAAGTGCTAATTAAACCACTCAATCAATAATCACTATAGTGCTGCTACAAGTATCAGAGTCCCATGTGGATCTTCTGAGGAAACCGTTAGAATCTTACAACGGAGAAACGCGTTAAGAGTGTCTTGCTCTTGTGCTTTGAAATCCACATGGGACTCTGATACGGACCACACTGTTGCAGGATCTGTGGACTGGTTATTTCTGACAACCACCGTTTTTGCTCATCCGTACTCTGGAGGTGGGAAGCGCTACGGCCCCAGCAGGTTTAAAGTCCAGCGGTACGTCTATCTACATCTCCCTACCGACTACAGCTATACGGTCTCCGGCTGAGAGAAGTTGGATGCATGCAAAGGGGGAGATTCAGCGGTACGTAACCGTGGCTGGGAGCTGTATCGCGGTCTGTTTCATCTGACTCTAGCGGGCCGAGCCAAACGTGAACACCGGAGCTATCAGCGGCGGCATGCTATGGCTGTGAGTGGCTCCTACGCAGCGGGGAAAGTGTAACCCGGCCCGCAGTGAGGTGAGAAACAGTGTCATAAATGAATAACAGATTCCATCCCTGCAATATACGATATAACACCTGTGTCAGTGGATGAAAGGATATCTTATTTACATCAAAAATATCCTGCATATGTGAAAGATTTATTTAAGTGGTCCTTCAGAGTAAAGTACAACTAGTGCTGCAGCATTTATTCATTCCAAATACCACGGTTCAATTCAACGAGTGGTCTTCTCGTGTGTGGGACAGATAGCTACAATTTAACCACTTAAGTGAAAACAAAAGCAACCTTGGAACTTGAGTTGATACTAAGTGGCAGCTGCTATTAAATATAATTATATGGACTAAGGTGGTTCGGTATGGACTGATGATTTACTTGTAGCAGCACTATAGTGATTATTGATTGAGTGGTTTAATTAGCACTTCAGCAATATATGCATCTATCAATGTTGGAGAATTTTTAGGATTTTTAAATTGTAATAAAACCATATAAAATTTTATGCGCTCTCTTCTCTTATATGTATTATTCAGGTAAATAAGCGTGAGGAGGCTATTTTATTATTCCGAAACTCCCAGGTCCCTGGGAGCTCATGTAAAGTGCAGCTTGCTCAGTCAGCCTCCAGGCCACGCCCCTTTTATGTATATATTGCACCAATGTTCCGCAGCATGTCTGAAGATACTAGCCATACTGAACAGGCCCTGAAAACATTGTCATACCCTATTAATAAGGTACTTGTTAAATTTGTAGAATTGCACATGGAGTACATATATATTCCCGGTGGACGGGATGCCGACTGTCTCTATCCTGACAGCGGCATCCTGCCTGCCAGAATGCCAGCAGCGGCGCAGTCGCTAGGAGTCCCCTTACGGGCTCACTGCGCTCGCCACACTGTAGCCACGGTGGCTCGCTGTGCTTGCCACAGGTTTTATTCTCACTCTATGGGGGGTATTCAATTGTTTGAAAAGTCAGTTGGGTGTTTGTTCTTTCCTATCTAATAGACAGGAAAAAACAGACACCCAACCGACTTTTCAAACATTTGAATTCCCCCCTATGGGTTTTGTGGACGCTGTCAAAGTCAGAAAATATTTTCAAAACACACATTACATACAAACACCTCATAGGTGGCCTGCGTGTTCGGCTGTGCGTGCACATATTCGCAAATTGTGTATGGTCGCACCCGTGGTCCTGCGCATTAGAGCGTGGTATGAGTAATTACAATGGAATTTGTACTCATGGAAAAGCCACAAAGACATATCATAGATCTAATATATATATATTGTAAAAATCCCACACTGTCTGCTTTTTCTTCTAATTAGCATGAAGATCAGTCACACATAAATTAAAACTCCCAGAGACTAAAATACAATGGCCTTATTTACACTAAGCTTTGAAATTATATGAAGAAGGCAAACACCTTTGTTTACTAGGATAGCCAAGTTTCTATTTAAAACAATGAGTACTGGATTGTCATTGTCTCACCTGAAGGCAAAAACAAATGAAGAGACAATACCCAGGAACCGAAGCTGTTAGAAAATCAATTAACAATAGCTAACCAAAACACAAAACCAGACAGTTAGAAATCTAAGATATTAACATTCATAGTCTAAACTCATGGAGATGTATGTGTTTGTGTGTATATATATATATATATATATAATTCCTAACAAATTGTAATAGCAGGAGTGTGTGTGTGTGTGTGTGTGTGTGTATATATATATATATATATATATATATATATACTGATCCAATTCAGCCGGCACTCCTTGCTGTAGTCACAACTGGTCCTGGTGCCCAGTGCAGAACAATCCACATATCCTTACAATAAGCACGGCACTCCAAGGACTCTTATGCAATCGCCTTTATTGGCGGTGTTTTACATCATCAACATGTTTCAGGGCCTCAGCCCTTTCGTCAGGATACACCGATACATAACAAACAGACACACAAAAAACACTTAAATACCTGTTACCGAGTCCTGTCTCCCGCCGGCGTCCACGTCCACAGCTGCAGCCGCTGATGCACCGCCGGAGCCTCACTTCCGGGTTCACGCAGGACGCGGTTGCCAAGCAACCGCCGGCTTGCGTTCCAGCACAACAAGCCCGGACCAAGTGTTCTCAGTCAGCGCCATCCGTGGGGGACTACCAGGGGCAAACAAAACACACTTATTACATTTATACAAAGACCTTTAAAAACATATACCTGCAGCAACCCTTGAATGTAGATGTGTAATAGCTAAATGTTCCCTGTCCGTCTACAACGAAAAAACATGCTGTACTGACAATATCTGGCTGACCACCAGTACACTGGACTTTATGTTTTAAGCATTAATTCCTAACCCACATCTACAATTCAGTGCAACCTAGAACATCTAACGGCAAATCATCGTAAGCTATTCCAGTTGATTTTATCATTCAAACCGTCGGGTACCAACGTACCCAGACGGATAATCCATCTTGCTTCCAGCACACACAGGGCTTTGATCCGATCACCCCCGCGGGGAGACTCCCACACATGATCGATCATAAAGTATTTCAGATCAGACAGTGTGTGGCCCATCATCCTAAAGTGACGGGCCACTGGCTGATCGACAGCTCTACCCTCAGTCGACAAATGTATAGCCGACCTGTGCAAGGCCATACGTTCCCGAAACTTACGGGAAGTCTGGCCCACATAATATAGCCCACATGGGCATGTGATCACGTACACCACAAATGATGAGGTGCACGTGAGCACATGTCGAATGTCATATTTGATTTGGAGATGAGGATGTTGAAAGGATTTACAGGCTGTCATAAATCTACATGTAGTACAGCCATGGCAGCTGTAGCATCCTGCAGGTTTAACATATACATTTGGCAATTTAGGAACACCTCTGCCTGTGATGTCTGTAATCATCAGTCTGTCCCTAAGGTTACGGCCTCTCCTAAATGCTGCTAGCGGGCGTGTATCCTTAAAGCATGGTAGGTCCTTATCAGAGGTTACGATAGGCCATAATGCCTTGGTTGCCCGATTGATCACTGGGCTAGCAGTGGTAAAGCTGCTGACCCACGGGAACACCTTCTCTGACGTTCTAATGTGCGATTGCATTAGTTGAGCTCTAGGCATATTCAGCACTTGCACTTTATTCTCCTCTAACATCTTGGGGTCACTTCCCCGTGTTATAAATTTAGTTATTAGTGTATCAATAGACTCAGCAGCTTTTAGGGGATCACTAGAAATTCTAGCCAACCCCCGTTTCAAAGACGTCGGGTGATGACTTGAGGCAAGCAAAAAGGTGTTTCTGTCCACGTCTTTCTGAAACACCTCTGTGGTGACCCTACCCTCGCAGACATTTACTTGTACGTTCAAAAAATGCGCTTGGACTTCACTGCATGAAAAGTTGAACTTGATATCCGACCTGCTACCATTAATCTCTTCTAACACAGTTGTCAAAGATTCTATCCTTCCTGTCCATAACAGGAAGATATCATCTATGTATCTGGTGTATAATTTAATACACCCAGATACAGATGGATGATTTAACAATAACCTCTCTTCCTGCTCGAACATATAAACGTTGGCGTACGACGGGGCCACCGGGGACCCCATCGCACACCCCCGTTGTTGCAGATAATATTGGCCATCATACAGGAAATAATTTCTATAGAGGGTCAACTCCAGTAATTTAAAAAAGAGGTCATGGTTAAATAATGTTGGGTCTAGATGTTGTAGTAAGAAGTTCCTCATGGCGGCTAGTCCACCCTCATGGGGGATAGATGTATACAGACTACAAACGTCCAGACAGCACAGCCAGGTTCCCTTAGGTACTTCGACCACTTGATCCAATAGCTTCAGAAATTCCGTTGTGTCTTTAAGAAAGGTCTCCTTCTTGCTCAATAAAGGTTGTAGGAGATGATCCAGCAACTGTGCCACAGGATAATATATAGAATCACGAGCCGATATAATCGGACGGCCTGGAGGGTTCTTACTGTCCTTATGTATTTTGGGGAGAGTGTACAGTACCGGGACCTTCGGATGTTCCACTACCAATGCTTTGTAGATTTTAGAGGTAATATGTTGTTGTTGCATCGCTGTACTCAACACCTCAATCAGTTCCTTCTGGAACTTGTGAGTAGGATTCCCCGGTAACCGTTTATACACTCCC